>NC_061117.1:131062020-131198904 GCF_002878395.1 Capsicum annuum
GAAAGTCCTAAGGACTTGAGTTTTTGTAATTTGCAATTTGGAGCAATTTGTGAATTTTAATAATTTTTAAGCTTGCCTCCAGCTTGCTGATTCTGTATTCAAGCTTGTCGTTGCCGTCTTCGAAGTTGGTCAAGAGTTCTTGATCTCTTGTGAGGAACACCACCTTCAAAGTTGTGGCATTTTAGAAGGCCTTTAGAATACTTTCTTCAGAAGCCTTAAAGGATACATGGAGGGTTGTTGTGTTTGTTTTAGGTCAAAATATGTTGATGTACACTGAAGATGTGGTCCCAACAGTTGAACAACACACTTTTATCTAGTGTTGATCAATGCATCTTGCTCAACCAATTTGATTAATTAATAAGCAAAGAGTTACGTAGCGTGTAATCTAAATTGACTCTACCAAGCCTATCAAACATTACGTAACTCCAGTCTTATTACCCTATTAAGGAAATTTGATTGAGTTAGTGCACAAATCAAACAAGCTCAATCTCTCAGCCTTTCTGCTGATCGCTCTTCTCCAATATAGATGACAAGATATCTGTTATGCAAAATCTACACCATCGCGAGAAATGTTTGCCAGGCTGCAAGTCTTCAGAAGGCATCAATAGTAATCTCTCAATATCAAGTGATATTGAGAGATTCCTAGTCATGCCTTCTCAAGACGTTTACTATGACAAAAATTTCTGCTGATGAAAAGATATCTGCCATGTGAAAGTCTACACTATTAGCGAAAATTCTTGCCAGAGTGAAAGTATTTAGAAGGCATTATTAGTAATCACTCAACATCAAGAAAGTCTTGTACGAAAGTCTTCAGAAGACAATAAAAATAAAAAGTTTTCAGCAATGACTACATATAATTACGGCATCAACAACCTCACCAGATTCACTCCTCATACAAAAGAAAAGGCAGAAATATTTTTATTTACATTCGCATGTTATTTATTTAACAAACCAAACAAATATGAACTAAATCTAACATTTAATTCATCTTTGTTTGGTTTGTTAAATAAATAACATGCAAATGCAAATAAAAATATTTTTGCCTTTTCTTTTGTACGAGGAGTGAATCTGGTGAGGTTGTTGATGATAATTTGTGTAGTCATTGCTGAAAACTTCCTTATTTTTAAATGTCTTCTGAAGACTTTCGTACAAGACTTCCTTGATATTGAGAGATTATTAATAGTGCCTTCTGAAGACTTTCCCTCTGTCAAGAATTTATGCCGACGATGTAGACTTTTGCATGGTGGATATCTTGTCATCAACAGAAATCCTTGCCGTAGCAAAAGTCTTGGGAAGGAATGACGAGGAATCTCTTAATATCACTTAATATTGAGAGATTATTGATGATGCCATCTGAAGACTTGCACCCTGACAAGCATTTTTGGCGACGGTGTAGACTTTTGCATAACATATATCTTGTCATTTATATTGGAGAAGAGCAATCAGCAGAAAGGCTGAGAGATTGAGATCGTTTGATTTGTGCACTAACTCAAGCTAATTTTTTTGATAGGGTAATGAGCCTAGAGTTACGTAACATTTGATAGGCTTGGTATAGTCAGTTTTGATCACACACTACGTAACTCCTTGCTTATTAATTTATCAAATTAGTTGAGCAAGCTGCATTGAGCAACGCTCAATAAAAGTGTGTTGTTCAACTGCTAGGGCCATATCTTTAGTGTGCATCAACACATTTTGACCTAAAACAAACACAACGACCCTTCATGTATCCTTTAAGACTTCTGAAGAAAGTATTCTGAAGGCCTTCTAAAATGCCACAACTTTGAAGGTGTTGTTGTTGATCGAGCTCACAAGAGATCAGGAACTCTTGACCAACTTCAAAGACGGCAACGACAAGATTAAATACATAATCAGCAAGCTGGTTGTAAGCTTAAAAATTATCAAAATTCACAAACTAGAGGAAGCCTCTGATCTTCTCCAAGAAATGTTGAAAGCATGCTAAGGCTATAAAACACAATCAATTATAACCATATTGCTATGGAAGTGATGATACTCAATTTTCCTTTCAATCATGTTTGTGGTTCCGATCAGGTCAACAGTAGTGGACCTAATCAGAACCACAAACAAGAAGGCATGGGATGCAATTTAAAATTCAGAAATTGCCGCCTTCGCTTAGATTCCTTACTCTAACTGCAGTTGCTGTTGGCGCAAGTTTTCTAGACTTACTGTACATCATTTCAACTCTTGATGCCCTTAAGGCTTCTTTCTTAGTCTTCTACTATTTTCTATTTAGGTGATAATCCCGACCATGCTACCTAGTACAGCTCCCTAGCAAAGTGACCATCTGCATTATTTTTCTCTTAGAGAGATAACAAATGAATTTATATTACCTGATACACTTTTATATTTGTACTTGATACAGATTTCTTATGTTTTAAGATAATTCCATTGGCCAGATTCGCTAGAAGTTACATTCTATCCTATGTCTCTTCTTCAATTAGCTCTCAGATGATATTGTCTTTCATTAACCACCTATTTTCCCTTGAGGTCATTCTCCTACCGCACCTACTGGAGTATAATCATCACCTCGAGCAACCCAACCAAATAAATTTGGGCTAGAGTAATAACTATAGTGGTTTTCCATTCTTGTTAGATGTAGTGCTAGGCTTCAAAGGCCTTCTTAGAGTCCAATGCACCCTAAAAGGTAGTCTAATCGCTATTGAATCTCTTTACAATGACACCAAAACTAGATCTCTTTACAATGATTGACAAATAAACATGAGCAGCAACCAACATTAAATCTTACTAAGGTATCAGAACCATATTCATGGTCCCTCAGCCTTATTAGTTCGAATCTACTAAACTTAACTGTAAATTACAGATATCTTGTTTGAATGATCTTTGACTAATTGATAAAAACAATATTCACAAAATCAGGGTACTCTATGTGTGTTTCCATAATAACATTATCAGTAATACATACCTCTCACATATGAAGTGGTTTCATCTGCATGCAACTTATTCCTCTGAACTCATCTTTACTGCAGCCTCTTCTGATGGTTGGACAAAAATTGATCAATTTTTAGTTCCTTATATCTACAAAGAAGAGGAAAAAATTAATATCACAGAAAGAACATTATCCATTTGTTGTAATAGATATAGAGTCTGTAGCATCTGATGAGGAGTCTGTTGCATTAGATGTGGAGTCTGTTGCAACATATGTGGAGTCTGTTGCAACAGATGTGGAGTCTATTAGAATACATCAAACCAGCCTTGCTGGTCATTTGATTTGTTCCAACAGTTGCTCCGTCTGTTGTAACCTCAACAATAGCATAATCTACAAAGAAACAACAAATAAAAAACATCAATAACAAAAAAAACAACATTTGTTTTAACAACATCATCAACAATAAAGAAGCAACATTCTATGTTCCAACACCATCAACAACACCACACCACATGTTCCAACAATGCCAACCCCACCAATAACATCAATAACAACATCAACAACAAAGAAACAAATAAAATACATACAAAAAAATGATACTACTAACAAGGCTTTTAAACTTCTCCCAATAGATAACTTTTTTTGCAAATTATAATAAAAATTCTCGGTTCGTTTATTCAACAATTAAAAGTTCCTTCAAATTTTTTAAATAAATATGATATGGGTAAATGGTAATTAAATTAAAAAATAGATGTAAATAACTTGCAAAGAAGAAGACGGGAATAGAAGTGCAATAGTGAACCATACCTTAATGTCAAAAGAGGATCAAAACAACAATTTCAGTTGAGGAATTTAAGATATGGATCGGTTTAGATCCGAAAGAATCTTAATGAGAAAGAGAAGAGAAAAAAGGATGTGATAACCCTAAAGAAGAGAGAAAGAAAAAGACGAGAGATGAATAAAATAAATTTAGGGTTGAAGGAGGGATGTACTACCCTTAATATTAAATGACTAAACAAAGTACATTTATTCAAATATATATTTTCAGCATAATTAATAAGGCTAATTTTGTAAAATAAACCCCTAATTAATATTTTTTTAATGGGTATTCCAAGTCAATAGGGGCCAACTAATATGAAACGGAGGAATTATTAGGGGTTTCAATATTCATTAATTAATATCCATTAATAATTTGAGGGGCACGAGAAATAAAGTGAGTGACATTAAAAAGACAAGACAAGACTACCCAATGAGATTTTTGAGTTATCCAAGAAATATTTTTTACCGTCTTTAGTATTACTACTTTATCTACTCGGACAAAAACTTTCTTTAAAATTAAAAGAAATTTTTTTTTCAAACAAATATGTCGTCTGTTGCAACAAATAAAAATATCTGTTTGAAAAATCCCAACAGCTCAGTCATATGTGACAACAAATGGAAATGTCCATTTGATAACTAAATCAGATATGTCATCTGTTACAATAGATATCAATATCTGTTTAAAACTTTCCAACAGCTCAGTCATTTGTCACAACAAATGCAAATATCTATTTAATAATTAAATCAAATATGTTATCTGTTGCAACAGATATGATTATCTTCTTAAAAATATCCAATATCTCAGTCGTTTGTTGTAATAGATTTCATTGCAATTGATTTAGATGGAACTAGGGATGAATGAATGAGCTCACAAGGTTAATAATAATTTTAATTGAGTTATTGCATTTGAATTGTGTTGGTATTGCATTCATCCTGACCTAAGACGTCGATCGATCTCTCTGAGTTGAAATGAGTTCTCATTAATGTTAAGATTAATAGTACCTAAATTGATTTAGGTAGAAATAGGGATGGATAAATGAGCTCATAGGGTCAACAACAACTTTAATTGAGTCATTGTATTTACATGGTGTTGGTATTGCGTTCATCCCGACCCAAGTCGTCGATCGATCACTTTGAGTTTAAATGAATTCTCATTAACTTAATATTAAGATTAATAGTACCTAAATTGATTTAGATGGAAGTAGGGATGAGTGAATGAGCTCACAGGGTCAACAATAACTTTAATTAAGTCATTGCATTTGCATGTTGTTGGTATTGCATTCATCCCGATCCGAGTCGTCGATTGATCACTTTGAGTTAAAATGAGTTCTCATTAACTTAATGTTAATATTAATAGTACCTAAATTGATTTAGGTGGAACTAGGGATGAATGAATGAGCTTACAGGGTTAACAACAACTTTAATTGAGTCATTGCATTTGCATGGTGTTGGTATTGCGTTCATCCCGACCCGAGTCGTCGATCGATCACTCTGAGTTGAAATGAGTTTTCATTAACTTAATGTTAAGATTAATAGTACCTAAATTGATTTAGGTGGAACTAGGGATGAATTAATGATCTTACAGGGTCAACAACAACTTCAATTGAGTCGTTCCATTTGCATAGTGTTGGTATTGCGTTCATCCCGACTCAAGTTGTTGATCGATCACTCTGAGTTGAAATGAGTTCTCATTAACTTAATGTTAAGATTAATAGTAACTAAATTGATTTAGGTAGAACAAAGGATGAATGAATGAGCTCACAGGGTCAATAATAACTTCAATTGAGTTATTGCATTTGTATGGTATTGGTATTGCGTTCATCCCGACCTGAGTCATCGATCGATCACTCTGAGTTGAAATGAGTTCTAATAACTTAATGTTAAGATTGATAGAACCTAAATTGATTTAGGTAGAACGAAGGATGAATGAATAAGCTCACAGGGTCAATAACAACTTCAATTTAGTCGTTGCATTTGCATGGTGTTGATTTGCGTTCATCTCGACCCGAGTTGTCGATTGATTACTATGAGTTGAAATGCGTTCTCATTAACTTAATATTAAGATTAATAGTACCTAAATTGATTTAGGTGGAACTAGAGATCAATGAATGAGCTCATAGGGTCAACAATAACTTTAATTGAGTCATTGCATTTGCATGGTCTTGGTATTGTGTTCATCCCGATCCGAGTCATTAATCGATCACTCTGAGTTAAAATGAGTTCTCATTAACTTAATGTTAAGATTAATAGTACCTAAATTGATTTAGGTGGAACTAGGGATGAATAAATGAGCTCATACGGTCAACAACAACTTTAATTGAGTCATTGCATTTGCATGGTATTGGTATTGCGTTCATCCAGACCCGAGTCATCGATCGATCACTCTGAGTTAAAATTAGTTCTCATTAACTTAATGTTAAGATTAATAGTACCTAAATTGATTTAGGTGGAACTATGGATGAACGAATGAGCTCACAGGGTCAACAACAACTTCAATTGAGTCGTTGCATTTGCATGGTGTTGGTATTACGTCCATCCCAACCTGAGTCGTCCATCGATCACTCTGAGTTGAAATGAGTTCTCATTAACTTAATATTTTAAAAACTATATCTTTTGAAATTTTAAAAATTAATTAAGATAAATTCGAATCAAATTAACAATTTCAAAACTTGTCATTTTTTTTCCAAAATTACAAATCAACTCATACAAATCATCCATTTGTGGGAAAAACTTTTCCTCATTTCAAATCTCAAGTTCTCGCTCTCCTTTATATCTCTCTCTCTCTCTCTCTCTCTCTCTCTTCTTTTTAATAATACAGATAACAACTAATATTGCTCAACCCCTCAAAATAGATCGATTTTCTTCCCATTTCCGATCACATAGTTTTTATTTTTGACTTCATTCTCGCTTGTATCCATCATTTTCTGTCTTTGCAGGTAACAGAGTTTGAGAAGAGTTCTACATTTGTTCTTTACTTTAAAAATTAGAGATTTTTAGTTAATGATAAAAAAGAAAACTTTTAGTTGTATTATCTTCGAGAATGGGTTAACAATTTTGTGTTTTGATGCTAAAAAAGTAGGAAGCACCCAAGAAAACCATAGTTTTTGTCTCAGTATTTATTGAATATCGTGGTATTGTTGGATGGTGTTTGTGGTGTTTTTGGTGACTGTTGTTGGTGGTGTCAATATTTATGGTTTTGGTGGTGGTGTCGGTGGTCTTGGTGGTGGTCTTGGTGGCATTGGTGGTGGCATTGATTGTGGTGGTGGTGGTCCATCTGTTGCAATGGGTGGAAGATCTTTTGGGAGATATTAAATAGGTCTTCAAACAGATTCCCCATCTATTTCAACTGATGGGTTATCCGTTGAAGTATTTTTTTTGTAATGTGGCATAGAATAATTTATTGAAATTTGTCTTATTTTTTTTTAAAATTATACAGACATCAAATGCAATGTATTTTTTATTTTTTCTATTATTTATAGTTAAAATATGTCTCCCAAAAGATAAGAAACTGAAAGTGGAGAAAGTGGATCAACTTCTGATTACCAAACAAACAAGGCTAGAGCACAGATAGATTCGGAGGAACTTCCAGAACAATTCAATAAGGGTAAAATGAAGCTGAGGAAAATGATAACTCCTTGTCACCAATGAGGCATGAAATAATATCAAAATCCCAACATGATTCTGTCAAAACCAAAAGTATTGACAAACTTCGAGTTGTGATGCCGATGAATAGCCCTAATACAGTATTTGGTGATCTTATACTTAAATGTCAATTGGGAAAACCTTTTGACGAACTTAAGATTATTATGAAGAATGAAAACATGGATGGACTTTTTAAGAAGAGCTGCTTTGCATAATTTCTCGAGTTGTCTGAGGACTGCATTATCCGTTTTCTAATAAGCATGGTATATGGCCTTTTCAAGCACAGGATAAAGTATTTGGGGGATAATAAAGATTTGAAGGAGGGCGTAAAAAAGATGGATAAAGTCTGGATCAACTACTGTGGCATGCCGGTTTATTTTGGATTAAAAGAGTTTGCATAGTGATGGGTTTGAGATGCGATCGTCCAGAAGAACCTCTCATCAAGAAAACACCCTACAAAGGGTCCAACAAACGCAAGGTAAAAAAAGATGGGTTGTTAGGCATTGTTGGACCTAGCTACAAAGGAGAGGAATTGATGGCGGATCTCGAGAATAAAAACATACCAAAGCACTACAGGGATAAATTATTCTTAGTTTGGTTTGTCCATTCTATTTTATTGGCAAGAGACGTCAGGAAAGTCATAAAACATGATTTGTTGGTACTTGCTGATGATTTGGGGAAATTCAATGATTATCTCTGGGGATATGACAACTACTACTTGACTATCGAATATTTACTGATAAAGCTATCTCCAAAGACGATCACATTATACGGCTTTCCCTGGGCTTTCATGGTAAAATTGATCACTATTTTTACTCATCCATTAATTTAAATTGAATATAGTTATTATGACTTTTTTTTGCTTGCTTCCTATTTATATTTTTTTAGGCTTGAGCATGTGAACCCATTCCTCCCCTCCGAAAGCAGTTCAAGGATTACCTGGATAAGGTTTCTTATCTAAGGATCCTTAGGTGGTTTACTGCAACAAAGAGTAGCAAAAAATATATTAAGGAGGCTAATCTCTTTAACCCTTTGGATGATGCAGTACGTCTTCTTTAAACTAAAATAATTTGCCTCAAAGAAAGATATTGAAATAAATGTTCCATCTGTTGTGATAGATGGGTCGTCTGTTCCAATAGATTACCCATCAACTGCAACTGGTGCAATAGATTGGTAATATAATATATTGTCAACAGACTCAACAGATTGCCCATCTGATACAAATTATGCAATAGATGTGTAATATAATATAATATATTGTCAATCTGTTGTGACTTATAGATCAGCTATTGCGGAAACTAGATCGTCTGTTGCATAAGCTGGCTGTGTTAATATCCATGTAACCTAACTGACAGCAAATTATTCTTATATGATTTAAATGCCTCTTATTTTTTATAGGTTGTGCATCCTTAGATCGTGCTTACTGTTGATGGGGTGGGGATGACTTCTTTTCTTACTCTGGATTTTGTTAATACAAAAAAAGACCCAACGGTGGAGTTAATAAAGAAGGAATTGGATGGAGCAACATCCTTAAGAACAGAAGTTAGGCAAGGTTAACCTAATATTGAAGCTCTTCACGACCAACTTCAAATTGCAACAGATTCGGGTGTTTCTTCTGGGGAGTGTTGTTGGTTTTTTTATTTATAATGGTGGCCGCCATCCTGCTGCTGTTGCCAGTCGTGATTATGAGCATGTTGGTGCTCAACAAAAAATAAATACTTTTGAAAACACCCCTTGCACAGGTTTCTTTCACCCCTATACCGGTCCCTCCTACCCATACAGTGGTCCCTCTTACCCTTCTTCACCCTTATGTTCTCATTGTAAATTAAAAGTATAAAAGGATGGAGAGAGTAAAATCCTTGAAAATCTAGAGGCTATTGCTGAAGTTGCCGAGGAGTTAAATCTAGGAGGGGTGTCATACCATCCAACGAGGTGAGGGAGTTATGCACTCCTATAGTGGTGGTTTGGAGAAAGAGAAAAAAATTAGACATATTCTATCCATTCTGAAAATAGCAAAAATTACAACTCCTTCCACTCTAAGAGTTATTGAAGTTCAGGGGTGCTGAAGAAGGTGGACATATTCGCGGCACTTGGTAAGGAGAAGAAGAAGGAACTGCAAGAAATCATGAATGGCTGGACAAAGGTTCGAAAAGAATACACCATGTATTAATTTACCGCCCAAGACTTCACGAATATGATAAATATGCGTGAGTTGTACGAGGACAATGTAAGTTTACCTTTGCTAACCTAGTCTTCCAATCTACTCCATGAAGAAGAATCTACGCAGTAGATGTGTAATCTGTTACAATAGTTTGGTCTTCTGTTGCGACATAATACACATCTATTCCATAAGTTGCGTTGGCTAGGTAATCTGTGAACTGATTCAGAGAACCCTCTACATCGAATTCTTTCCACTATGTTTTTATTCTTTACAATTACTAACCTATTTAAAAATTGTCTTCTTATACCACAGTATGTTGATGAAATTCTCTGCCTCATGAGGGGCAGAAAATTAGCGTATCCAGGTGCTTATGATACTGCTGATAGGATAATGGACCTCAACTTCTACAATAAATTCAAGGATAGGTACGCTGATCTCCATAAGCTAGCTGATTCCGGTGGCCCAAGATTTGATAAGTTAGTTTCTACATTCCAATATAATGAAGAAAAAATTGAATATGTTAGAGGAAAGAGGCCATATCCACATGGCAAGAGATGGACCAAGGCAAAGAGAATCCTTGCAGTCATGAACGTGAAAGTCAAACATTTTCTCGCTGTTGAGATACTACTCTACGATGGAAAAATTAAGGTTTATGACTGCAACTTACCTGTCTTCTATGAGGATACATTTTTAGCTTACATGCAGCCACTGTTGAAGTTGTTGCCCAAGTGTTTGACGCAGAGTAAGCTGATGGACCATTTGCCGGCTGAAGTCTTGACGAAGGAATCATGGGATTTTAAAGGTCGAAATAAGAACATCTAGCTCTCAAAAAATAAAATTGGTGCAGCGTGCAGCCGTACTCACTAGCATACATCGAGTGTTTACTGGCCGATATAGAAATGACCGGTATGTGTGACTTCATTGAGGGAAAGATGCAATGGGTCTGGGCTTATGGGGTACTAACTAAATGGTTGGAGACCGTGTATAAAGAAGAATATGTACAAAGATAGAGACAAACACGAAAATAATTTTTCATTTCAATCCACTTCATTTTACATGTAATGGCAATAATTTTTATACTGACAAGTTGAATTTTTATAATACAACATATAGTATATCTGTTGTAACAGATATAATACCTGTTGTGACAGATTGATTATTTGTTCGAATAGGTTGGTCATCTGTTGCATTAATAGATGTTTCCCAGTCTGTCTATCGTAACAGATAACCAATCTGTTGCAACATATAATCTATATGTTGCAATTGATAGGTAATATATTGGAAAAAATCAAGAAAGTAGGAAGACCTATTATATAATTTCCAGCAGATGACCTACGTGTTCCATCTCATGTTGCAACATATGTCTAAATCTATTTGATAAGATTTGTCGTCTATTGCAGTAAATGTATTATCTGTTGCGATATTTGAATCTAGTATTCCATTTCAATTAACATGTTCAAAACTAAGGGATAAATTATATTCATAGGAAACATAAAATAAGTTGAAGCCTTCGAAAATTACATGAAATAACTCAATAAATAAATGAAATGTAAATTTTTTTTTATGGTTACAAATGATCTGCTCTACAAATAAATCAACAAGTTAAACCAAGGAGGATAGGTTATTACATTGACAGACTCAAGCTATAAAGATCTACTCAATATGGACAAGTTGTTCTTCATCTGGTGCTGCAGAATTCGACTTTGGTTGTCGTGGATCTTTAATGTCTCTTGCGTACGGGTTTTGAGCTTTCGCTTCTCCGTATTTCCATAAAAGAGCAGCATATCTTTTGTGGAATAATCCAACATCAAGTCCATCATTTGGTGCTTGTAATCCATCGCTCAAATACTCGGTGTACGCGGAAACAAAAAGACCGCAATCTATGCATTTAAAAAAATAGATAATTCATATCTTACCGTTCATGCAAGGGTTGTAAAATTTGTGAAATGAAACTAAATCATCACACTTAAACTTACAGGCTACCAATGGTTTGTTGAGCAATTCCTTCAATATATTGTACGTCAAATGGATAACCCATTTTATCTCGGTATGCTTCAACCGTCGACCAATAAGTACGAAACTTTTGGTCCAGAAAGCCACTCATATCAAGGTAAGTAGGTAATATTTTGGCCAACTTTTTTATCTCAGACGATGGCCTAAAACATCTCCTTTGCGACATCTAGTCATAAACTCGGATGCGCCTCTCTTTTAGAATGACAACAGCCAACACCCAATGGAATTCATCACCATAATTGATTGGGATGTACACTTCGTCGACCAAATGCCAAGGTAAGCTAGACGGAATGCTAAAACTTTTGATAATGTTGATTAAGCATTCCTTATTTCGAGAAACTTCTAGCTGTTGCTGACAGTACCTATCATAGACATTATTGATGTAAACTTTGTACAAATAATTGCCTGTCGTGCATCTGTATTGTTCTTGTATTTGCAACTTGGCCTTCTTTCAAAGGTAGTAAAAAATGACATCAATGTCCTGCACATATTATCAAACATTTCAGATTATGTGATGAAAAAATTAATACGCAGATGCAATTAAATAAAGTATTAATTAATAGTAATATGTATGACATTTAAACCTCATCATTCCAGCAAGTTTGGGACTGTGACATCAAATAGAACTAATTTTTTATTTCGAGATGTGCAACAACAAAGTCGAATATATCTAAACCAATACTCGATTCGTTCACTTTGTAGCTTTCGTCATTTTGTTTTCTGTATGATGATTTATATGTGTTAATGTCACGTTCTTAAAATAAGAATCATATAAACCAATATCTTTAAAATTGATTTATGTACCTGCCGGTATGATGCTTTAACAACCCATCGGTAATCCATTCTAAATAGTCGTTGATCAACTGTGTTAGTTTTTTGGAGCCTCGTCTGAGATGTTGAACCCTTCAAATGGTAATTCTTCCATTCTCATGAACTGATAGGCTCCACTTTTTCTTCTTCTTTGGAAGGAGTTGATGGATTATCAACTGTGATATTATGCTCTTTAGTAGTGGTTTGTACTGTGACATTCATATGAAAAGCCCTAAATTATCAATGCTAATTACAGATATACACCAGATTGTCCGTCTATTGTAACAGATGAGCCTTATGTTACAACAGATGGATCATATATTGGGACAAATTTGAACAAGTAAAGTAGAGCAATATGATAATTTTGAACAGATGATCCATCTTATGCAACATAAGACTCATCTGTTGCAATAGATAACACATCTGATGCAACAGGTTAGACAACAGTTGCAACAGATGTATATATCTGTTTGATAATTTTCAGCAGATGTATCAGCTGTTGAAATAGATATGTGCCTATTTTTTGTTGGAATAGATGATGTACATTCACCTTTTTCGGCTCATGCTTCTCTCCTGTGGCCCTTGCACACTGAAAAATGGTGCAAGATAAAGACAGAGGCATTGTAATTTTGCTTTTTTCGATGCTTGATGTTTCCTTGGAAGTATCTTTCCTTCTTCTTTTAGCCGCCTTGATCTCTAGTGGAGTGTATGGATATGAAATCCTCTATGATGGTATGACACCCCTCTTAGATGTCATTTCCTTTACAGAAGCAGTTAGTAAATTAATAGCATTAATCACTCCATTGTGTTTTGCCTTGCATTCTTGACATTTGCATGCAGAACATTTGCTAGATATGGCAAAATCTGGAGAAAAATTTGTACAACCAGTATGATCATAATCATAATGCCTTTTTGTTTTAAAAACTGTAAGAGGAGAATCATTATCCCCAACAGCAGCACCACTACCACTACCATCGTCAATAGCAATAAGCCCACCCTCCAAAATTATTTTTCTTCTAATGGCTGTTGCTCCAAACAATTCCATTTTTATTCCATCAACAACCTTAGGGTTCGATAAAGTTTGCACAAACCGTAAAGTAAGAAAAAATGGAATCTTCAACTCTCAGTTGGTCAGAACAAGCCACGGATGGACAATCTAAAATAATCAATACATATATTAGAATGGTGATGAAATCATTTAAAATAATCATTAATTAAAATTAAAACTTGATTAGATTTGGACTTACTGCTTCCTTAGGGGGGGGGTTTAAAAGATTAAGAAATTTTGCATTTTTTAGCAGTTTTGACCGACAACCATCTCAGGATTCTTGGACAGAAGACTTATTCCTGGTAGTTCACTTGTTATCTCAAATAAGGAATAGCTTCAAATACCCAAGCCTATAACATAACACCAATAAATCAAAAGCATTATTGAATAAAAAAATAATGAATTATATCATGATAAAAGAAATATTTACCATGAAGACCCATGGAAAGCCATATAAGTTGACTGTTTTTGGCGTTAACGGAGTCAACAAATATTGGACAGTCATTTTGAAGCTTCCCCCAAGTGGTTTAATATGGTAAATCGAAGGGTACATGGGAATCCCTTATTCCATAAATGGATGGCTATGGACAATACTTGCAAGTTATAGTCGGTATAACGATACCACTACTAATGGCCTTGATTAATAAATGGATAATGGTTTGGTTGGTTGGAAATGACTTTTAATTGGGCAATAATGGCGGGATGTGTAGCAAATCCATTAAAGGTGGAGGTCCCGGGGGGATCAAAGCTGTAAAATCATATTTGTCGATGTGAGGTTTCGTCCTAGTGACCGTGTGCATGATGTCATACGATATATTTTAAGGGATGTACTAGTCATCCCAGATTTTCTTCCCTGGTCATGCAGTTTCATACACTGGGGCCCTTTCAGCAGGGGGAGCTGAACCCATAAAGCCCATGGGTAGTTTAGGATGGTAAAGCTACACAACCCAGGTAAAGATTTTAAATGGCATGCTAAACTTGATTCCCTTTTTCGACATGGTTATATAGATGTATGATTTGTATGAATATGGATGGTTTTACTTGGTTTTATAAATGGAATTATTTTATCCTTATCCTGAGTGTATGCTAGCGTTCATTCGCTAAGCCATCTTCGGGCGTCTGCATCCCCATGCGATGCAGAAAACTACCATTCTGCTCCTCTTGCTTAGCTATCAAACTCCTGGATCAGCTTTTGGATTAAAACGGTGAGATTTCATAGTTCGGAAGGCATCTATTTTAAGTCATGGATTACTTTATGTACTTTCGTCTTTTATAGACTCAATTTATAGCTATGTCGGGGGCATGTCCTGACTAGGTACTCTTTGATCTGGTTTAGAGGTTTTGGATGGACAACTGTGGACTTGGGTATGGCATGGATTGGTTATGATTCATATATATATATATATACATTGGGCTGTTATCTTGGTTTTGATCCATGGTTTTGGCTTGGTTACTGGATGGTTTAGATGGTTGGTTTCAGTTATTGAGTTGATCGACTTGGCTGGGTTGGTCTCGTATGTAGACTTATCCCAAAGTTACCATATGGTTAAATACACTATCTTGTTATATATTTGGAAATCAGCCTACTCAAGGTATGCGTTTGGTGGTTGGGTTGGGTAACGGGGGCGGTTCTCGGTCCTAGTTGGACTTGGGATTGCCTATTATGACAAGATCCTAGTTTGGAGCGTGCCATCATATGCAATTATATATATACATATATATGTATATATATCGTGCTGGGGAAGAGAACAAGGTTGAGCATGCATTTAAAAACCTTAACCTGGGCAGTGTAGCATAACCGTCATATAACAAGCCACCCACAGGCTATATGGACCCAACTCTTCTCTAGCTGAAAGGGCCCCAGTGAGTGTAGCTGTATGAACCAGAGAATATCCATATCCGTATATGCCTTTATTGGAGACTCTAACCTCCCAGCATAATCAAGGTGACTTAAGCACCTAAGTATACAATATGGGGGACTCGAACCTCCCATTCATAATTCATTCGGGGGACTTAAACCTCTCAGTCATATGACACCTGCATTGGCTAGCGCGGTATTCAGTGTTTGTCCTTTGAACTCTACTTTTACGGCCCGGCTATACATCCCACTTTAAAGTCCAATTAAAACATTCATTACATACCTAACCATTATTCTAGTTACTTACCAAAGGCATCCTGTTGGTATCGTCATTCCAACCCTACTTGCAAACGTACAACATGCCATAACTATTATTTCTCAACTTGGGACTCGAACCCATTGTCTAAACAAAGACATCAATTTAATTCAACGCTTTAGGGACTTGAACCCATTTAGTCTTTCAAATCAATGCGTGGCTAACAAGACCTTCATAAAACCATTTACCAAATCATTATTATTCTTAGGCCAACGCCTTCGTTGAAAAAACAATTTAATTCAATTTATGGTCATCAAGATCTTTATAAGCCATTCATCCTTCATTAACATTCTCATGCGAAGCATTAGTTCAAAACATAACTTAGACTTGTGACAAGATCATTCTCATTGACAATTTCACAAACAGGTTGAGGACATACCATTATTAAAGCCAAAGACCAACAAAATTAGGGGTAAACATGATCCATTTGTTAAATCACAATTCCCATGCACCAACATGTGCAAAACTATTATCAAAACTTATGAAATTATAAATTAAACCATAGGAAAACAACACTCAATATTATGCATTCAAATCCTCAACCATGATTTTCAAACCACCATTAATGACTCATGAACAATGCTCAAAACATATGATTATAGTGAACTAATAATGAAGGAAGAGTCACATGCCTTAGTTACGAAAGTTCATGGAGAGAATTTGATCTTTAAGCTCTTAGATGACTACTTTGAAGAAACCCTAGCCCAATCTTTCTTGAGAAGTTTCAGAGAGAGTTTAGAGAGTGTGATCTTGTAAAGTGTGTAATTAATGACTAAAATGTGTTACAAGAAGTGGGATCTTAAGGGCTTTGGGGTGGAAAATGTTTGAAATGCCCTCAGCTTAAAAGTAGTAGAAAACCCGCAGGTGGTTACGAGTTAAACCTCCAAATCGTCACCACAACATACGATTGGTATCATCAAGTTGTCACCAGAACAGAAGGTTGGACACCATACTTTGTCCTACTTACGACTTCCTTGCCCCACTCATTAGTAAACCATACGAATGGTAAGATCTAGTCGTATCTAAGGCAGAGCATCAAGGGCTAGACACTGGGCAACATATGATTGGACCCTAACCCTCTCGTCACATGACCATATGACTCGTATGGAGTTTCACATAACCAGGACAGACTTGGCCAAAAACACACTGACCAATATACGACTAGGGTCCCTAGACCCGTTACCACACCATACGACTTATGGTGTGAGTCATAAGATGAATAGAAATTTCAAGACTCAAGAAATTCGCAAGGGCCAAAGTTTGGGGTTTTTCAGGGTTGGTGATGAAGAAGATATAATTATTGAAGGATTTAATGACTAATTATGATTTAATGTGTGTAAAATGTAATTAACAAAATAAAAGTTAATGAATAAAGAAAAAAAATAAAAAAATATAATTTTCTGACATGGCATAACGTGGCGCTGACATGGCGGCAAGGGGTAAACACCACTTATTATGATAGTGGTGTTATATGTCTCGAGGTGGTACTAAATCACTTTTAAGTAGTACAGATGTGTATTAGGTCGCCTCAATAGTTTAGGTGTGTCTTGGACTTTTCGAATATAGTTTTAGGCGGAAATGATGACTTTTTCCTTAAAAGAAATTAAACATTTACATTGATTATACGCTACACAGAAGGAGATCTAATAACAACTACTTGCCACAACATTCAATACTACTCCAAAAACTTATATTTGAAAATCAAAGAGAGAGCAGATAGAGAGAGAGATCCAAAACTAATATTGCGTCCAAATGCACACGCAAATGTATGCGATCGTATAAGTAATATAAGATTTTTAAGTCCGAATATCGTACCCACAAGGACTTATCAATTAACTGTTTTGATTAAATTAGACTGATGCTAATTATTTATTCAAGCGGTGGATTTCAAATATATTTATAAATTAACTAAATTAAAAATAAAAAGGAAAAATAGTTCGGTGGACCCTTGTACTACGTTCATTTTATAATGTGGATACTCCTACTTACATGTGTGTTATCTGGACCCTTGAACCCATTAAAAAGCAACATTTTAAACTCCTTTGACGGTGTGTGTAATACAACCACCCCACGTCAGTTGCCACATCAACTTCCACGTCACTTTTGAGTATTACATTAAATTTAATGCCCACGTCAGCCACCACATTATTTTTAAGTATTACATTAAATTTTATTTTATTTTTAAAATGCTACATAGAAAAATAAATATTAAAATAAATTTAATTAAATAAATTCTTTTTATAAATTGTAGAAATTCTAATACACAAATAAAATAAATTTTTAATTTAAATTAATTTAAATTTTCAACTATAAATTTAGATTTTCAATTATAAATTCTAATACACAAACACAATAAATTTAATTAAACATCAAATTTATTCCAAATAATTGAAATTTCTCTCCAATTAATTTAAAATTTTAATTATAAATTCACATACACAAAAATAATAAATTTTTTATTTTTATTTAAATATCTTTAACAATTTGTAAAAGTTACAAAATTAATCCTAAACAAAATGAAAAATTTAAATTGAGAAAATGAATAAAAAATTTAAAAAGTAAAACAATAATTTTTTTTGACAATGAACAACAATATCAACCACAGCAAAGATCCTCTTCAGGGATTTCAACGTCGGCCATATATGATGATGAAGAAAAAGAAGACGAAGAGAGATGTATTTACACAGAGAGATATATAGAGAGATGCATGCTGTGGGGGTGGGGGCGTGCTAGTGGGGGGAGTTAATGGTTATCCTTAGGGGTTGTGGGGGTGGGGGTGTTAATGGTGATGGCCATGTCAGCCATGGCTGGACGGAGGGACGGAGGGATGGAGGTGAAGGGTGGGGGTGGTTGGATGGGGAAGGAGGCTGGATGAGGGTGAGGGGTGGGGTGGGGGGTGGCTGGATGGGGTTGGGGGAGGGAGGCTAAATGGGTGTGGTGGAGGGTGGCTGGACGGGGGAGGGGCTTGGGGAAGTTTTTTTTTTTTTTTTTAAATTTATTATTTTTACTTTTTTAAAAATATTTTTAAATTTAAAAAGATGGAGGGAAAAAGGCCCTTTGTTAATTATTTTTTATTTTTTAATTATTTTAATATAAAATTGACCAAAAATTGATCCCCACTAGCACCCTAGGCGTGTGCCTACACGCACTTTGTCCTAGTTAACCATTTTAATGCCACATTGGTCCGGTCAATGGTCAAAGGGTTTAAAATATTGTGTTCAGTGGGTTCAAGAGTCCAGATGACAAACATGTAAGTAGGAGTATCCACATTACAAAACGAACATGGTACAAAGGTTCACTAAACCATTTTGCCAAATAAAAATAAAACAAGTAATGAACAATTAACCAAGAAAAGAGCAGACTCTTCTACAATCAATGGATGAATTGATTTAGGATTATGGTTTCACTAACAATCATGTTTAGTATTAATTTTATCCACTGATATGATTATCTGGTTGTTGACTTACGGGGTTGTTTTTATGATTCGAAAATGGCCATCCTCTAATCGTTTGTTCAAACTAGTCTCACAACTATATCATTGAGCGGGGATGTGAGAAGCTAATTCAAATACATTTATTTATCTTTCCGTTATCTAACCAAGTAAGACAATCTAGATATATTCTTATCCTAACAACAGATCAATTCCTTATTTTACTAAAGAAGAGATCTTACTCCTCACGTTCTTAGTTCTAACCCTCCATTTTCTTGGTTAGTTCACTTCGTTCTCAAGGATTTATTTTAAAGGTTGTGAATCTTTAAAATAGTAAAAGCAAGAATATAAGAACAACTATAATGATAATCAAATAAATAAAATTAAGAGGTACTAAATAATCATTTAATTAGCTATCATAATCCTAGACAGAGAAGTTTAACTCCACATAGACACGGAGTAATTATAATAAAAAATCCAAAAAAACATAAAAATAAATAAATAATGAGAAAAAAAAGATGTAAATAATATTCTCCGGCCTCCGCGACGGCTCCTAGCTCTCTCTAGGTAAAAAATTATGTGTAAACTGATTTTATATAATATTTGTAGGTGTAGGAAAAAGTCCCAAATAAAATAACTGAGTCTAAAATAGACTGAAAAATTAAATACGAAACAATCTTGCTACGTGTCATGCTAAAAATGCGCACAACTACTGTTTTGGTCAAAATTTCAATTCTAGTTGAAGGTGACTTTTGATTATTTTAATAAATTTATTTCATTAAGTTGTGTGCTTAATTTTCTTTTATAATCTTCCATCTTTAATTCATTTTAGCTTCAAATCTCTTCATCTTCACATCATTTTAATCCTACACATTAAAATATAATATTAGGCACAATTCATAAAATTAATGCTCCAAAAGGATAAGTAAAAATACTAAATATGAGGCAAATAATAACTAAAAATATATAATTTTAGCTTAACATCAACTAATAATTTTTTTTCGGAGTTGGAAATTGTGATGTTTGGCCATGAAAACTCAGAAAATAATTTTGAAATTTTCTTTTGAAAAGGGAAAACAGGTTTTTCGTGTTTTCCCGATTTTTTAACTCCAATTCTAACTTTTATTATTATTACATATAACCCCAATTTTTTAAATTTTTACATAAAACTCTCCTTATAACATTACTTTTTCAATATTACGTATATAGTAGTTTTAAAGAATAAGATAATTATAATTTCAAACTTAATGCTATCTTAATTAATATATATTTCTTTTTCTCTCTCATTATTATTTTTCTCCCTTATTTAAGACATTATTTTACTGTTAATGATCCTAATTACTATAATAATAATATTATAATAATAATAATAATAATAATAATAATTTTTCTATTGTGATACAAACGTTTAAGGAATTATAGTCGTGTAATTAATAATGGATAATCATTTTTTAAATTTATGAAATTAATAAAAGTGTACCAGATTAGTTTACCACTGCCACAAATTATTCTCATTTTTAATTTGATTATATATATTATATTGTGCACATCTTTATTATACTATTCAAACATAAATTATTTATACCATATATATGCTTAAAATATAAATCGGTGATACATATTTTTCATAAAAAGATATGTCCAATTTAACAAATTTATACCTTAAACTGCAACTACTACCTTTATATACCATAATACTTGGTATCTTTATACACAAAGTATTATATTTATACCCATAAATATATAAAGTATTATATTTTTAACATAAATATACAAAGTATGTTATATATGAAGTTTATACCATGTGTATACCATATACACATATATATAAATATACAAAGTATAAAAAAATATACTAAGCATATTTATATATTTATGGTATATGATATAATATACCATAAATATGCAAAGTATGTTTTACATAGAAATAATTTATTCACATACAGTAAAATCTTTCATGTATAAGAAAATTAAAAAAATAAATTAGCGGCACCCTAAAATTTAATACTTCCTCCATTTTAAAAAGAATGACTTAGTTTGACTTGGCACGGAGTTTAAGAAAATAAAGAAGACTTTTGAATCTTGTGGTATTAAATTAAAGATATGTCAAATGTACCAAATTACCCTTCAATCTTGTGGTCTTAAACATGTCATGTGGAAAATTAAAATTAAAAAGTTGCTAAAAAATAAAAGTATGTCATTCTTTTTGAAACGGAGGGAGTAACAACTCATCATTTCCTATTTTTTAGGAATGAAAAATAAAGGAAATAAATTAAATAAATTCCTAAAAAAATAAATTTGTTTGAAAGATAATATTTGTTACCTAAAAAATAGGAAGCAGTGATCTGTTAATATAACATTCATATTTAAAATTTTTAAATAAAAGAAAACGACTATTAATGTAAATATTATATATATCATAATTGAAATTCATTAAATATGACCATGTATATGTAATTATCTGTATCTATAATATATTAAATGTGTGAAAACTCTTAGAAAAGTGATTTGAATTTTTTGTCCTTCTTTAAAAATCTTCGCAATAGATAAAATTGTCTTTTCACGTTTCTTCTTAAATTATTATTAATATATAGAAATGGAAAGAATTTTAAATTTATAAAATTCATTAAATTTGTTTTTCTTATAAGATTTTTCCTAGGATTAGGATCCTTACCTTATATTTTAGGATTCTTTACCCAACCAAAATTAAGTCAAACTATAATTCCATAATATATAAGTTCCATTGTACATTCACATTGATTAGGGAAAACGTAGAATTATCAATGCTGACAACCAAAATTATCAATGTTTACATGAAATTTCAGAAAAGGTATAGTGAGTCCCATATAATTTATTTTTTAATTGATTTTATCTTTTTGCAACTAATCTATTCTTTTTGTTTCTCCTTTTTATTTATTTGTGCAGTCTCTCTCAATTGTCAAAGAGTTGATTAATATTTTGATGGCGCCATATTAAAATTATGTATAGTATGTTTGTGGACATGAGGTTCATAAACTTCGAATTTATATTTTATGTAACTTTTTTCTTTAATCTTTTGTTCTTCTTTGTTAGTTAAATTCAAGAGTTGATTATGATTCTATAAGAATTTATTTTACATAATTTATATGGATCCTTTTTTATTACAAAATATTAAATTTATCTTAAATGTGAAGAAATAATCAGCTTGAATTATTTGAATTATTTGTAAATAATTCTAGATATTGGACTACCTATAATTTTAATTAAATTAATATTAATTTAAATTTCAGTCATAAAACTGTACTTAAGCAAAATCTAATCTCATAACCAATCATAATTATAATGGCAACAATTATAGAATGACGAAGTTAAGAAAATTGCATACATAAAGTTTAACAATCTGTAAGTATTGATTCTACTTACAATCTGTAAGTATAACATTTATTTTAATGTTAATCTATATTTTCTAATATTTTTTATATATTATTTTATTAATTGACATTAAATACAAGTGCAAAACACGTACACTGAGTTAGTTTTTATAAAAGTGGTTAATTGTGTTCTTTTCCGTTAGTAGGTAAATTTTAGTTGGGTGATTTTAATAGTTTGTAAAAGTTAGGGCATAAAATTATATTTGAAAAAGTTTTTTCAAAAGTAAAAAAAAATAAACTTCAAAAAAGACATGGCCAAACACAACTCCAACTCCAATTTCAACTCCAGCTTCAACTTCGAAAAATTTTGGTTTTCATGGCCAAATGGCTAGTTTGTTAATATTTAAAATAGAATATTCATTTGCATAGAATTATAATTACCAGTTTCGGATATGTGCGGTTGCACGTGTATCAAGCGTTAATTTAGAGTAAATGTATATAAAAAATAAGTTACTGTGTGTCAGTTGTTTTGTTAAGTCTAAAATATGTAAAATGGTAACATAAAATTTGAAAGATAAAATGGTGTGGTTTGTTATAGAGGAATTTAGTCATTATACTTATTTGCTAATTCTAAAAGCACTTTATTTTTACAAAGACTTATTTATACTCTAAGAATTCAACAATTTTTTACTAAAACTGAGGGTAATTTGAATGATTATAAATCTTCAACATGTTAAGGGGTGTTGTTTCTGATAAAAGTATAGTTATTCATATACTTAAACTATATATAACTTATACAACACTTGATAGGTGCATAGGAAATAAGTTATTGATGTATTGGCGGTTAATTCAAATATATTCGTGTTATATATGTATACTCTATGTAAAATATAATTTTCTTTGAAACAATATGCGCACGCATACTATTTTCATCATCATTCTCGAAACTTCCCATATATTTCTTTTATAAAATTATATTTTGACCTGTAGTATTCTACTCTCATTGTTTCAATTATACAATACATTTTTTTCACTACATCTCAAAAATCACATATTTATCTATTTAGTAACAATAACTAAAAATTTCTATTTCACATCTAATGAGATTATTAATAACAATAGAAAATATATAATTTATTTTAGAACGTAAATCTTAAAAATCTTTCTATATTTTAAAAATATTTACCCATTTAAAATACTTCTATAGGGAAAACAGGTAAAATTTATAGATTTTTTTTACTTTGGTTTGAAGATAAAAATTGTAAAGTCTGGTCCAAACCTAAAATCGGCCAAATAATTTTTAAAAAGGGCCCCAAAAAATCAAAAAGAAAAGTAAAATAAATGTTATATATACTTTGTTTGACCTCTAGAAGCTTCATTTGCTTCTCACAGAATACGTTCTTTGTATTTTCTGTGAGGTTATGCATTGCTTCATTTTGTTTGATTTGACTTCTTTATTCAGAGCTTAGTGTAAATAATGATGTTAAAAAATAGCTTCTTTGTTATTTCAAAATAGTTTCTTTGCTATTTTGTTGCTCTGATCTAAAATGATGAGTTTTTTAGAAGCTATTGTGTTCATCGATGAAAGAATTAAAAAATTTTGAGTTTAAAATCTTCAATTTCTTGATGAGCTTCTATATTTATTCTCCAACATCTTGTTTCTTTTAATTGTCCAGATTCAAGATAAGCTCTTTTTTCTTTCAACCTTGATTTGATTAGATTAACTACGATTATAGAGTTGGTTTCTTGTTGTGTAGCTATATATATATATATATATATATATATATATATATATATATATATATATACTCTTTGAGTTTTATTTGTATTCGTGTGATCACCGATTTAATATATCTGTGGCATATTTTTTTCTGATTAATGCAAAGTAATATACTTTTTTTTTTTTAATAAAATAGTGGAATTTTCTTTATTATACCATAAATGAAAAGATTGGTGTTTAAATAAGCATGTTGATTTGGGACTTTAGGATTGATTTAAAATTTTTCGAAATGAATTTTTGGTGGTGATGGATAATTATTATAGGCTCACACATAATTTGTGTCACACATGTTCCATCTTGCTAATTTTGAACATATTGATGTTTGCATGTCAGCTGAGATACACCTTTAATTCTTCAATTTGTTACATATCATTGAATGTGCTTTTAGAATTTTGATTTGTTATCTTCTTATGAAAACGAAGACCATAACCGAGCTAATGCAGATTATGATAAGGTACGTCTTATTTTATTTCATCTTTATTTAATTATATTGAATGACATCTCGGTGAATTTGAGTTCTTAAAACAATAAGTTGGTTTTGAGTTTTTTGACGTGATATAGCTAAACTTAATCTTTTGTCCTAAATTTATAAAGCACTCTGTGTGTATGTTGTTTCTTATAACTTGTGCTGAATTTGTAGAATCGAATAACCTAATAGGAACAAAACTTAATTTTTCAAATGATCCTAATTACATATATCATAATGAATCTGGCCAGGTAAATGATTATTAAAATAAAAGCATAAATGTCATTACTTTGACATAATAATTGAATCTAATTTAATTGTGTGTCTTCTGAATTTGCAGACACGAATATTTAAGGTGAGTTAGTTATAACAAACTTAAAAATGTAAAAATTATTTTATATCAGGTAATAACATGTGTTGTACCTCACCTAATATCTCTATGTAGATATTTCTGTTGCATATTGCTTTGTTGTGCTTTGGTTGCTTTGTTATTGAAAAAACTTTTAATTTATCATTGACATTAATATTCTTCTTGAGAGTGCAACCTATAATTGTCCATGCGAAAAAATGTGTGGTGGCATGTACAGTCTAATAGTTGATGTTGTTTGTCCTTGTGCTTTGTTTATCATCATTAAAAAGAATAGTCCCACTAAAAATTATCTTCTAATGAATTTAGGCGAGTAACATTCATTTTCGGTAGGTGATAACTGAGAGTAGGTGCCTACATGATCCTGTAATTTGCATCGTAATATTAGGAGTGAAAGATATTGACATAAAAGAAACTTTATTAAATTTGTAAGCTGCAATCAATAACACATCTCGCTAAAAGGAGAAGGATAAATTGTATGCGCCATTATAAATCTTGTCATGTCTAACACTTTTATATTTCTTCTTTCAGCTACACCATTTTGGTGAGGTATAAAAGGAATGGTTAACTTCAAACTATTTTGACAAATTTTTACGATCTCTATCGACCCTTAAAGTCTTTATATGCTTATCTAACTAATTGATTCTCCACTTTATTTATATATCTTTCAAGGCATTCAGATGGTTTAACTTTATGAGAAATAATGTAGAAATAACCAAAGTGTCTGAAATTATCAATAAATGTAATGAAATAAGAAGCACTAGATCCTTCTGATCAAGCAAGTCTCGAGCAACTGCAAGTATAGAACAATGTTTTAAAAGGCTGTTTTGGGGATCGCTTCGAGGTGGGACACTGGTAAAATGCCTCAAGTTAGAGGTGTGAGACTTAGTTCTATGTGGCTTACATTCTAAGCGTCCGACTGTGCGCCCTAAGCATCCCTAATGCCAATGGTTGGGGCTCGGCTGACAGATCTTAGACACATTTTGTGTCGAATTTCTTAATTAACATTATTGACCCTAATAGTTCTCTAATAAATAATGATGCTTGATAATTTCTTTCATCGATAGAAATAAAAAGGTTGAGAATAACTTACATAATAAATCATTGTATTGTATATTTAGTATTTGAAATACAGTGAGGGTGAATATCACTTAACATCTCTTAATATTTCTTTAAAAAATATTTAGCCGAATCTTGCATCTTCACTTATTATCGGTCTTCAGATTATTATTGTACGTCTCAAAATTATCATATTTTATTATTGTCATGCGTCTAAAAATAATTGTTATTGAAAGAAAATATCTTATTTTATCATCTCAAAATTACCACAAGGGTAATAATAAAGTTTATTGATTATATTTTTTAAAAAAGTCTATTGATTATTTTTGTTTAAGTATGTAATTACATAGAACAATAATAATATATTTTACAAAAATGAGACTATTTTATTTTTTGAAATTTAAGATGCTAGAGTTTTATTGCATATCATAGTAGCTTTTATATCATTTTTTTATTTATACTTATAAAATTATATTAGAAATCGTGTTTTCTATGATTTATTTTTTCATATTTTAATTGCTTTTAACTATTAATTATTATTTATATTTTTTATTTTATTATACTATTTTACTGTATTATTTATTAAAAATTTAAAGATCCAGCTCAAAGCTTACGTCTTAGTACTCCAAATAAACGCTTCCGCCTCATAAAACACTGATGTAGACAAGAACAACCAATTAGATGCAAATTAGATACAACCTGTCATTGATTGGAATGCCCCATCACCATACCCGACAGTTGTAACTGATATAAGACAAATAAAATACATCTATCCAACCAAGCTTCCCAATATGCATAACAGCCACCCAATCCCAATACAAAGAACCACAACATCCAACGCCAATGCTGCCCCCATTCTTATCCTCATTCTCCCCTTCCTCACATCAACAATATAAGACCTTGCATCATGTGGAATCCCACTTTTAATACTATTCGACAGGTAATTCCTTCTTGCAAATAAAGCACACTTAGCAAAATATCAATAAAACTAAACCCCACAAGCACAAACAAGATAGAGAACAACTTGATAACTATACTATCAGGAGTAATATCACTATTACCAATACTACACATTGTAACGATGCAAAAAATACAAAGCATCAACAACAGGATGAGTTTCAGTAGCCTTAAAATGATCCTGAGATAAAGAATAAATTCCCACATCAAGTGTCAAGTAAAGAGTACTCGTCAAGTAAAGAATTAAAAGCACTACACCTTATCCAACAATTGAATTTTTCCTAAACTGGGGTGGCTTAGAAATAGGTGAATGGTCAAAAGACACTCTATAGATCTATTTGATCAACTAAAATAAATTATGAGATATATTAAAATGTATCTCATTTATTTTTAGTTTTCTACATGAACTTTCACAAATATCTCTATACATCTAAATGATTGTCTAAAACAAATCATGGGATCTCATTTTATAAATCACTCTATATTGAATCCTATTATATTTGAAAGTAAAATATTTTTATGGAGTCATCCTATTCCTATCCTTGCAAACATATTCAAGTCACTATATAAATATTGATCAAGGATAAAATGTTGAATATATTAAAATGACATAATTTATTATTCAAGAATATAATATTAATCATAATGTTATTTCCAAGTAACCCAAACTAAATGGTCTCTGGGAATCTATCTAGCAATACGAAACATATGAGATAATTAAAAAGACTAGCATAAACTACAAAAGTTAATATCTAATTGGAAAATTTCATTATTCCTAGGTTGCCTTTAAGTTTGCTCCTTGTTGTTGTATGTTGTCACCCGCACCACATATCTTTGTGTTTAGCATTATCATTGTACTTCATGTCAGTCATATAAAGATGTTCTTCTTCAACAGATTTGACAAATTGATGAGGAAATGGCGATGGTTGTTCGAGAAATAATGCATTCCTTAGAGCATAAATTAGAGGGATGCCAGATATCTTTTGAAGATATCTCCGCAAATCAGTATCTTGAGTAGCAACAAAAAAGTGTTTGCTCTCTCCATTAACTTCAGTTATGCAATCTATAACACATTTACAGTTTTCATGGTCACATCATGTAGTAATTAGGTTAGCTGATGCATTCTGTGATTCCCATAGAAAGCACCAAGGCACTTCTACTCAGCAAGAACACATTTGAATTTTAAATTTAGTATCAGCAGGTGTTAATTGCGGCACCTAAAATATTTATCAATGCAGTATCAACAGGGGGTATGCAATTAACAACA
The DNA here is from genome assembly GCF_002878395.1 of Capsicum annuum. Lineage (NCBI taxonomy): Eukaryota > Viridiplantae > Streptophyta > Magnoliopsida > Solanales > Solanaceae > Capsicum > Capsicum annuum. Next base: position 131,090,269 of record NC_061117.1, read on the forward strand.
AGATGATGCACAAACATTCCATCACAAAGGATTTCAAATGGCTCCCTAAACCCGAAATAAGCTGTCTATGTTGTATAAATTCCCACCATAAATAATTTTTTTTATTTCCTTCGCTAGTCATTTTATAACACACGACTTTCAATTTATTTATTTTTAGCAGTGTTAAATACACGACAAAGTCTATGATTTGAATAATTTGAAAATCTTATTTGGTAGTGGCATACCGAAAAATTTGTAAGCTTTTTCTATAAGACATACGAGGTTATAAAAATTTTAATCAAATTATTCAAGCCTTAATTTGAAGCTTAAGCCTTACTAACAAATTATTCATATTATTCACGCTTTAATTGTCAGTTGTGCACTAACGTATAAGATCTTCTAACCGTGCCAAGATCTTTTTGGTAATTCTAGGAAGAAGGTTGTTCGTGTTGGCACTATCATCTTCAATCATATGCATGGTAGATCGTCTGAGATTTCAAAGACATCGCTTCATCTGCAAAAGTTGAAATTCAAGCATAAGGTCTTGACCTAAAATCATTGGCAAAATTCAAAATATATCTACTATGAAGCAAAATACAATAATTTGAATATGGTTTACTTGGTTTGAGTGAGGGTGGACCAACTTTGCGCTGCTGCTACTATTCAGAGGTTAATCACCAGGATTGTATCTTTGGAAAGGAATGCTAAGTTGTCCATAAAAGAGCCATATTGTACCTTGGAGGTGCTCTTGGACCTCCCTTTTCTGTATCATTAACATGAGGCCTTGGATACATAGGTCCCATAACTTTCTCTTCACCTAACCCTTTATTCATCAAGTATTTACAAAACCATAACCCTAGAATTGTAAAAGAGAGAGCAAGATATCGATCTCTCCTTAAGCACCATGTATTGGTAGGTTTTATTAGGATTAAATTAACTCAGTAAGTTTAAATATAATTTTTAGTAGTACTCCTAAATTATTAATTCTCATAATATTTCTTATCATATAATACTCAATGTCACACCTCTTTTTTTTTTAACCAAAAGATTCGATTTTAATGTTTAAAAAGGGTTTTATTTATTAAGTGATAAAAGATAAAAGTTGTTTTGAAAAGGATTCTTTTTCATTTAAACTAAGAGTCGCCACTTGACAAAATCAGGTATGTCAAGTCACCCTTGGATATCCTTTTTCAAAACAATTTTGACTCTTTAAAACTGATTTACGAACAAAGATTCCGGTTAAGGAATTCTGTTGATCGAGGGGAAGGTGTTAGGCACCCCTCGGTCCCGTGGTTCTACCACGGTCGCTTCGTAAAGTATATCGGCTAGTATGACACTATGAGTGTATAAACCACATAAAACACACAACAACCAAACAAACAAACACAAACAAAACAAATCCCAAAAATATAGTGTCCAAACCAATTTATTAAAAATCGAGAATAAAAAAAATGCTGAAATTAAAACCTAAACTATTCTAACTATCTTAGTTATGCTTTACCCGATGCCTCGGGACTTGATCACGAGCCTCCTTTGCGTACATGATACTTCGGGGCATTCCCCGGTGAATAAGTACAATGTCACCTTGGAGCATTCTTCGGCTAAATAAATACATTTTTCAATTGCAATAAAGACAAACCATTTCAAATTATCCAACAATTCACAATTCCTAAATTTGCCTACTCGACCTACTGTTTGCCTACCAATTTCAACCCATCATGATATTATTGCATTTAACAAACATCAATACTTACTCCGAATTAAACAATCATCGACGCATCAGAATAACCAATATTCACCTTTATCAATTTTTAATTTCTTCCCCAAATAATAGATTTTAATTCTTAATGAAACATCATTTCATCACACAACCCATAATCAATCCACAATCAAGGAAATTAAACAACGAATCAAAACAACCAATAATTCACATCATCACAGATCAACCAACACACCATCTTTAATTCAATGCATCAAATATAACAAACAGCAAAATAAAAGAGAGAATAGAATTGGACCTCAATGCCGCTTTCATTCAAATATTACTCAATTAAACGAGATGAAATTCACGCCGGGAACCTCGAATCAAACCTCGATGATGAAAAATCAAAATCCAACTCGTAATAACACCAAAATCTACATTAATTTGAATCGGCCCGACTGTCCAATCATTGATTGTGAAAATTTCTACAATAAATTGGGTAGGTCGCTAGTATAGTTCCCCAGCCACGATTCTGCTATTTGCTGGAATAATCTAGAAATAATATAGGATGAATCTTCCCGATGATTCAAAATAGAAAGATAAAATACGCATTTCCAACTTGGTCATTTTTTGATAGGACTTAGTTGAAACCGATTGAAAAGCGGTCGGGTTTTGTTTATTTGGTTGAAACGAAGCTAGACTTCCTAGTTTTCACTTTGCGATGCTCTGTTGAGCTCAAACAGTGGCAGTGATGTTTTTCGATGAAAATTCCTTCTCCATTGTTCCTCTCCTCTGTTTCCCTCTCTCTCGATCTCTTCTCTCTATTTTCTCCTTTCTTTCTCGATCTCTCACTCTCAATCTTCTTTTTATTTTCTTCTTTCTCTCTCTTGAAATCTCTCTCCCTCAATTTTCTCTTTGTTTTCTTGATTGGTGTTTATGTATAATCAGTATGGTGTGTTTGTTCTGTGTAAAAAATGAACTGTTGTGCGTGTTCTTCAATTTCCCTAAACGAAACCATCTGTGTGCGTATTCATTTGTGGGAAAAGATGAGTGGAAGTGTTATTGTTGCTGTCTTTTCCCTATGAGTGGTGTATGGATGTTGTGTTTTCCAGTGAAGGAGTGATAAATCAATGAGAGTGAAGCTCTTTTTGTGTCTTTTCTATATATGTGTATATGTTTCAATTAATGAAAAATGTGAGGTGAGTGACTGTATTGCCTATATATTCCAGTGGGTCTGTGTATATATTCCTTGTGTGTATTTATTTGTGTTGTGGGAGTTCCCATAGGCCCCTCCCTTTTTATTAAAAAAGGAATAAAAAATGTGAATGAGCATGGGTAGGGGTACGGGTAGAGGTATGTGGGGTAGGGTATGGGTTGTGATGTGTCAAAGTTGTTATGGTAGGTTGTTATTTTTGTTAGGATGAGTTGTTAAAAGTTTGTTATGAATTGTTATGATTTAGCCTTTTAGTTGGGGGGGGGGGATTATCACATGATTGAGGGTGCATGGTAAGATGGGGTAAATGGGTAAAAATATACTTTTGGGAGGGACAAAATTACGTGTCTACATCATGCCCCTCTTTGGATGTAAACATAAAGTGTTTTCAGACAAAGAAGTAGACAACGAGACAATTTTGACCTAACCATTATTCAAAGGAAGAAACAGAAAGAAGAAGGACATCCGAGTTTGAGATTCAAGTGAAGTCCTGTCGAGGTTCCGGTCCGTGGCTCTGTCATTACATCAAAAATAAAAATTACAAGTTTAAAAGATAACTGAAATTACCCTATTTTTCAGGCGGGCTCTTGATTTGCAATCTCTTTATATTGTTGCTTGACTTTCAATTTCTTCACCTTGTTCTCCGGGCGGGCTCCTGACTTGCCATTTTTTCAATTTGTTGATTTTTAATTTCTTCACCCTATTCTCTAGGTGGGCTTCTAAAATCACATCAAAACTAGAAAGAAAATTATTCCAAACAAGGATTATTATAAAGAGAAATTCTGTTTGCAAGAAAAGTAAAGTTCCAAAATTAGGAATTAAATTTTTGCCCCAGCTTATCATCAGAGAACTTTCATGAAAGTCACATCATAACTACTTGAAAAACCCAAACAAATAAATGCATCTTCTATGGGTTAATTGGAATGATTCGACTAAAAAGTGCATGTTCTAGGAGTCAAAGGGAATGACTCGACTAGAAAGTACATTTTCTAGGAATCAAGGGAAATGACTCAACCAGGAAGTACATCTTCTAGGAATCAAAGGGACTGACTCGACTAGGAAGTACATCTTCTAGGAATCAAGGGGACTGACTCGACTAGGAAGTATATCTTCTAGGAATCAAGGGAAATGATTCAACTAAAAAGTGCATTTTCTAGGAGTTAAAGGGAATGACTCGACTAGAAAGTACATCTTTTAGGAATCAAGGGGAATTACTCATCCAGGAAGTATATCTTCTAGGAATCAAAGGGAATGACTCGACTAGAAGTACATCTTCTAGGAATCAAGGGGACTGACTCGACTAGGAAGTACTTCTTCTAGGAATCAAGGGGACTGACTCGACTAGAAAGTACATCTTTTAGGAATCAAGGGGAATGACTCGACCAGGAATTACATCTTTTAGGAATCAAGGGGACTAAATCGACCATGAAGTACATATTTTAGGAATCAAGGAGACTGACTAGACTAGGAAGTACATCTTTTAGGAATCAAGGGGAATGACTCGACCAGGAAGTACTTCTTCTAGGAATCAAGGGGACTGACTCGACCAGGAAGTACACCTTCTAGGAATCAAGGGTACTGACTCGACTAGGAAGTACATCTTCTAGGAATCAAGGTGATTGACTCGACCAGAAAGTACATCTTCTAGGAATAAAAGGAAATGACTCGACCAGGAAGTACATCTTCTAGGAATCAAGAGGACTGACTCGACTAGGAAGTACATCTTCTAGGAATAAAAGGGAATGACTCGACCAAGAAGTAAATCTTCTAGGAATCAAGAGGAATGACTCGACTAGGAAGTACATCTTCTAGGAATCAAGAGAAATGACTCGACTAAGAAGTACATCTTCTAGGAATCAAGGGGGATGACTCGACTAGGAAGTACATCTTCTAGGAATCAAACTTAAGTTAGGAAGAGCATCACCTAACAAGTAAAATTTGGATTACCCAATCAAGGAAGTACAACTCCTTACAAATGTCACTTGAATTACCCAGACAAGGAAATGCCTCTCCTTACAAATGCCACTCGAATTACTCAAGAAAATGCATCACCTTACAAATGCAGCTTGAATTACCCGAACAACGAAATGCGTCTCCTTACAAATGCCGCTTAAATTATCTAGACAAAGAAATGTGTCTCCTTACAAATGCCACTTGAATTATCCAGACAAGGAAGTGTGTTTCCTTATAAATGCCGCTTGAATTAACCAGACAAGAAAGTGCGTCTCCTTATAAATACCGCTTGAATTACCCAAACAAGGAAGTTCGTCTCCTCACAAATGCCTCCTGAATTACCCAAACAAGGAAGTGTGTCTCCTAGAAATATTAAATTATAAGTTTTACCATGGTTTTGATTTCCAAATCTATACAAAAACATTGCTACCTTGCATTTGTAAATGTGAGAAATTATGGCTTTCGATGTTTAAACTTTGAAGTTCTTGATTTGAAGGTAACATATTTCTTATTTCATCAAAGAAAACTTGTGAGTTTAAAACATGGTGACTGGTTTGTGACATTGGCTTTCGAGGCAATTGCTTTTGCGCTGGTCATATTCATTATTGCTTCCAATCATAAAAATATGTCATTGACTTGCTGCATCATTGACCCAAACTCAGATTAGTAAGAGTGAATCTAAAACAAAACACAACATCTCCACTTTACCATGCTCCCCAGATAAAATATTTGAACCTTGGTATTTTCATGAGTTCCCAAATTTGTCTGTTGACAAAACTTTCTATATGCCTTATTTCGGCTCACAATCATGTCTCTTTCATGCGCTGGTCTTTCTGTCTTTCTTTGTGCAATTGAAGAAGTTGGTAGCCAGTTTTGAAATTTTTTCTCACTTGTTTTGACATGGACTTGACTCAAAGACAAGAGAAAAAATGACAATGATTTTTTTATTTGGATAACTGACTCAAGAAAATAAAATAAAAATAAAGAGAAGAAAGAAAAGACAATGAATGTCCCCATTTGAAACAAAGAAATGAAAAATTTATATAAAAATAAGAATCAACTCTAATGATTATGCCATGCATTTTGGATTAAGTTACCTGATCTTTCCATACAAACTTTCTACCAATTGTTGTTGAGTTAATGGCCTTGAAACTGAATTGCTTCCTTAGGTCAATTTTATTTAAGACCTCATTCGGCTAGTGGTGCCTTGAAGGGTTTTCTCCAACAAGCCCTACTCATTTTTTTTCTCAGCTTACCATTGCCTTTTGGTGTTCGTGAGTATTTTTCACCAAAGAGACTCTCTTATTTTTATTTCTCTCAACTCACCATCATTTTACAGTGCCCGTGAGGGTTTTCACCAATAAGACTCTCTCATTTTTATCTCTCTCAACTTACCATCGTCTTATGGTGCTCGTGAGGATTTTCATCAATAAGACTTTCTCATTTTATTCCTCTCTCGATTCCTTATGTGGAGGAATATGTGTAGTTCCTAAAATGCATTATTATATACATTGCATATTAAGCCTTATGATTCTCAAAGATTGATCTGAAGGTCTTCCTTTAGTTATAACTCAGCTTTTGGATAAGGTTAGAAAGAAAGAATGACATGCGGTCCAAACGACACTTAAAGTGGGGTGAAACTCACAACTTTTGGAATCGAATCAAACAATAAAAATTAACTCATGCCCCAGTTTCATTTGATTGGGTAACTCTAAATTGTTTATTTGGTTAGACCAAGCCCATAGTAAGGCAGCCTACGTATCATACCCCTGAGAGAGGAGAATCAGGTCATACGTAGTTCCGAATGCTCGCTCTTTTACTTGATTCTGATTTCTTCTCTTTTTTTTCTGACTTTTTTTGAAACTTTTCTGGCTTTATTTTTCTTGACACTCTTCTTTTTCTTTCTTTTTGACATATTTTTCTAACTCTATTCTTTTACTCGACACTTTTTTTTGAACTTTGCTGACTCTTATCTTGATTCCAAAAGAGAGGTATGAAAGAAAATAGAACTAAAGCTCAAAAGGGGTTCACAAAGGATGCCACAATGTTTGGATAGCAAATAAAATGCCTCCGTCATATCAATCCTTAAAAATGCAAGTACATATCATGCAATGTGAAAGTGAAAGATAGAGATCATTCAGGAAATTTTTAAAGCACTAACTTTAACTGAATTTATGCATCACTACTCTTGCACTTTGCTTAACATACCACTCCACTTTTTTTGTACATTCTTCGTGCTGAAGGATTCATGACTTCGTAGAGCTGATTATCTTCCTGTTTCTCTTGAATAGGGATCGAGCGTCCATTATTTAGCCTAATTGAGATGTATTTTTAAATTGAGGACCAAGTTATTTTTGTGATTCTCAAACTAATTGCCTTAATTTTGAAAGAAGGCTTCAACTTGTCACCAAATGTCTCAGTACTCTACCTATTTTCTTAGATGTTTTTCTAATTTTAGCCCTCTAATTCAATGTTTATGCTTAAACTTGGACTTTAGAATCTAGCTGAAAAGTCCGCCAACATGTCATCTTACTAGAATAACCATAAAATATACTTATGTAAAGAAAACAAACAAACAACACATATTTAAAACACAAAGGGAAAAGGGACACTCCATGTAGTTTAAATAAAAGATAGAGGGGTTTTAACATAAATGACAAAAGGACAAAACAAGATAGATCCCAAACTACAACCCTGCAATAATTCCGATAACAAAAAATAAAATAAAATAAACTACTAGATCTCTTCCTAGTAGGGAGAGAAGTGACTTCTCAATTTCTGAGCCTGATATTTTAGTCACTGGTTTTCATATCAGCATGACTAGAGCTTCCACCACTGTCAGACACATTCTCTTTAACAAATAAGTTCTGAATCTCCATGCTTAACTCAGTGCTTCCCACATATTGTGTATTACTGTACGTTGATGAAGGATTTTGTGTGACCCTTTTAGTGTCAATATTTTGCACTACGATTAATTTTTCTTGAATCATCCTTTCTATTTTTGTTTTCAAAGCACTACAACCTTTAATACTGTGACCCTAAATATCAGAATAATATGAACATTGTATACGAGGATCAAAATTTCTTAAATGCGGGTTAGGAGTATACCCAAGGAGAGGAGTAATTATGCGTCATTGTAGTAATCTCTGGAGCAGACTAGCATATGATTCTTCAATTGGAGTGAAACTATCATTAGGCTTCTGCCTCTTCTTATTGTTTGACTTGGATAGAACATTAGGCCTAGAATGGCATTGATATGTTTATGGAGTTGGAGGGTGACTCTGAGGCATTGGTGCGCGCCATTGTGAGTAAGAAAGGAGTTGAACATATGGATGCGCATAGTATACTAGATATAGATGTGGGGAGATAGGGTATGATGGATTTTAAGAGTGATTATATGGAGCTTGGAAATGAACTTGGTCTTGAGGCTGAAGATAATGACGACGTGTCCGTTTTCCAACTATAATAGCAACTGTATCTTCCCCATTATTCTTCCCTCCAGTCCCCCTCAACTGATGGCACAGAATCCTCGTACCTATCATGTTCCTCAAATTATGATACCTCAAAGTTAGGAGGGAGGTTAACACTTGAAGACACACTTAGTCCTTATATAAAGCATCATCATGATTCGCAAGTCCTAGAAATTTTTCATAACCTTTTTTGCACTCTTCATTTTCCCAGCCATTTTCTCTTACTCTTTAGCATATTGGGGAAGCACAATCATTGGGTTGATAGCCAAAGTACGGGCCTTAGTAGAAGGTTGAGCAAAAAAAGCACAGACAGTATGTGGTGCTATGAATGTTGTTGGCTTATACTGAGGAGATAAAGAAAGAGTGGAGGAAGTATTGGGATGTATTTGATGTGGAATAGATTCTGAGGTATGTTGTGGTGTATCAATAATAGTAGGAAATTGAATTTTCAATTGTGAGGGAAAACTTAAAGGATTTGCATGGTCAATAGCCGAAAAATGAAGTAGAAGGCAACCCACTGGCCCAGGGTCGATGCATTTCTATCATTTGTTGCCTTAATTTCCAATTTTCTTCATTATCTCCTAAATTCTCATTCCCCAAAATCCCTATCTTATTAGTGACAACAACCTCAGTATCTTTGTTGGCCATAACTTTCTCTTCGACTTGGTGCAATAGGGAGGACCAACCAAAATGCCACAAACCAACCACCTTAAACTAATTGAACAAGAGATAACAAATGCGTTAAAGTTTAACATTTCTTCAAAATATTTTTCCTTATTTTTTCTTTTGAAAAGATCACCGAACCTAATAAGGGTGCCTACATATCTTACCCCCGAGAGAGGAGAATCAGGTGTGCGTAGTTCGTAAATTCGGCCATAAAATAGCCAATCAAACTCTTTTTCTTTTTTCTTGTAACTTTAGAAGAAAAGAAAGTAACAAATTGTCAAAAGAATTAATGAAAATCTTTTTGAATTTTTTAGCTTTAACATCCCTATACAAAATTAAATCTATGATTACCAAAGAAAAATCTTTTTGGATTTTCGATTTTGAATTTCATATGAAAATGAAACTTGAAACGATTAAACAAAAATGGTCTATTATCCCCCCAACCTTTAGTCGATATCTCAACTACACACTCAACCTTTACTGGAGTCCCATTACCCCTCTAAATATTTTTTCCCGATATTTAGTAAACCCCCAATTGCTGACATGACAATATAAACTAAATAAAAAGCCATGCGTGTATACACGTGCTAAGGCCCACTCCTACCTTTTGTTTTATCAGTAATCATTTGAGAACAGTTGTTCCTCTTGGTTCTAGCCACTAGGACCTGAATTTACTTTGAGATGATGACAAATTTCATGCCTCACTGATCTAAACTATTTTGCTTAAGAAATTTAAGGTCTTTCATTTGCATTTGAACTGCTTCTTTTGATAATTACTTGGGCTCTGTATATTTTATTTCTTTAGTTCCATCTGCCACTCTCTTTGCTTTCTCTTTGACAATACTTTCTACCTTTTACTGCTCGTTTGTAGGAAAGATGGCATTAAGCATGGTACTTAGCAGTTTTTCATCTTCTTCTTCAATCAGATCCCTTCCAAAGCACCACACATGTATAGCGTCCATGGGGATTTTAGGTGTAGGAGCTCCCAATTTTGTTTGCTTCTCTCTTGCTTCATTCATCAATGCAATGAAGTTTTGCTCTTCAAATTTAATATCATTTGCTAAACTAAGCCTTGCTACACCCTCTAAAATTTCCTCAGACTTGAGTAAACCAGATCCCACTGCAGCTAACCAACAATATAGTAGCACCAAATCTAAATCACCACCAGCTTCTTTTTCTCATTTTTTTCTGACCAAATCACACCATAGAATGATTGAAAACACCAAAATAGCGATGAAAACATTGCCGGAATAACTCTGGTGAAACCATCTTTTAAATTCAAATCACCACCAGCTTCTTTTTTCCATCATTTTTCAAATCACGTCAGAAAATGACTGAAAATACCAAAATAGCGATGAAAACATTCGAAACAAACCCATCTCTCCATAAATCCACCAGTTTCATCGAAATCTATCGAAAAACAAATAGAACAGATTTATTTGAGTGTGAAATTTGATACGGGTTGTTCTCGATTTCGTGGGTTTAGGCGTGGGTTATTGAAGAATAGAAATAGGTGTAGACAAGAGCATGGTTTGTTTATTGTGAGATTAATTCGAGGTTGAAATTTAATTTGGCGTTGGAGATGAAGAATTATCATTTGGAGATGAAGGATTATTAGCCCAAAATGAGGCTAAGAAAGAGAAGGCCCTTTCTCTTATTTTCTAACAAGAACAAAAAACATAATTAGAAAAGACAATATTATTTTATAATTAAAAATAATGACATGTATTATACACGTGGCACTTAAAATAATGATTTTGAACTGTTAATGCTTTAACTGACACGCCTATTGGGGGTGTTCTCACCTCCCATGCCATGTCAGCAATTGAGGGTTTACTAAATACCAAAAGAATGTTTGGGGGGGTAATGGGACTCCAGTAAAGGTTAAGTGTGTAGTTGGAATTTCGACTAAAAGTTGGAGGGGTAATAGACCATTTTCTCAAGGAAAATATTTTTGTAGTTTTATTTTAAAGATGTATATGGAACACCTACTCTAAAGAGAGAGTGAAGAAAATCATTTTGGATTTTTAAAATAAGATCACCGAACCCTAGAAGGGCTGCTTATGTATCTCACTCCTCAAAGAGGAGAATCAGGTGTGCGTTGTTCGTCCAAATTGGACAATTAAGGATTAAATAAAGAACTGAACTCTGACCTAAGAAACACGACCAAAGACAAACGATGAATAACGTCAATAAAATCTTTTTGAGTTTTTCAGTTTGACACATCACATAAAAATGATACCAACAACTATGAAAGAAAAATATTTTTGGTATTTTCATTATATGAAATGTACAAAACTTCTACCGTTTTTTGAATTTTCCTTTTATAGAAAACTCCTATTGAAAAAAAAATCTTTTTTTTTGAAAATTTCAAATCATGAATGTTTGCTAAAGGAAACAAAGGCAAAATCTTTTTGATGTTTTATTTTTTGAATAAGTGTGTGCATAAGGTAAAAAATCTGTTTGAATTTTTGGATTGTGAGAAAAAAAAGCCATAAAGAACACTAAAAAAAACTATGAAACTTTTTTTTTCTCGACTCACTTTTTTTCTGAAATCTTCCTTGCCTACACACCTTTTTTTTCGAACTTTTTCTTGCCTACATACTTTTCTTTAATTCTAGCACATGCTTTCCCTAAATCAGTTCATCAAATATCCCTGTTATCCTAAAAGATGCAACAATTAACATGTAGGGATGCTTTAAGGGTGAGTCTCCTACAAAGGACCAAGTGAAGGGCTGACCTACGCTGGGTTTCACCAACAAGACTGTTCGCGGGAGCGTATGATCGATAGTGGATGCGACAGTTTTCCACCCACTCCATACCATCCGATAGCTCCCCTTCCAAAAATAAGGGTGACTCAACTAGAGGTCATGTACACAACGTGTACTACCGAACTTGTTGTAGAAAAACTTGACTCGGGTTATGCAAATGATACCAGATATAAAATGGTAACACATAAGAGAAACACTGTAAACACATAGCAAGTAGGCACTCAACAATGATAAAACAAATTCAAACAATAACACAAACAATGTTTATACATCCATAATATCAAACTAAGCTGATACAACTTCAAAAATAAGCTCGAATTCTGAAAAATCTCCAACAGAGTCGCCAGAGCTGTCACTCTTCTTTATTTAACCAAAAGATTCAATTTTAATGTTTGAAAAGGGTTTTATTTATTAAGTGACAAAAGATAAAATTTATTTTGAAAAGGATTCTCTTTCAGTTAAACTCAGAGTTGCCACTTGAAAAGATTGGGTGTGTCAAGTCACCTTGTATATCCTTTTTCAAAATGGTTTTGACTCTTTAAAATTGATTTGCGAACAGAGATTCCGTTTAAGAAATTTTGTTGATCGATGGGAAGGTGTTAGACACCTCCCGATCCAGTGGTTCTATCACGATCGCCTTGTAGAGTATATCAGCTAGTACAACACTATGAGTGTATAAACCACATAAAACAAATAACAATTAAACAAACAAACACAAACAAAACAAATCCCAAAAATATAGTGTCCAGTCTAATTTATTACAAATCGAGAATAAAAATATGCTGAAATTAAAACCTAAACTATTCTAACTATCCTAGCTATGCTTTACCTGATGCTTCGGGCCTTGATCACGAGCCTCCTTTGCATACATGATACTTCAGAGCAATCCCCAGTTAATAAGTACAATGTGACCTAGGGACATTCCCTCGCTAAATAAATACATTTTTCAAATGCAAGAAAGATAAACCATTCCACAAACCTTTCAAATTATCCAATAATTCACAATTCCTAAATTTGCCTACTCGGCCTACTATTTACCTACCAATTTCAACGTATAATGATATTATTGCATTTAAAAAACATCAATACTTAATTCGAATTAAACAACAAACATCAATACTTACTCCGAATTAAACAATCATCGATGCATCAGAATAACCAATATTCACCTTTATTAATTTTTAATTTTCACCCCAAATAACAGATTTTAATTCTTAATGAGATATCATTTCATCACACAACCCATAATCAATTCAATCAAACAAGCAATCAAAATACCCAATAATTCACACCATCACAGATTAACCAACACACCATGTTCGATTCAATATAGTGAATATGACAAACAATGAAATAAAAGAGAGAGAATAGAATTGGACCTCAATGCCGCTTTCATTCAAACATTTCTTAATTAAATAAGATAAAATCCACGTCGAAAACCTCGAATCGAACCTCGATGATGAAAACTCCAAATCCAACTCATAATAACACCAAAATCTATAATAATTTGAATCAAACTGACTGACCCATTTCCAACTTAGTCATCTTCCGACAAGACTTTGTCGAAACCGATTGAAAAGGGGTTGGGTTTTGTCTATTTGGTTGAAACAGAGCTAGACTTCCTGGTTTTCACTTTGCCGGAGCTCCGACTAGCTCAAATAGTGGTGAAAACCAGAGAATGATTTAGATTTCTGGTGGCAGTGACTTTTTCGGTGAAAATTCACCAAAAATTCCTTCTTCGCTGTTCCTCTCCTTTGTTCTCCTCTCTCTTAATATCTTCTCTCTTTTTCTCCTCTCTTTCTCTCTCTCTCGATATCTCACTCTCAATCTTCTCTATATTTTCTCCTCCGTCTCTCTTGAAATCTCTCCCACTCAATTTTCTCTTTGTTTTCTCGATTGGTGTTTATGTATAATCAGTGTGGTGTGTTTGTTACATGTTGAAGATGAACTGTTGTGCGTTTTCTTCAATTCCCCTAAATGGAACCATCCGTGTGTGTATTCAATTATGGGAAAAGATGAGTTGCTGTGTCTTCCCCATGAGTGGTCTATGGATGTTGTATTGTCTAGTGAAGGAGTAATGAATCAATGAGAGTGAAGCTCTTTTGTGTCTTTTCTATATATATGTATATGTATTCTATTAATGGAAAATGTGAGGTGAGTGAGTGTATTACCTATATATTCCAGTGGGGCCTATATTCCCCTGTCTGTATTTATCTGTGTTGTGGGAATTCCCGTGGGGTGGTCCCCCCTTTTTTGTTATGAAAAAAGGAATAAAAAATGTAAATGGGCATGAGTAGAGGTAGAGGGGATGTGGGGTAGGGTATGGGCTGTGATGTGTCAAAGTTGTTATGGTAGGTTGTTATTTTTGTTAGAATGAGATGTTAAAAGTTTGTTATGAATTGTTATGATTTGTCTTTTAGTGTGTGTGGGAGGGGGGGGGGGGGGGGGGGGGGGGGGATTATCACATGATTGAGGATGCATATTAAGATGGGATAAATGACTAAAAATACACTCTTGGGTGGGACAAAATTACGTATCTGCACTCAACAAAATTTAAATATTTTTTATTAGGACTCTTAAATTATCAATTCTCCTAATATTTCTCACCATATAGGACTCATTAAATTTAAATACTATTTTTATTAGGACTCCTAAATTAGTAATTCTTATAATATTTCTTACCATATAGGACCCATTTAATTTAAATATTCTAAAGTCAATTAATAATTCAAGGAAAAAAAGTGAAAAAATGATTTTGTCTAAAGCAAAAAGTTTTAAGGAAGCCCAAAAATTTCAAACAATATTTCTAAGGTCCTTTATACTTTTAATAAAATTAGTTTAACCGCACATGCTTCGCACGTGTAGCCTTTGATTATTTACAATTAGATGATTTGATCTATTGCAAAGATTTTTAATGAAGTGCAAAAAGTTCAAATCACTTTTCAAAGATCCTTCACACTTTAATATAATAATGTAAACATAAAGTACATATATATTTTACCAATAGAAGTTTCAAGAGGTTAATGGATCGTTACTTTTGCGTATGTCATGCAGTACCTCTTTTCCTCGCTGCTAGAGGCTAAGAGAGACATATCCATTTGAACCATATTTGTAGTTAATTGTTTTTTTAAATTTTTTCTATTTTTAAAATTTTTTCTTATTTTTGAAATTAAATCTTTATAAAATCTTTGATTACTTACTTAAAACTTTTAAAAATTTGGTACTTTTTTTTTTTATTATTATTTTAACACTTTCGTATTTATTTATAGATTTTTCAAATCTTCTTAAAATCATCTTTAGTTGATTTAGAATTCTTAACCTAATGAAAAAAGTATTAGTTGTCATTAATTTTGATAACTTCTAATAAAGAAAGTTTTTTCTATAAATATTTAATTTAATTTTCAACTTTAAATATTATAAAAATAGTGAAAAAATGATTTTGCCTAAAACAGAGACTTTGAATGAAGGCCAAAAGTTCAAAAGATATTTCTAAGGTCCTTCACACTTTTAATATAGTATCAATATAGAATATAGAATAGATAGATATAGATATATATGATATGAGCTATAAAAGAGAGGGAGAGATATAAGTGGTTTTTAAAAGGGGATCTTTCAGAAATAGCGACACTTTGCTATAAAACTCCCCTTCCATAGCCACATTTTACATAATTACCATTTATAACAGCTGTATTCGATTTTCAGCCGTTGTATTCAGCTTTACTCAGTGGTATGTATTCATAAAAACATATATACACTACATATTTAGTCTTACCAAAAACACTACCATTATTTTTTTTATTTTTTATAGTTTTTTCTTTTTTGTGTTTTCCCTTTTTTTTCTTCTTCTTTTTTCTATTTTTTCCTAATTTTTTTTTTGTGTTTTTCTATTTTTCTCTCTTTAATCTCTAACTTCTATTTCTCCTTCTTCTTTTCTTTTCTTCTTTGATTTTTTTTGGTACTTATTTTCTTTATCATTTCTTTGTTCTATTTTATATTTTTATGTATTTTCAAAAAATATGACTAGTCGAGCACAAGTCATGGATGATAACATAAATACCATAATTGTTTATTGTATTTGTAGTCACGCCATCATTTATATTTTTGTATTCATTGATACAACTATACTTGTATTTGTATTTTAAAGTTCGAGCTTGTATTTATATTTTATAGTTCGCATTTGTATTGTATTTTATAGTTCACACTTGTATTTGTATTTGTTAGTTTTGCACCATCGTTTATATTTTATATAATTCACACTTGTATTTTAAAGAAATATTTTGTATTTGTATTTTATAATTGATTGCATATTATATTGGATTATGTTTATATTGTGATTTTTTTTTGTTTGTATATTTAGATTATACTTGTATTTGTATTCTATTTTCGTTGATTTTACCTTTTAATTTTAAAAGAATTATTTTGTATTTCTATTTGTAAGTTGATTGCATAGTTTATTTAGCTGGGGTTATTTACAATTTATCATTTATATTTGTATACAGATAAGTAAATGCATTAATTGTATTTTCTTGATTCTAAAATATATAAATCTGTAATGTATCATTTGATACAAATGTACCGTTTTGTATTTGTATATCAAAATTATCATCCTTTTTTAAAATAAACAAATATTACTTGATGCAAATACAATTACAAATAAATGATTTTATAAATAAAAATACAATATATATTTGTATAGAAATTTGAATTATATTTATTTGTATCAATAAATACAACTCATATCAATAAATACAAACAAGTATTCATAAAAAGAAAATCAATAGTTCCTTTTCAATAATTAAAAAATACAAATGATAGTTCACACTTGTATTTGTATGTTATAGTTCATATTTATATTTGTATTTTATAGTTCACACTTGTATTTGTATATTATAGTTCGCATTTATATTTATATTTTATAGTTCGCACTTGTATTTGCATGTTATAGTTCACATTTGTATTTGTATTTATAATTCGCACTTGTATTTGTGTTTTCTAGTTTGCACAAATGAAAAGAAAGAGAAAAAATGAAAAGGAAAAAAAGGAAAAAAAGGAGAAAAAATACAAAAAAAAGAAGGAGAGTAATAGAAAATAAAGAAAAAAATTAAAAAAAGAGGAGAAAAAATGAAAAGGAAAAAAATAAAAATAAAAAAAAGAAAAAACTGAAAAACCAAAAAAGAAAGAGAAAACAACAAAAAAAGGAAAAGAAAAAATGAAGAGCAAAATTTAAAAAGGAAAAAAAAAGGAGAATAATAGAAAATAGAAAAGGAGAGAAAAATACACGAGAGAGACTATGAATTGTAATTAAGAATAGTTAATAGGTAGTAGGGGGCTACGAATTGTAATTAATTGAAATTTAGGCTAAATAGGGTAATTAGTAGCCTACGTTTGCTAAGATATGTAGTTATCCCATAAAAAATTACCTGTATTTGAGAAAGTTTTAAATATAAGGCAAACAAAAATAAAAAAATTATGTGTATTGACTTATTTTAAATACAGGACAAAGAAAATAAGATATAAATAACTTAAAAAACATTTAAACACGTGGCAACGCATTTCTAGCACCACAACTAATTAAATTGAGTTGTGGTGCCATGTAAGCACTTAAGGACATATTTGTTACACTTTAAAATAGTTTGAGGGATAATAGGACCCTAGTGAAGTTTAGGTGTGTCATAGAAACTTCATCTATAATTTGAGGGGGGTAATAGTGTCTTATCTCAAAAAGTTTCATTTAAAAGAAAAAAGATAACAGATATATGAGAAGAGGTAAAAACCAAAAACAAAATACGAAGGCCTTCTGAAGACAATGGACAAACTTTGGAACCCATCCCAGTCACTCACTTTGAATAGGTCGTTCGAAGAGGAAGCGAACTCAGCTTAATCCAAAGGAGGACAGTCAATAGGCACTACAACCTCGTGACTTATCTTGATCCCCTTCTCCAACACGGTAAGGTCAGTCTAATTTTTCTCATGAAACACTAACCGGTGCTTAATCAACGCCCAAACCACACCTCTAATTGATGATAAAACGGTCTCTATCAAGTAAAGTAACCCAACTCAGGTTAGGGGAAAACCTCTAGGGAATACGTAGACCTGTCTCTCTAGTTTGCTAGAATCAACGGGCAGTATTGAAAGTAAATAGAGAGTTTGTAGTTGTAAAATGTAACCGAACTCAAAAACTTTAGTTGTAAATAGTCAGAAACAAACACTAGGCTTGTGTTCTCCCTGGCTTATAACTTAGTAGGCTTCTCATTCTCAATCAAACTATCGAACTGCTGCGCATGTAGAATCTGGTAAGCTAGGTATCACCAACCACCTCTCAACATACTTTGGCGAATTTCACTCATCTCTTATCGATCTTAGAGCATCGCCTTTACTAACACTTACCTTGGATACCAGTTTCAACTATCTCCTCTCGATCTCAAGTTGATTAGATGTAAGTTAATCATCTTAAGAAGATAATGCAGGTAAGTATATTTTGGCCATTAGCCCTAAATCACTGTTATGATCTCCTTTTCCTAATCTCCACCTCCCTCTCGGGTTCGTAGTGAATACAAGCTAGATCCTAATATTTGTAATCGTTAATAAAATAATAAATTCAATGAAAACCACAATGCATGCAATAACAAATATCTAGAAGGATTGAACACTTCCCCTACTTCGTTAGTCAGCTAAGAATCCTACAACCCTAACTAAGGGAATTAGTCTCTCATGGTTGTGAAACAATCAAAGGACATCATAATTGAAAGCATTCAAATAATATCACAATAATCAATGAATAAAACCTAAAGTCTTTAACTGAATAAACAACTAAAATCAATACAAAGCAATCCCAAGATCAAAATCAAATCCTAGAATCAAATCTATGTTTTTAAGGATCAAGAGTGCGTAAGCTAATTAAAAAACGTAAAAAGGGCATTTATACAAGATAAGGAAATCCTAGGAAACCATTCCCAAACAAAAGAGGAAAACTGAGGTCGGTGCCCACTTACTGGGCCACCTACGGACTGTAGGTGGTCTCATGTAGGTACCCTAGAATCTCATAAATTTCTGAAACTCTCTGTCACCTACGAACCATAAGTGGTACCTACAAACCGTATGTGCCTTTCTTAAGTGATAGGGTCTTCTTTTCTGAATTTCTGAGTCTCTGGATCTCATCTTCTGACACATACATTGGCACCTAAACCCCGTAAGTAGTACATACGGGCCGTAGGTGCCCACTTTAGTTGTCCAAAACTTCAACTTTCACTCTTTTCTTCAAGAATAGTCCCAAAACCAGATTTCTTACAAAATATAACTCAAAACACATGATAGCTTACAAAACAACCTAAGTAACTTGCATATTTTCATCATTTTAAGCATCAAAAGTGCTATGATCCATAGTACATAAACTCCCTCAGCTTAGAAAGTTTGCATGTCCTCAGGCCATATAACATAACAAAATAAAACTATAATGCTTAACTAGGATAACTCTAAGCTATCTAAGGAAGTTAATCCTCAACTTTAAACTCAAACACATTACCGGTTCTGATTTAAACCCTTCAAAACTAGCTATGTGTATACATGAAGAATAATAATATGACACAAGAGAATCATGATATGGCAATACATTAGCAACAAACAGCCATGCATATGTCCAAGTTACACTACCTAAACAAGTAAGTAGCTAGCAATACAACCCATGTGCCCTCACAATAAAAATGTCCCACTCGCTCAGATGAAATCATGCATGTCAATGCAGGGATGGTCAAAAGACACTCATATCACTAGAGATGTTCCACCAATGCGCATCAAATATCATAGGCTTACCTTTATTTTCTTTACCTTATCTTTTAGATAGTCGAGTCAGGATCACTATAAGACGTTATTCGGCTTGTAATGTAGGCTTAGGGGATGGTATGATACATATGGATATATTTAGTGACTAAACCTCCTTGGAACTACACTTACTTTGGGGTCCACTTATCAACTAATTTCCTTATTATTCTACCCTTATTTCTCATTTTTATTCTTTTATTGCACATTGAGGTTGGGTGTGGTTTCTTTTGTTCTTTCTTTTTTTTTTTCTTTTTCTCATTTGTCTTTTCTTTCTTTTTCTTTTTTTCCCCTTTCCACCATACCCAGCCGTACCTATATTTTTCCTTTTCATATTCTTCTTTTATTTTCTTTTTCTTTTTCTACTACATCCACCATTACTATATTTTCTCTTATTTTACCCTTCTTCATACCCACTTTATATTACACACCCCTATGATAGCCACCCTCAAATTAGGCGATTTGCTGAGTTGAGGTGCACAATGTCCACGAAGGACCAGGGCCAAAATAGGTTCATTATAATATAAAAAGGAAGGTGAAAGCTGTAATAAGAAAAATAGGCTATAGAGCTCAAAAATCGGGATCATGGGATTTTATTCACATGTGGAAGGTCATTTAGGATAAAAGTGGACTAATATAAAAAATAACCTATGATCCTTTCCTAACCGACTATCCTACAACCTAGGCAAGACTAACCGGGAAAGTTTTGGATTTAACACACAAAAGGAACTAAGTAGTATCTTACACACACATGGCACAGGGTTGCATCACAAACTACTACCTATCTGGTTCATGCACAAGTTAGCTATGATTATCATATCCCTAATCTTAATGCCATAAAAAGATCCACAATAGTCACACATATATACATCCCATATAATTCAAAAATAACTTTTTGAAGGGGTGTTCTTTTTCTCAAGAATCAACAAAAATATGTCGATTTCCCTAGATACTCAAAAATCTCCTAATTACACAAAAACACAATACAATATGAAACAAAACACAGTACAACACAAAATTAATCCAGACATGCTGGTTCTACACTCATACAGCGACCAATGAAAAAGAAGCAGGACAATAAAAGCCTATCGCAGCTATGGTATACCCTACCCCTAACTACAAAACTGTGCACAATCCCCAATGTATGTAAATAATGTAAAGCAAGGGAATGAGTACATAAATAGGATGCACTAGGTGCCTACATTATGATCATCCCCGTGTAGGGGTATCTCATCTGACGAAGGTGGTGGCGGTGGTGGTGCACTACTAAAGGATGCACCGACAACAATATCAGCATGCCTCTGCCTAGCAGCAAATTTAATCTTCCTCAAATTATGAATGGCCTATCTCAAGGCCTAATAAAATAGTACATCGGGATCCTATAACTCTACCTCTCTTTACCATCTTCTCATCCTCAACGAATAAGTCAAAGCATCTAGGTCAGTGTGGAGGTGCCAGTTGAACAACTAGAGGTACAATTAGAGGGATAGCTGGAATATTTCTCTTAATGAGAGTTCATCTCTGCCTGTAGTGTGGCCACCTCTTCTCTCATATCACCAAGACTGGGTCCCTTAATATCACTGAATTCAATTAACACCCATCCCTCAAAAGCATCTATACAGGCATGCGCCTCAACTCAAAACTCTAGTATCTCAGCCCTGTATGCATGCTAGAATCTAGTCTCCACCGCCTCAAGTGTCGTCTGGAACCAAGGCCAAATCTTCTCGTATAATAATATTACCTTGGCCTCAACATTCTCTAACCGAGTAGTGGTAACACTCTGACTATATACTAAGCTAAACATTTTTGACGGTCAAAATGGTGGACCACCAATTTCACGATGGACTACCAACTTAATCGCCAGGCCTAAAAAGAACCCATGATTTCAGAAGACTCAATGACGGCCCATATGGTGGACCACCCATCTTGCGATGGACCATTACTTTGGCCATCAAGTAAAAGCAGAACTTGGTATCCTGAAACATCCAATGATTTCTCAAATAATGGACCGTCAGTCTTGCGACAGACCACAACTTTGGCCATCAGTGCTAAGCAGAACTTTCCTCTCCAGAATCATAAGTGACGGCTCATATGGTGGACCGTCAGTCTTACGACGGACCACCACTTTGGCCATCAGAGCCATCCAAAACTTGTCTCTCAAGGATCATCAGCGACGGTCCAAATGGTGGACCATTAGTCTTACGATGGACCATCACTTTGGCCATCAGTATTATCCAGAACGTGACTCTCCAAGATCAGCTGCAATGGCTCATATGGTGGACCGTCAGCCTTGCGATGGACCACCACTTTGGCCATCAATTTGGACAAGTTCT
The DNA here is from genome assembly GCF_002878395.1 of Capsicum annuum. Classification (NCBI taxonomy): domain Eukaryota; kingdom Viridiplantae; phylum Streptophyta; class Magnoliopsida; order Solanales; family Solanaceae; genus Capsicum; species Capsicum annuum. Next base: position 131,112,171 of record NC_061117.1, read on the forward strand.
TTTTAAATTCAAATTTTAAATCTCTTTTACCTGGGAACATATAAATACCCAATTTTAGGTTTTGTTAGGCATCTTTTATATTTTATCAAAATTTTCATACTTAAAACATATTGTACGTAGTTTTTCTCTGAGATTTATTATAGAATTGTGGATCTAGATTCCATTATCATTTTCTCCATTGGAGACTGAAGAACAACAATTGTGACTTTCGTAAGTAATTTTTTGAATTAATTTATGAATAGCACAATGACTTCTTCTCTTTCTATGATGGAGATGTGTGGCTAAGCTCCCATAACTAGGGTTATGGGAGCCTTGATGTGAATAGCTTATTGAGGGTTGTGAATCTAGTATATTCCCATGATTAATTAATATTGCATAAATCCCTCTTCACTTTAATGACTTTTCTTGGTTGCAAACTTGAAAAGTGAGCCCAAGAATATCACTTGTTCGAATAAAAAAGTGTTTGTTCCGAAAAGAAAGGGTTTACATAAATCTAAAGGCTTTAACCTTTGGATAGAGGGTAGATGCCTTAACCGGATCAACCCATGTGAGAATATAGTTGAATAAATAATACATTCATTAAGTTTGAAAGAATTAAGGGATAAGAGACTTATTTAGGTTGAGAAACTAATGGGTAAACCACAGAATTCAATTACTCTTGCAATTAGAATTGTTCATTTGGAAATCTATATAGTTCATAACCCTAGCTGCTTAAGCATCTTGGTAGCCCTAACTCTAGTTTGACTACTCATACTGAATTACTATTTGTAATACAATCGACATTTAGATTACTTTCTATGAAAAATATTTGAATACAGTTGATAAATCAAAAACCCCATTTTATTCTGGAACCCTTGATCAACAGTCTAATAACAACCACAATACTTAGTGAACACAGTATTCCCTATGGGATTCGACACCCAATGCAGTTGGGTTCTATATTTGACAACGACTGCTTACACTTTTTAACGAGAGTTATAATTTAGGTGTATCAAATTTTGGTGCCGTTGTCGGGGAATACAGTTGTCAATTAAGTCTGTGATTGTTAATTGACCTTTGGTCAAAGTTTCCCAAATTTTTCTTTTTGTCTGTTGTTTTTCTTTTTCGTAGGTTGATTGTATTATATGCCAAGTACACGAAGATCAGGTGAAACTTTATTACCTATTCATCCAAAACCTCAACTTATTAGCAGAATGGATGGTCAACAGGACCCAGAGAGGGTAGCTGCATAGCAGGAAGAAGCTAGACTAGCTGCTTTAGCAGCTGCACAACTGAATCAGTAGAATGCGGATAATCCAGGATGGGCACTAAACCCAGATGATTATGATCTGGGTGATGATGATTTATTAAATCTGGTCAGCCAGAGGCGACAGATAATATGCCTGCATCGGCAAATAGGAATGTCAATAGAAATCACCCTGCTAGGGCGAGACCAGAGTGCCAGGCTATCCAATTTAATCTTATGGATGATGATGATGACTTGGATGAAGCTGGTGCAACAGAGGCTATTATTCCTCCTTCCTTAGTACCTAGAGCTAAGTCTAATATTACAAATACTATGATCCAGTTATTGCACCTTAAAGGGTTGTTCAGTGGACTTACGGGTGATGACCCGAATATGCATTTGGTCAACTTTATCTTGACATGCAAATTATTTGACAACCCAGGAGTTGGGATAAATGCTATTTGGTTGCAGCTGTTCCCGTTGTCTCTGTCTGGGGAGGCAACTTTATGGTTGAATGGGCTAACTCCTGACTCTATTACCAATTGGAGGCAACTGAAAGATGCTTTCCAAGAAAGGTTTTTTCTACCATCCAAGAGGGTACAGTTGAGAGATAAAATCAGTAACTTCAGACAGCTTCCAACAGAAGCTCTTCATGAGACTTGGGAGAGATTCAAGAAAAGCCTTATGTAGTGTCCAAATCATCAGATGACCAATGTCCACTTGATGAAGATCTTATATCGGGCCTTGAACTTTATGACAAAAAAAGTAATGGATAATGCTTTTGATGGGTTATTATGGACCTCACTTTTCCTGAAGCAACTGAGATACTTGATCATATAACAAAGCAGAGTAGAGCATCACATACCAGGGATTCTGAGGTATCAAGCTTTACTATATCTATTAGCATGATTGTAGAGCAGAGTCGAAGGGAAGAAGAATATGACCAAGACATGACATATATGAAGACGCATATGGATCTTCTTACTAAGAACTTATTATCTGGAAAGACAGAGAAGGTTAAAGCTATGGTGTCACAGAGAAGGGAGAAATCTGATTCTGAGGATAAAGCCAATTATTTGAACAATCAGGGTTTTTTTTGAAGCGGTGGCCAAGGAAACCAAGGTCAGAACTATTATGACAAATCTGGATATAAGGACCGCGATCAAGGGAATTAGAAGAATAAAAATGACAGAAGTGGGTTGTATGTTCCTCCTGGAAATCGCAAAGCTACTGCGACTAGTTTGAGAAAGATGTCCATGAGAGACATGATGGCTTAGTTATTGAAAGGAGTAGAAGCAAAAAATAATGGGGTGGGTGAGATGAAAAGTGATTTGTCCTCGATGAATCAGCTCGTTGATTCACACTCTACTTTGATAAAATAGTTAGAATAGCAGATGAACCAACTGTCCACTATATTAAATCAGAGAAAGAGTGGCACCTTACCAAGAAACACAGTTTAGAACCTGAGGATAGATAGTTCGTGTATAGCAGTTACTACTAGGAGTGGTAAGGTATTGGCAAGCCCTCATGTGGGCAAGCTTGTGGTTGATATTATGGTAGATGATGTTGGTGAAGTTGAGATTGATTATCTAGTGGTGTTTAAGAAACTAGATGAGTTTATTGATGATACATCATCCAACCATCAACAGATTGATGAGTTGGAGAAGAGCAAGAGAAATGAGGCTGAAGTGGTGGTTACTACGCTCCCAAAACCACCTCCTCCATTTCTATATTGGTTAAAGAAGAAGTCTGATGACATAAGTTTGGAAAGTTTATGGCCATGCTTAAGCAATTGACAATTAATTTGTCGTTGGTGGAGGCATTGGAGCAAATGCCCGGGAATGCAAAGTTCATAAAAGACCTTATTATGAAGAAGTGGACAGTTAGTTTTGAGTCGATGGATAATCTCCATCATTATGGTGTGATTTCCACAAGGTCGTTGGTGGATAAGAAGGTAGACCCAGAAGCATTTACCATCCCGTGCACTATTGGGCATCTTGATTTCGCATAAGCTCTATGTGATTTGGAAGCTAGTATAAACTTGATGCTGCTTGCTGTATATAATAATTTGGGTTTGAGGGATCCTACTCCCATAAACATGAGATTAGTTATGGCAGACAGGTATGTGAATGAGCCCGTGGGGATTCTATATAACGTATTAGTTAAGGTGGCCAGTTTCATATTTTTGGCTGATTTTGTCATTCTCGATTGTGAGGTGGATTTCGAGGTGACCATAATCTTGGCTTGACCTTTTCTTAAAACTGGGAGTGTACTTATTAATTTGAGGGTAAATAAGCTACTATTCAGGTTGAATGATGACATAGTTCGATTCTATGTATGCCAGCCCATGAAATAGCATAAACATATGAGCATATTTTCTAATGTGGATGTTTATTATGAGGAGGAACAGGAAGTGCCTATAGAAAAAATTTGCTGTGGAGACTTTAGCTATAGTATTGATGAATTTTGGTCATGACGGTATTGAAGATTATTAGGAGACAGTGTGTTCCTTAACCGGCATGGGGTCTTATTTATATGTATCCATGAAGTTGGATTTGGACTTAAAAAATCATCCAAGTCCACCTGCTAAGCCTTCTATAGAAGAACCACCTACCTTGGAGCTGAAGGAGTTGCTCGATCATTTAAGGTACGTGTTCCTAGGTAGTAGCAATACACTACCTATGATTATTGCTGCTGATCTGGGTAAGCAATAGGTGGAAGCTCTTATCTTTGTTCTTAAGAGATATAAGAGGGCTATTGGTTGGACGATTGTAGACATCATCGGTATCCCTTTTGGTATATGTACACATAAGATTCAGCTAGAGGAGGATTGTGTTTCGACTATTGAGCATCAGTTTAGTCTAAACCCACCTATGCAAGAGGTGGTAAAGAAAGAAATCATCAAGTGGCTAGACGTAGGAGTAGTATATCCCATTTCAGATAGTAAGTGGGTGAGTCCTATTCAGTGTGTGCCCAAGAAAGGGGGCATGACAGTTGTAGCTAACGAGAAGAATGATTTGATCCCACTTAGGCCTGTTACTGGGTGGAGGGTATGTATGGATTACAAAAAACTCAACTCGTGAATATTAAAGAACTACTTCCCAATGCCTTTTATGGATCAAATGCTTGATCGACTAGCGGAAAAAAGGTTAGTACTATTTCTTAGATGGGTATTCTGGTTACAACCAGATTTCTATTGCTCTTGGGGATCAGGAAAAGACGACATTCACGTGACCATATGGTACATTTGCTTTTCAGCTAATGCCTTTCAGTTTGTGTAATGCACCCGCCACTTTTCAGTGGTGGATGATGTTGATATTTTTTGATATAGTTAAAGACACCTTGGAGGTGTTTATGGATAATTTCTCGATTGTAGGTGATTTTTTTAAGCTCCATTTTCTGAATCTTAGTCCGGCGTTGCAGCGGTGTGAATCTTGGTCATGCGGGATTGTACCGCAGATTTATAAAAGACTTCTCAAAGATTGTAAACCCACTTTGCAAACTTCTGGAGAAGGAGGCTAAGTTCACTTTTTATGATGAGTGCAGAAAGGCTTTTGAATGCCTTAAGATGAAACTAGTGGAGGCTCCAATTATTGTTGCTCCTGACTGGACGAAACCGTTCGAGATTATGTGTGATTCCAGTGGAGTGGCACTTAGAGCTATTCTTGGCTAAAATAAAGAGAAGTTGTTCCATCCAATATATTATGCAAGTAAGGCCTTGAATGAGGCCCAAAAGAATTATACCGCGATTGAGCAGGAACTTCTAGAAAATATGTATGCTTTTGAGAAGTTTCGGGCATATTTGTTAGGTACCAAGGTAGTGGTGCACACTAACCACACTGCCTTGAGGTACTTAATGGTGAAGAAGGACACGAAGACAAGGTTGATCCGGTAGGTATTTATACTTCAAGAATTTGACTTTGAAGTCAAGGATAGAAAGGGATGTAAGAATCAGGTAGTAGACCACTTATCCAGACTCGAAGGCGAGCAAGTAGTCAAGGAGGAGATAGATATTGATGATTCCTTTCCGAATGAGAAAATATTAGCTGCAGTGCTAAAAAAAGTACCTTGGTATGCTGACTTCGCGAACTATGTGGTACGTGAAGTGATACCAGAGAATCTTTCCTTTCATTAAAAGAAAAAGTTTCTTCATGATGTGACATATTATTTCTGGGATGAGCCGTATTTGTTTCAACGATGTACGGATAGCATTATTAGGCGGTGCATCCCAGAAGTAGATATGTTGAGTATAATGGAAGCGAGTCATGATTTCCCAGCCGAAGGTCACTATGTAGGTGATCGGACTGCAAGAAAAGTGCTTCAAAGTTGCTACTATTGGCCCTCTTTGTTCAAAGATGCCTACGAGTTCATGAAGAGATGTGACCAATGTCAAAGGAAAGGGTCCATATCAAAGCATCATCAGATGCCAATGTCTAAAATGATGGAGGTAGAATTATTTTATGTCTGAGGCATTGATTTCATGGGGCCCTTCGTGAGCTCATTCGGGATCAAGTACATATTAGTTGCCATTGACTTCGTGTCAAAATGGGTCGAAGCAGTGCTCTAGCGGGTAATACAGGAAAGTAAGTTATTGTATTCTTAAGGAGAAATATCTTCTCTCACTTTGGGGTACCACGGACCATCATAAGCAATGGAGGATCACACTTTTACAACAAGATATTCAGAGCCACCTTGGAAAAATATAGAGTAAAGCAGCATAAGGTGGCTACCCCATACCACCCATAAACCAGTGGGCAGGTGGAAATTTTTAATCAAAAAATAAAGGCTATCCTTACCAAGACTATAAATGCTAGTAGGAAAGATTGGTCTAGGAAGCTGGACGATGCCTTATGGGCATATCGAATAGCTTTCAAGACACCTATTGGCATGTATCCATACCAATTGGTTTATGGAAAGGCATGTCATTTGCCGATTGAGCTGGAGCATAAAGTGTTGTGGGCACTGAAGTGGCTTAATCTGAACTGGAATGAGGCAGCAAATATGAGACTGGGGTAGCTGAATGAAATGGATGAGTTCCATATTAGATCTTATGAATGGGCTGATCTAGACAAGGAAAGAATGAAGAAGTACCATGATCGCAGGATTGAAAAGTGGGATTTCCAGAAAGGTAACTTGGTGTTCCTGTCCAAATCCAGACTCAAACTTTTTCTAGGTAAGCTTAAGTCCAAATGGTTTGGCCTATTCAAAGTGAACCAAGTCTACTCATCTGGAGTAGTGGAACTTGAAAACAAAGATGGAAGTATCTTCAAGGTAAATGGGCAGCATGTGAAACTAAATATCGGTCTAATAGACTCGATAAAGGGTAATGCTACTATCTATCTCGATGAAGTTTGAGTAATCGAGATAACTGAGTCGTGCCACAATAATAAATCAGGCGCTAGTGGGAGGCAACCCATAGTGTGTTGTTGTAAAGCATTAATTAAGTTATTTTGTTGTTTTAGTGCATTTTTGATGTGTTTGTGAAGTGTGCAGGATTGAAAATGCAGCAAAAAGGAGTGATACAATTGGAAAAAAGGTTGAAAATATGAGCTACTGGAACAATGGCCGATTTTGTGGACCACCGTCACTTGACGGACCACCATTTCCACCGTCGCAAAAATGATGAAAAATTCAATCACTGAAGCATGTTGATGGACAAAGTAGTGGACCATCACTAAATTGGTGAACCACTATACTGATCGCCAAAATCAAGATGAATTTCCCAGGTTCTGGTAAGATACGACGGCCAAAGTGGTGGTCTATCACAAATTTGGTAGACCACCATATTGACTGTGAAAATTGACCTGAGTTGACCATGTTCTGGTAAGGTGTGATGGCCCAACTGGTGGTCCATTGCAAGTCCGACGGACCATCGGTGCAGGTGTCGTTGTTACCCTAGTTCTGGGTTGTGTCGGGTTTAAATTGATGCTTATTTAAATGACTCGTATTTGACCCAAATGATTTTAAAGAGGTAAAACAAGGAGCGGTTACATACGTTCTACCCTTTTCAACTTCTTCAACTGACTAAATTCTTTTTGATTCAAAGAATCTGAAGATATTTGCTCTTCTTAGGACTTTCCATGTCCTTCCTTTTTCCCTATTTAAGCAAACCTATTTTTTTTCTATATCTTTATCATAAGCAATCTTGAGAGTAAATTACTAGAGTTTGAAGTTAAGTTTGTGTTCTTAAGTTGCAAGCAAATAAAAGAGAAGCTACTGCAAAACAAAGGTATGAGCACCTCTATGTCTTCTCTTGTTGAACCGCAAAAACATGAAATAAATGAGTGGTTTGTTGTTAAAATTCCATCTTGTATTCTTCTATTGCTTTGAGTTGCTTTAAGTCCAAAAATTGAATATACACTGTTGGGTGAAGTCTGAGTAACTCATACATTTAAAAGTGGGTAATTTTGTGCACAAATGTGAAATTGGTGTCAATTGTTGCTAAAAATATTGAGTTTGCATACTAAATGTTTGACGAAATGCCGAATTAAAATCTTAATCTGGAGAAGGGGGTTCGACGGTCAAATTAGTGGACTGTCAGTTCTGCAATGGACCACCATATAGACCGTCACAATAACCTTAGAAGTGATACCCGCTGGATAAGATGCTACGGCTAAAGTGGTGGACCATCAGTTTTGCGATGGACCACCATATGGACCATCGCAATGCTCTGGAATCTTAGGTCTTCTGGAAAGGACCTGACGGCCCACCTGGTGGACCACCAGTTACCTGACGGACCACCAGTATGTCCGTCAAGTCAATATTTCCACTGTTTTGACTGTTTTTATGTTGTAAACTAATTTTGTACTTTTTATTCACGCGTTATGTCTCACAAAATACCACTAAATAGGGGAGGAAGATCTCAAAGGGGTAGAGGCAAACCTGCATCTGCTTACAACACCAATCAACATGAAAGGAAAACTCCTAGACTCTTCTAGTTTGAAAAGGAGAGCGACAGTAGTACAAGCAGTACCAGCTCAAGCCCTTACAAGGAAACAGTTGCTACAACTCAACCCAAGCCTACTGTGGGTGAAACTGAGGCTACTAACATGGGAGAACAAATCGAAGTGGCTGATGTAGACACTGAACCTGAGGATGCTAAGGTTATCAAGCAGAAGGATCCTCAAGTTTGGGAGGCAATTAGATGGCAGATAGAGGGAGAAAGGACAAAATGATATGATAGATTAACACCTATAATAAGAGGGATCAAATGGCCATTTGCTGAGGAACATCAGATAGTAACAACAGAGTTACATGAATACCATGAGTTGGAACATCGTTTCAATGAGTATGAACTAGCATGGATGAGTAGGCTACCAGGATCGTATCATTCGAATTGGGTTAGAGAGTTCTTTGCTAATTATCTGGTGTTAGAGAGAAGGACTATCCAAAGGGGTCGTTACTTGAAAACTTGCCGAACAGATACTCAGTACCTATCTAAGGATTCATTGTCAACATTTTAGCCTGAACAATCAATAAGATGCTGTTTAGGCTAGAGTACGAAGCTCCACCTGCTATGCCTGATTTGGAATATAGGTTAAGATCTACATCTACTCAGTGGACCTGGGTGGCTACTTTGTTGACTAATGATGGTAACCTTTCTTGGGTGACCAATCCACATGCGCGCATTGCAAAATATTCCATTAGCTTCAAGGCTAATTTCTGGTGGGCTGTTGTTTCTTTAAGGCTGATGCCAATAAAAGGTGACAGAAATTTATATAAACATAGAGCTGTATTGGTGGCTAGTTTGGTTGTAGGGCTGCAAATTGACTTCGGCTAGATTATTTAGATGAGTTGTTCGTAAGGGCATATAAAACTGCCAGTGCATTGTCGTTCCCATGCTTGATCACAGAGTTATGTAGGAAAACAGGTGTGCCTTTAATTCGTGGAGTTGACAACACAGTCTAGGCTACGCATAGACAAGAAATTGGGAAGTTAAAAAATGACTCAAAGTTTGAAATGCATGTCACCAAGCCGCCTACTTACCAGACTCAATCTGCACTAACTCCCTATGCTATTGAAATTTGTGCAGGTATGCCTTTGCCCATCACCACTTATGTGCCACTTGAGTATATGCCTTTAAGTATATCTATAGGGTCAGGTTCCACACCATCTATGGGTGGAGTAGACTTTGCCAAATACAGGTTAATGTAGGAAAATTTTGTAGAATCATTGAAGCTGCAAAAGAGGTTTCAAAAATAGTTAGATAAATGGGCGTAAGAATTCAAGCCTTTTGTTAACGGAATTATAGCTGATGCAATCCTTCCATTCCAAATTATTCAGTCTAGGATGGACAACATGGAACACTGGATCAACAAAAGGCTAGATGAATTGTCTCTCCCTGATCTTGCCAAGCTCATGGTTAAATTTGAGTAGGTGAAAGCTAATATAGCAGAGTTAAAGGGAAAGAAGCTACAACAGACTATTTTTAACCCAGCCTTAGTGGTGAGTGATGATGATGAAATTATGGACCTAATGGGAAGACCTGTGAAAGACAAAGAAAAGTAGCATATGGATGAACAAGCTGTAAGGAAAGCTGAAAAGAGGAGAAAGAGAGTAGAAATGACACCGGAGCAATAGCAACAGATTGATCTAAAGAGATCTCAAAATAATTCAAAAAAATATGAAGAAAAGAGAAAGAACAAAGAGGAAGATGAAACAACAGAAGTATCTACTAGTGCTTCCCCAACAAGGGGAAAAGTTCAGGTTTAGTCTGAGAGATGATTCCTCCGATTTTGGAGGGTGAGGTTTTGAGTTCCCCTACCACCATAGGGGCCAACATTGCACTAGATGAGGATGCAGGATCCTCACCAAACTTCATAGATGCCTCAGATGAATAAGAGGTAATACAAGTATACCCATTCCTTTGTACTTTAATTTAATCCTTTAAGGATAATACATATATTTTTTATGTGGGGGTGGTGTACTTGTACCATGGGGGGTTGTGTGGCCGATATTCTTGACCCTACCATGTGCTATCTAGGAGAATCAACACGTCTAGGATCATGTTAAGTTTGTCGTTGTAGTTTTCTTTTCTATGTTTAACTTTAGGTTTGCATTTTTCTTCTTTTTAAGTATGTTGTTAATATTGGTCTATGAAATAAAAGTGCTATTCGTGTTAGTATCTTGTTGTGAATACGGATGATGAATGATGTTGGCATCAAGCTATGACTATTTCCATATGACTATTTTACTTTTGTCTCCTAGGATATGTGATCAACTCTTAGTGAATCTGTAGTTGGCATTAACCTGTAAATATGCATTACATGTGATGCAAATCTTAAGAACAGTAGAATGAGTTTGGCTTAGTTGCCGTTGTGTGTGTAAGTATTTGTATTAGTTCTTACATAGTATAGTGACTAGAACTTGCCTAGTTCAATTGATGTTATTCTGTAGTTGATAAGATAAGAAGGGATGGTAGGCCACCTTGTGCTTTTAGTCCACTTAGCCAAAGTAATTAACCCTACAAAAAAAAATAATTTTCCATGTTTGAACCCTTCTTTGAACCTTTGTTAATTTTTATTCATCACTAAGCATTCTAGTTAACTCTTATTAAGCTGTTGACCCAATAGTGGGTAATGTGTACCTACACTTAGGCAAAACACCTAAGTTGAGGGTGGCTATTTTAGGGCTATTAATTATCTAATGGAAAGTTGGTCTAGAATTTGAATTAGAGCATTTGGCCCTGGTTTATTCAAGAAAATATGCACCTTGACTTATTGCATCATCATAAGTTTAGGGTGGCTAATGCTTGTGTGTGTGTGTATATATATATATATATATATATATATATATATATATAAAAGGGGGTTATTATGGTAAATCATGAATGAGGGAGAAAAGGGTGAGTGAGCTAGCAAAGAAATAGCTTTGGTAGGAAGAATTAGAAGGCAAAGAGAGTTAAATCCTAGTATTTAGTCACTTTTGCCCAAAATTCCTTCCTGACCTAGCCTGATCCCTCACTACTAGCCTAGAAAAGACCTTCTTGACCTTAGAACTCAACTATAAGGAGGCATTAGATGATAAAGGCAAGCTTATGGGTGTATGCACTATGTTTGTAACTTCTTTGATGAGAGAGAGAGTTTTGATTTGTATACACAGAATATAATGAGTGGTGGATTTCCTTGATTGTGAGGGAAACCTGAGTCATACTTAATTTGGCTGATCTTTGAAGATTTTTATACCATTGTTGTGTAGATGAATTAAATTTGAAATAATGTTGGTTATGGACTTTGATATGTTAAACCATATGATTTGGATGACAAGTGAATGGTTGCGTGAAAACTGGTTCAGTAGTAAATGCCTGCCATTGTATTGTTCATATTGACAATTTAGTGCTGAGTTACTTGAGGACAAACAATTATCTTACGGTGAGGGTGTTGATGTTTCAGATTTTGGTGGAACATTTTGCATCTTTTTCTTGGGAAATTTACATGTTTTCAAGCAACCATGGTTGCATTTAATGTTGGGTTTTAGTGTTTCAGGTTAAGGAGCTAGCTGAAGGAAAAGAATCAGAAGATTGGTAGAAAAACACTTCTGACGGTTAAAATGGTGGACCACCAGTTTCGCGATGAACCACCAACTTAACCGTCAGGCCCACACAGAACCCATGATTTTAGAAGACTCAGTGACGACCTATGTGGTGAACCATCAGTCTTGCGATGGACCACCACTTTGGCCGTCAAGTCAAAGCAGAAGCTGACATTCTGAAACATCCAGCGATTGGTCATATGATAGACCGTCAGTCTTGCGACGGACTACCACTTTGGCCGTTAGTGCTAAGAAAAACCTACTTTTCCAGGATCATAGTGATGGCCCATATGGTGGACCATCAGTCTTGCGACTGACCACAACTTTGGCCGTCGGAGCTATCCAAAACTTGTCTCTCAAAGATCATCAGGGACGATCCAAGTGCTGGAACACCAGTATTGCAACGGACCACCACTTTGTCCATTAGTGTTATCCAGAATGTGACTCTCCAGGATCGGCAGCGATGACTCATATGGTGGACCATCAGCCTTGCGACGGACCACCACTTTGGCCGTCAATTTGGACATGTTCTTTTTAAATTTGAATTTTAAATCTCTTTTACCTAGGAACATATAAATACCCAGTTTTAGGTTTTATTACGCATCTTTTACATTTTATTAGAGTTTCCATACTTGAAACATATTGTACGTAGTTTTTCTATGAGATTCATTCCAGAATTGTGGATCTAGATTCAATTATCATTTTCTCCATTGAATATTAAAGAACAACAATTGTGACTTTTGTAAGTAAATTCTAAATTAATTTGTGAATAACACAATGAATTTTTCTTTTTCTTTGATGGAGATGTGTGGCTAAGCTCCCATAACTAGGGTTACTAGGGTTATGGGAGCCCTGATGTGAATAGCTAATTGAGGGTTATGAATCTAGTAGATTCCCACGATTAATTTATATTTCATAAACCCTTCTTCACTTTAATGACTTTTCTTGGTTGCAAACTTGAAAAGTAAGTCCAAGAACATCACTTGTTCGAAAAGAAAAGTGTTTGTTCGGAAAGGAAAGGGTTTACATAAATCTAAAGGCTTTAAACTTTGGATAGAGGGTAGAGACCTTAACCGGATCAATCCATGTGAGAATATAGTTGAATAAATAATACATTCCTTAAGTTTGAAAGAATTAAGGGATAAGCTACTCATTTAGGTTGAGAAATTAGTGGGTAAATCATAGAATTCAATTACTCTTGCAATTAGAATTGTTCTTGGTAACTATAACTCTAGTTTGACTACTCATACTGAATTATTATTTTCAATACAATTGATATTTGGATTACTTTCTGTGACAAACATTTGAATACAATTGATAAATCAAAACCCCTATTTTATTTTGGAACCCTTGATCAACAGTTTAATAATAACCACAATACTTAGTGAGCACAGTATTCCCTGTGGGCTTCGACACCCAACCCAGTTGGGTTCTATATTTGACAGCGACTGCTTGCACTTTTTAACGAGATTTGTAATTTAGGCGTATTAGTCCTCTCACCTTATGCGTTCATTTCAGGGGCCTCTCTCTACCCCCATCTCAAAATCCACACTAATACAACATTGCCTCTCTGTCTATCAATAGGATCTATGAGAACTTATGGGCCCTTCAACTGGGCCAGAATCACTATTAGTGGTATACGAATCTACTGCACAAAGATTGGGTTTGCCAGAGCCTTGATCATACTAGTACAGACAACGACCATAACCTCTACTTTTTAACAACATCAGGAACCTCTTGTACACCAGCCATATCACATAACATCTAGACCAGGCAAGGAAAGGGTAGTGCGGTTGTCTTCCCAAAAGCCCATTCATGAAGCTCATATCTGATGATGGTCTCAAAGTCAATATCATAACTAGCGGCCATGCTCGCAATCATTGCTACACCAGTTGTCCATTGCAGTCAGACATAAATTGTAACACACTAACAACCACCAAAGCTTTGAAGAAAACTCAATGTTATTTTGTTAATCACACCTTGCCCCTAGACCCAAGGGGCATACATACCAAGAGGAGGAATATAACTAGCGATCCATCTCACTAACCTCTCACTCCTATGGTCTGCCTCTTTTATAGCATGACTATCATATGCCAATCTTAATTGGTAATCACACTCAGTTGTAAACATGTGAGCTGCATAATATGGGCCAAAAAGAACTTGGCGGATATTCACCGCTGAACTATCAATCATGACCCCTCTTACTAGTATCTACTCCAACTGAGGCTTTTTTGCACGCCACTATCTCTAGGCATATTCAAAGACACTGTGGCATAGTAGGAGGCATAAAACTCCCTAAAAAATGCTTGTGTATAAAAACCCAGGGGTATAGTCATCCACCCAGCTGATACATATCAAATATAGCCTGCAACAATGGTTCTCCAGCCAAGCCAGCCAACTCGATCTATTTCTCCTCATAAATAGTCGTCTTGGGTTAGCCTATCTCAGTTATAAAGTTGTCTCTCTCATAAGTCAGCCACAACCCCTCTACACATAACCTCGGGTTTACCTCATCAATAGGCTCTGTCGAGATATGAGTAGGGTTGGATGTCTGATCTTTCTAGGTTGGTGGATCTTGATGAGATGTCTGTGTTGTTCCCTACTCATACTAGGGTACTGCAGAAGATGGCTCAGGAACTGGTGGTATGGACTCATCTTGGGAACCCTCCTTAGACTGGGGTCCTATCTAGCTGCCGCTGGAAGTGACTCAGACTTCATCTCCTCTTCTTCCTCATTCTCTTTCTTCTCAGACAGGGAGAGTGTAAAGGCAACATCCTAGCCGACTTTATTCTCGGCCTGGGTACTGGTGTACTAATCTGTGGCTGAGCTCCAGGCCGAGTAAAAGTAGGTCGTCTTTTCCATAGTCAACGATATGTAAGTTGTATGCCCAAGGTAGCTTTAATAGTAGTCTCAGCTGTAGCATATCTTTAGGCTCTAGTCCGTGGCCGCATGACTCTGGTCGGGGCTACTCGGGTTGGGTAATCGGGTACTCCTCCACCGAGCCACTACTCTCGAGGGATTTGTCCCATCACCTTAAAGGTATTACTTTTTTCGAAGCCTTTGGTGCCATGTGTACCTAAAAAACTAAGTGTTAGTGTCCAAAAGATAGTGATGGATTACAAACTTGAAGAAAACTCAAGATTCAAAAACATCAAATTTCCCCTCAATTTTACATCCATATAACTTGTACTTAGTCCCAATAAGTCCAATATTTGCACGTAAAACTAGAACCAAACTTTCAATACAAAATGCGACATACAACACTTTTGGGATTCCTTAACCCTTTTAATTTCTACTTTCGTTTAGTGCATGATCATCAAGTTTAATTTAAGAACAATGCACCATTTTAAAATTTTTAGGATAATTCAAGGCTCCTACAAACAAGCTTGTTGACTAATACATAATTTTCATGAACATAAACATACCAACTCACTTATTGTTAGTTTGGCACAATATTATACTATTAGGAGCCACAAATGTTAATTTTTTGTTTGAAGAACCAAAAGTGAAATGAAGAGATTTAAATCCTTGCTTGAATGCATAATTAACTTGGGCAAGTTGGTACTGAGAGCAAGTAGCGTTTTAGCCTTTTATCAAGTGTGGGGAAGTGGGCAAATTTGAATTTGAGAGAGAAGAAGGAATTTTTGAAGTTTGAGGGGTTAAAATTGGGTTAAGGGTCATAAATAGGCCTAAGGCATTGGTTTAGGGTTAGGTGAGGCCGGAGTAGGCTTAAATAGGCCTAAGGTTGTAGGTGTCTTCCGTAGGTGGGCCTAATTTTTTGGGCCCTTTGCCTGCTCTCTGGACTTGTTTTTCTGGCATATATTACACTACTTATGAAGTCATAAGTGCTATTATTGACCTCATAAGTATGTTCATAAGTTCAAGTCTAGAAAATCCCTAAAAAATCCTTAAAATTTCCTTTTAATATTTAATGTACAACTTACCTAGACTGAGTGGTACTTGTGACCTTCATGAGTTTGTCTCAAAGTCTCCTTACCTGGAATGTTCTATATGAAGTGATTTATTACCATGTTCCAAGTTATTCCTCATGCTATTTTATCTACATGACAAAAGAAGATAATGTGAACACTAAAATAATGGATTGCCTCCCATCCAAATCTTGATTTAACATAGAGACACGATGTGGCTAAGTTGGTTACTCAGACTTCACCAATAAGCCCATGGGTTTCCTCTCATGCAACACTTGATTTAACATCACGACACGATGCGGCTCCCTTGATTACTCAAAATTCATAAAGATACCCAAAGGAGTAACCTTGAGGATTATCAACACAATAAATAACCGACACTACCCTCATGTCGGTTGGATACTTCATATTTCTTCAGACATTGAATGTGACTTTTTCATTATTGACTCTGAACTTAAGCTCCCACTTTTCCATGTCAACCATCTCTCTACCCGTAGCCATGAATGGTCTTCTCAATATGATGGGAATCTCAAAGTCAACCTCACAATCCAAAATGACAAAGTCAGTTAAAAAAATAAAGTTATCAACTTTCACCAACACATCAAACGATATGCCCATAGGTTTTTTTATTGTGCGATCTGCCTTTAACAACTGCATAGTAGTCGGTTCTGGAGGCCCAAGACCAATTGCTTGAATACAGTTAGTAGCATCAAATCAATGTTGGCCTTGAAGTTATATAACACTCTGGAAAATTTGGATATTCCTATGGTACGTGGTATTGTGACCGCTCCAAGATCACCCTTCTTCTGGGCTAGAGACTTAGAAGTGACTGAACTATAATGGTGCAATCCCTCAATATCCTATAAACTAACTGCTCTCTTATTCGTCACCTATTATTTCATAAACCTAGCATACCCAGGCTTTTGCTCCAAAGCCTCAAAACGAGGGATGTTTATGCTCAACTCTTTTAGCATATCAATGAATTTCTTGAACTTCTCTTCTTCCTTCTTCTATTTCAGTCTTTGAAGAAAAGGTGGGGGCAGTTGTGAAATTTACTTCACTACAGGCTCATCGAACTTTCCCTTATCTTTATCCTTACCAATACTAGCATCAATCCCTGCGTCTTGTTCAACTCCATGACAGGTGTCTTAACAACCATAACACCATCGGTTATTGACTCATCAATGGGAAGTACTTGGGGATCAATAGTAGACTTACCACTCTGAGTAGTGATACCTAGACAATAACCATCATTATTTGGATTCTGAACTATGTTGCTCAAAAGGGTACCCAACTGCCTCTGATTCAAAGTTGTAGATATCTGCCCAAACTGCTGCTCTAACTTTTTGATCACAGTCGCATGAGACTCAATCTTCTGGGTCAAACCTGAGATATCAACCTTAATCTCCTTAAGGCATGTTTCCTAATTTTTTTTGACTCTTCACTAGTTTGGATAACAACACCTCAATTCTTGATTAAGTATCATAATTTCCCTGTGAAATATACCTATCTCCCTTCTTCTTGTAGTCATCTTTTATTCTCCAGTCACCATTATGATCTCTACTACAGTATCTGTATCTATCTCTGTAATAGTTCTAAATTTGGTTTCCTTTCTCCTTGGCTCAAATACCCGTCAATTCCCTATCAAGATATAGAGACTCCTTTTCCAAGTTAGACTCATATAATCTAGCGGTATCACCCTATGAACCTACCATATTTACCTTCTTAGAATTCGCATTTACCTTCTTAGAATTCATTATTGTGAACTTCTTCATTAGCAACTTAATATCAGTTCTAAGTTGCACAACCTTTTGCACCAAAGAATCATCAACTACTTTATGGCCACTAAAATCCCTAATAGCATAAGTTCCAGCACCCCTCTTTGCTTCTCGAGTATGCCAGCCTCAATTGTGAGAGAGATCTGGTCCAGAATATCAAATACAAATTCCCAGTATAAGTGGATGAAAGATCCTCTAGTGAATATATTTCCATTTCTCTAGTACTGATGTTCAGGACGCTATAAAATATCTATAGAAAGTTTGTCCCTGAAATGCAATGATTGGGTACCATGATCAACTTCTTGTTAAACAAGAACTAAGCCTCGTACATCGACTCAAAATGTAGCTGTCTAAAGTTGTTTATCTCATATTTTAACTGCAACATTTTGGATGGAGAAAATAAACGATCTAATAATTGCCTGTGCTACTTATTCTAAGTGGTAGTTGTCCCTCTAGGAAGTTCCCCCTACCACAAAGAAGCTTCTCTAGTCAACAAAGAGGGGAACAACCTAAGCCTGAGTGCCTCTTGTTCTACCCCAGGTATGGTGTAAGAAGTGCAGATTAGCAAGTGACATATTTGTGTCATCCGTATCCAAAACCACTAACACACAATTTAAGTTCAAGAGCTAGATCATGGCACTGGTTATGTCAAACTTAACACCAAGTGGAAATGTAGAAGGAATGATAGTTCCTATTTCTTCCAGCTCAACATATCCCATATTATCCTTATCATCATATGGCTGTAGGTACTAGATTGCTTGGATTACCTGAGCTCGAACACCTTAAACTCTATCTTGATTATCATCGAGTGCTGCTCAATGATCAACTGTCGATCTCTTCCTCGCCAGTTCTGCCTTGTGAACTATACGATAAGCCTCAAATTTCCTTTTCTGGTTAGCAACTGTATCTGCTAAAAACTGCTCTATATTATGATCAACAATGTCCTTAACTTCTGCTGGAAGAGAAGGATGCACAACATTAGGATCATCCCAAACCTTTTTTTGATGGTCTTCACATACTTGTTCCATTATCATACGATTAGGCTGTAAGATTCTCTCTGGGTTAAGACTTAGTGGGAGTAAGGAAATCCTTGACTCTTAGTCTTAGGCATACACCAACGTACACCCAACTAAAAATACAAAATAGAAACCCAAAAATTTTAGAAACTTCAATCAATAACTCAACACCGTATTCCCCGACAATGACTCCAAAATTTTGATCAATGCCCAAGCTACACCTCCGATTGAAGATAAAGCAATCGCTTTCCAGTAAAGTAATCCAACTTAGGTTGGGGTCGAACCCACAGGGAATACATAGACTTGTCTCTCTAGTTTGATGGAATCAATGGACAGTACTGAAAGTAAATGGAGATTTTGTAGTTCTAAACAGTAACAGAACTCAGAAGCTTTGGTTGTAAATAGTCAGAAACAAGTGCTACGCTTGTGATCCCCCTATATTCTAACTTAGTTGGCTTGTAATGCTCAATCTAACTATCCAACTGCTATGCATGTAGAATCTAGTAAGTTAGGTATCACCAACCGCCGTTCAACATACTTTTGTGAATTTCACTTATCTCCACTCAATCTCAGAGCTTTGCCTTACTATACCTCACCTTGGATCCCATTTTCAACTCTCTCCTCTCTGTCTCAAGTTGATTAGATGTAATTTAATTATCTTCAGTAGATAATATAAGTAAGCTTATTATGGACATTTACCCTAAATCACTGTTGTGACCTCCTTTTCCCAATATCTACCTCCCTTTTGGGTTCATAGTGAATACAAACTGGACCCTAACATTTGCAATTGTTAAGAAAGCAATAAACTCTATGAAAACCATAATATATGCTGCAACAACTATCTAGAAGGATTAAACACTTCCCCTACTTTGTTAGTTAGCCAGGTTTCCCACAACCCTAGCTAAAGGAATTAGCTGCTTATGGTTGTAAAACACTTAAAGGAATTCATAATTGAAAGCATTCAAAAAATATCACAATAATCAATGAATAAAACCAAAAGTCATTAACTGAATAAACAACCAAAATCAATACAAAGCAATAGCAAGATCAAAATTGAATCGTAGAATCAAGTATAAGTATCAAGAGTTAGTAACGCTCAACTGTGGCACAATAAGTTCAAATTCTATAATATCGATTTTTATTGGCATTACTATAGTGGGATTTCAAAAAAATGGGCTTATCTAACTAAAAAATTTAAAAGGGGTATTTATAGATGTAACGAACCGAGACTACCCTCTAGTCGTAACACGGTGCTTAGAATCACTTGTGATCCTAAGCTAACCCATGTCCTGGCATACTGTTGAGCAACTGGTTTAATATATATATATAACAAAACTTAATTTGCTGATCAGAAGCATAATCATGAAAAAATCTAAATGAATGTAAGATTGATAAAGTTTACAACATAACAAAACTGAAGAAAGAACTTGATTTACATATCATGACTCTGACTGACTGTCTATACTAAATATAGATAGCTAGGACATGCCTCCAACTACCACTAATCAATACATATGAACAATCAAAATACAAAACATGAACTATAATGGACTCGAGTCCCCGAAATAAGGGAACTTATTACATGCTGACTGAATGCTGAGAACTGTTTGATCCCGATGTGTGGACTATATCTGGTACCTACATTATGAAGGAATGTATCCACAAACATATATATGTGGTCAGTATATTAGAATGTACTTAGTATATGGAGACATGCACTAAATCATGACAATATTTAAAATATGCTTTAAAATTGAGGATGTAAGTTAGTTGCTGAAACATACATTTAAAACATGGCTATGTGTGAAAACTTTAAGTCATAGTGACATTTATAAATCATGAGCAGAAAATAATTCTGTAAGCTGGGAAGCTGTAAATCATGAATACAATATTAAATCTCACATAAAGCTGAATAGACAGTAAAACGTACTGAGGATCATGTATGGATACTGACATTAAAAATATGAACATGTAAAACTGAGAATGTAAGACCAAGTAAAGAGTGTACTGAAATGATCTAAATAACTGAATAACTGATATCTAAAAAACTAAAATAATCTGTAAAACTAATTGAATAAATACTAAAATTTGTCTACTTGGTTAAGAAAACCTGAACTGAGATAAATTGAATACTGAAGAAACTGTGGGAGCTATCATATAACCGACATAAATCTTTTGAGCTATCCTTTCCATCAGAATAAAACCTGTACTAAACCGGAGTGATCACTAAACTGAGCCCATATAGGACAAGGGGAAACACTCTTTGGTGAGGACCCTAAACCTATGGTGGTATGTAGTTTCTGGAGAAGTAGGATGCGCTGAACCCACGCTTCCCTCTCGATGCTAAATCCTACTCCTAACTGAAAGACATTGAAATACTAACTAGTGCATGCACTGAAGCTGATAAACTCAGGTCATGGTATTTTGTAAACATCAGTGCATATAGAGTCTGAAGTAATCATAAACATGTAAATTGATAGTTCTCAACATGATCATAACAAACTTAGTTTAACAATAAAATCATGGGTTAATTGACTCATTACTTGAAAAGTCTGAAACATAAGTAAACATGTAGGTATCGGGTGTTCATAACCTACCAACACTGAATGATGACAGAATTCGATAACAATATTTAAAACAGTGACATAAAGTCATAATCCAAAGACCTAAAACATGAGATATTTCAATAATCTGATAAATTTCATAAATGTAAACATGGGAATGAGTTAATCTTGGAAAAATATCATGTTTATACAGTTTAAAATATAATTGAGAATTTGACATGGTATTGACTGAACATAACGTGGAGTTTTGGAACTTTAAGCATGTAGGAGCATGATTCTCATGGGATAAAACTATTAACATGACTTGGATTAAAAAACTAAAGAGAAAACATGGATAAATTTCATAAATTACATGGAATTTTATCATAATTAGAGTAAAATTCGTACTTGAATCAAAAGAGGGCTTTTGGGATCAATGGGTGAAAAAGACCTATTGATGAATATCCCATATACCTTAATTGTTTGTCCTTAAAGAAGAAGCTTGGAATTGGGACCTTGGATGCTTGAATTCTTGAGAAGAAACTAGAATTTTGAGGCTTAAGATATGATTTGATGAGAAAACCCAAATCTTGATGTTCTTGTGAATGGCGAGGATTAATGGTTTTTAAAACTGACTAGTAATGGCTAATAACGCCTATTTGATGATTTTAAGTCATGTGGAGCTGGGTTTGAAGTGAGAAAAAGAATAAAATACCCCTAAAGAAGCTTAATAAAAGTTAAAAATCTTTAGTTAATAGCTTATCAACTTAGTCATCACATTCTCTTAATGATCTGGTTAAGGCTGACGATGAGGTTGATAGCTCGTCATTTAGCTGACGGTTTATCACCTCAAGTAGTAACCTTGTAGCTTTAATTGATCCTATTATTTTTAAGGATGAAGACGAGGTTCATAGCTTATCACTTAGTTGATTGCTTATCACCTCAAGTCTTCACCTTGTAGCTGGACGGACTCTATGAAGTAAAATGAGCATAACTTCCTACTATGATATTGGATTAAGGTCAAATTGGATATGTTGTAAAGAATACTCAAAGATATTTCATTTGGTATATAATAGTACATCTGAATCATTATATTCTAAGAGCTACACTCATTTAAATTTGAACCTTGTAGAATCGAATACAAAAACTCAATCGATAAAAGTGTTCTCAACTCGACTTTGCTCTAAGTACTTTCTATGACCATGATTCACATCAAAAACAATTTATACACAAGGTGAATGGTCATGACACATATAGTCATATACAAATCATAGGATTAGAGTTTACACATGTAGGAAAGACGGTTCAAAATGTAGCCCAAAGGTGCGAGGTGTTACATTATCTCCCCCTTGAAGTCATTCATCCTCGAATGATGGTTAAAAACTTATTGAATATTTAGAAGTATGGAATAATGTAGACATAGAATGTATGATAATAAAGGATATTGCTGAGCTTAAGTATTAAAACTTCTATCATGAAACTGATTTTGGAGATGACTTGACTTTATTGACAATAAGGAACTTATTCATGCTGGGAGTTTAGAACTCACTTGAAATGTTCGTGATATGATCATACATATATAAACTATGAAGTAATAACCGATGCAAAAAAATTCCAAGAGTTACTAAGGATGGAATGAAGTATGTAACTTCTCATAAAAAATTATCCCTCAACAAAGCATGTATAAGAATCAAAGAAAAAGAGCTTCATGGCATCGCCAAGTACATTATGTAAGCACGAATCATGAGATAACGAGACTTAGGTCGTACAAGGGGTATTACAATGTCTAAGTTGGAGTACTTGGAATAATGAGATCATGTATTGAATACTTATGAACTGAATCGGGACTAAATATCTAAATCAGAGACATGATGTATGGAAGTTCTTAGTTTACATGGATGCAAACAAATTATCTCTTGGAATAGACATATTCATGAAACTTTGAATAGTAAGACTAGATGGAAAGATGGAAAACTATAGAAGTTTATCTATATAATTGCCAAACCGAATTGTTGGCTTATTTGGACTGAATTATACCGAAAGCTTATAATGAACTGGAGTATTTCTTCAACACTCTTTGTAAGAAGCTCTAATAATATTAGGAAGCAAAGCATTTTGGGTATGATATTCATAAGATATCTGCATAAGGAATTGTAACATGGCTACCACTCTATAATCATGGACTATAGGACTACAAAACATAAGCTAGGATAGAGTTACTTTGCCTTAGGCAATACAACTGCGAACTTTCAAGATTAGCCATACTTCTCAAATACCTCCACAACTATACTTATTCTCTTAAATATTATGCTCATTGATTCAACTTGCAATTCTTACATGAGTGTTGATAACTCCATTACTAAAGTCTAAGCTGAACTAAATTCTTTCATCATGTTCAAGCCTACTCAAAGTCATAAGGTACCACACATAAAACCATAATACTAGTGTAAACCACGGATTCAATATCCTATGTGATTTTAGAGCTCTCATCTCAATAATATTACTCCTTACCACTTCAATGATAACTTCAACCTCTTACTAGGAATTCACTAACTCATAATACATCCATTCACTTTTGTACCAACATGAAATTCAAGTCTATCATTATAACCACATATGAACTTCTAGTCAACCAATCCTCCTAGGAAATTTTTTCCATACTCTCAAATGCCTCTATCAACAACAACTTCCATGCACTCTCCCCATGAAGACACAAATAGAATTCTCAGTTAACCATGATATATACTAAAAGCTTTACCTTAATCACCCTTCACACTTATAGCCTTAGATAAAACAAGCATATAACAATCTTTCCCTAATAAGTGACATTTTCACTCTCCCATCTTAACTATTATTCATTAATTTATTTTATCACTGCGACCTTATGATAAGGAGAGGTCATTAAAAAGTTAGAACATAAGGACCTGAAGCATAAAAGAATACTATACATAACTTTGACACTTAATTGAGGACTGAGGAATAGAGTATCAAAGGCATAACTTCATTAAATTGATCAAAACTGAGGATATACATGACATAATGCAGATTTTAACTGGTCATTAATGGTACACCGTGAGTTATGGGAACTAAGCATATTATAAAGCATGAGTACATGAGTCATGAGTTGCATGACCTAAGTTTGGAGTTCATAAATTCATGGAATATGATTTGTACTTCTGAGTCTACTAGAACTCCTTATACTGGGAACTTGAACATGCATAAATCTATGGAAAGTGCATAAAGATAAGCTATGATTATAGAGTGGACTTGTAAGGCATGAGCAGATATTGTGATGACTGAAGTACAAAATTTATAATAATATATGAATGGGTCGGGTATCTTCATCCCTGGTGTTGTTCTATAACACACTGACATCACTACTAGAATCTGGGAGTCTGACTTAGTATCTTGTTCTATCATCTCCCCTTTAGCTTTAAGAAATCACTGTAAGTATGTGGACCTCTTTTAATAAACTCTAAATTCAACTTCAACCACTTTACTCTAGAGTTCGAGATATAACGATACACATAAATAATAAACTCACCTTGAAAGACTATCTCTTAAAGTGTAAAACCTGCTTCTAGTACTTTCTTCTGGGATAAAACTCTTAACTTTATATAGCCCCAATAGTCATCATATAATAACTTAATCACTTACTCTAGTAGAATTTTTGGGAGTATCCCCATACCCTCAGTACACACCATTTAGAATTTCAAACTCTTTTTTCTATTTGCTCAATCATCCAAGATTCAAACTTAGATTCAAACACTTAATACCTAGAATTTTAAACTCTTCTTTCAATTTGCTCAATCATCCAAGATTCAAACTTAGATTCTAAAACTTAACATGGATATCCACAGAACTTTTCATACACTAATACCCACTTATTACTACTGGATAGGAATCATGAAACACTAATCCACACAAAATTTTATGAAAATACTAAACCTTAACAAGCTCCTCTATTATTGTGATCGCTGCCTTATCTCCATTCTAACTAAAGTATTAACATACTCTAAGTTTCCCCTAACTGAGAAATCTCTCTCTAAGTGTTGTTAAAAAAACTGCACAATACCTTTTTGCTCCATAGATACATAATCTACTAAATTTAGATAAACACTACCCGTACTTTAATGCTACTAATCTTCTAGGTAAAAGCTTCTAACTCTAGATCATATGTTGTCATAGGATTCTGAGAAGTAATTTGAGGGCACATCTAACTATGTCTTAGTGCACAATTTTCATGAACATGAATAAAATCTTTCAAACTTTGAAAATAAATGGACTGATGGGATCATTTTAAGCCTAAACTCAATCAATAGGTGTAATGCCCTAATTTTTTTGAATCGGAATGCTACATGGTGCTCATGACTCCGAGGGATCACAAGCTAACCCATGACTGATATCTGTACCTGTACACTGCATATATAACGTAATAATGCGGAAAACATAAACATGTAGGCCATAAGGTTCAACTGAATAAAGAATCTGTCAAAACATAACATCCATATGGGTAAAAAATACCCAAAACAACTGAAAACTGAATCAAATCTGAACATAAGTCTGAATACTAAATCTGAAAGCCTCTAAGTACTGTCTGAATAAGGAGTTAAAGGAACATGTCTCCAACTAACCCAGTCTAACAAAAATGAGCTAAAATAATAAATGAAATAAAACAATATCACCCACGAATAGATAAGGACTCACTGCAACTCTGTGGCTGGATGCTACTACTGAGTTGGAGCTCGTGTCTCTGAATCTATGGTGTAACATAAAAGAAAGCACTATAGTGCAAATGCATCAGTACAACTGGAGTACTAAGTATACTAGTGAGGCAAGCTAATGCAAAAGGTTTTACATGCATGAACAATGCTAACTGACTGACTGATATGAATGTGAGAGTGTAAATATACATACATAGTAACTAAGATCGTGAGTATGTGATAGCTAGATCTATACGCTAATATATGGTTAACTTATAACTGACATGGCTGAAACTGTAGTTCTGATAACATAGGCGACTATATCTGACAGTCTTAAATATGATGGAACTATCTAAGTTTCGCACTATAACTGAATTTGACCGTACCTGACAGTCCTGGTAT
Source organism: Capsicum annuum (assembly GCF_002878395.1). NCBI lineage: Eukaryota > Viridiplantae > Streptophyta > Magnoliopsida > Solanales > Solanaceae > Capsicum > Capsicum annuum. The sequence goes on from NC_061117.1 coordinate 131,138,297, forward strand.
ACTGACATCTAAAGAACTATCTGAGTTCTTTTACTGAGACTGAGTCTGAAACTGTGGGAGGTAGTAGTTTAACCGACATGCCCCATATGTGCCATTATGGCTAAGATGAGGTCCAATCTCTGCCCTGACTGAAAAAGTGTCAATACTGCGCCACTACTAAGGACAACATGTGATCAACCCTCATATAATAGGTAACTCTAGTGAGAATGGTGAGAACCCTCATATAACAGGTTAAGCCACCTCATCTACCCTCATGTAACATGCCGTGATGTCTCAACCTATGCTGGCTTCATAGTTCTGGAATGCAAGGATGGCTGCTAAGAATCACACCCTCATATACAAGTGAGTGTCCATCCTTGGGTTCACTCGGTACTAACTCCTACTCCCATCTAAAAAGACTGAACATGATTTAACTGACTGTACGTAAGTCGAATTTACTGAATTTCGTTGACTGACGGAATACTACTAATATCTAATAATGGACTGAGACCATGAGGTTTCCTGAGTCACATGAATGACTGAATTCTACTGAATCATGGCTTGATTTTGTATATCATGAAATATGACATGGATCTAGGCACACAGCTATAGTTTTTGGGTATGAATACCCCCAGGACTCGATGGAAGGAAACCGATACAACATGACTGACTTGATCATAAGATTGGAGTCCACAATTCACATTATCATAAATAGAGGATATTATACATCATGTAGTTCCTCAACATATTAAGCATGGTAGGGAGTGCATAGCTATATTTTATGTGCATATTGTATATCTCCATTATCATACATGCTTCATATCACAACAATAGCAATACATGAAAAGCATGGAATTCATATTGAAGTATATAGATAACATGGACTTGTCATTTAGACATCATGGAACCATAAAAACATGAATTTCTAGCATCTTAAGTATTTTATCAAACACCTTGCATGCATTTTTTAAGGCATAGGTGAGTTTCATACTTGCACCATATTAAACCACCTAAAGTTTATAATTTTCAATTAACAAACATATATATTCCATGAAAACACCTTTATACATCACATTGAAACTTAAACAACAATCTTCAACATGTATATACTCATATCACCACAAAAAGTTTACAAAATAATAATTAAAACATGGTTCTTGAGCTCTATGAACGGATTGGATCCATAGATGAACACTACGCATACCTTAGAAAGGAAACCTTGATAATTTGCTGGAGAGTTCTTGGATTTGGGAAACTTAATTCTCAATTATCTTGGAAAAGGCTTGAATCTTACTTTTGAGAGATGAGTTTAATGGAAACCCTAATCTTATGGTAGAGAGTGTAAGAGAGGGTTTTTAAGATGCTTAACTGAAGAAAAATAGGAAAAATTACGCCTTTTTAGGGTTATAAGTAGAGGAAGGTGAAGGAAAAGACCAAAAACCCTTATGAAATAAATTCCCAGTTGATGAAAATCATAGCTGACGACATTTGTGACAAGGTGTCAAAAATGTGGTAAGCCGTCAAAAATGTCGTCACATAGGAGCTGGAATTGATGGTTTCTGCCTAAGTCTGACGACCTTCATGATAGGGCGTCACAAGTGTAGTAAGCTACCACGAATGTCATCACACTAGAGCTGGTTTCTGCCTAAGGCTGACGACCTTCGTGATAGGGCATCACAAGTGTGGTAAGCTACCACGAATGTCGTCACGCTGGAGCTGATTTTCAGCCTAACATGCTGGAGTAAAATAGGAATAACTCTTAGCTCCGATATCGGATTTAGGTAAAATTTGTCTTGTTGGAAAGATAATTCAATTATCTATCTTTTGATAGGTCATGAGATCAAAAATTTCAAGTATAACGAGAGATATTCTTGTTTGAATCTGACTATGGCAATATCTTTCTCAAGAATTCGATCGGTGAGGAATGTTTTAATTCGTTTAATAGCTGGGAGTTATTTGAAGCCTTAATATACATCTAACCTACTCATAAAACTATAAAAGAACCATGATGTACTATGCATAAGATTTTTACATGGCTCTAATATTGGTTTGGATTTTTTTTGGGGTATTACAATATCTTTCCCTTGGAAACATTCATCCGCGAATGATGACTGTTGGAGAGGGGAGAAAAGATAAAACATCGCATACACTAATCATGCTTAATTGGCACATGATTTTAGGACTGAATTGAATTCTAAACTGAATATAGCCCAACTGAACATGCATATCTGATGCATGACTGATAAGCTGAACTCATGAATACATGATAAGCTATGCACTGATACTTGATACTAATTTTATACTGGAATTTTGAACATGTTACTGAATAAGCTTAAGGAAAATGGTTACCTAGAGCTAAGTCTAAATTAGCGGAGAAAATATGAGGGTACTTGGTTTGTATGTCTGCTTCTGCTTCCCAAGTAGCTCCCTCCATGGACTGATTCCACCAAAGAACCCTTACTAGAGGGACTTCTTTGTTCCTTAGCCTACGAGTCTGATAGTCGAGGATTTCGACTAGAATAACTTCATAAGAGAGGCTATTCTGAATGTCAATGCTATGAATAGGGACTACAACTGTTGGGTCACCTATACACTTCTTGAGCAAAGAGACATGGAAGACTGGATGAACTGAGGCTAGATCTGAAGGAAATTCGAGCTCATAGGATACCTTGCCAAAGCAACTGAGAATCCTGAAGGGACCGACATATCGGGGACTGAGCTTTCCCTTCTTGTCGTATTTTTTCACTCCCTTCGTGGAAGAGATCTTGAGATAGACATAGTCATCGACCTCGAATTTGAGATCCTTTCTACAAACATCTGCATAAGACTTCTGTCAGCTCTAAGCATCCCGAAGTCTTTCTCTGATCAACTGAACTTTCTCTAAGGCATCAAATACTAAGTTAGTACCTATGACTACGATCTCACTAACTTTGAACCAACCGATCGGAGACCTACATCTCCTACTATAGAGAGCTTCGAATGAAGCCATCTGAATACTGGAGTGATAGCTGTTGTTGTATGTGAACTCAATCAAAGGCAAGTGGTCATCCCAGTTTCCCTTGAAATCAATTGAACACACCCTTAGCATATCTTATAGAGTCTGAATGGTCTTTTTTGCTTGACCATCTGTCTGAGGATGAAATGCTGTACTGAGATAAACTTGGGTACCAAGACCCTTTTGGAACACTTTCCAGAAGTGAGAGGTGAACTGGGTACCTCTGTCTGAGATGATAGATAGTAGAACACCGTGTAATCTGACCAACTCCCTAATATAGAGTTTGGCATGATCCTCAGCTGAGTAAGAGGTACGAACTGGAAGGAAATGAGCTGACTTGGTCATTCTATCTACAATGACCCAAACTGAATCATACTGATGACGTGTTCTAGGCAAACCTATCACAAAGTCCATGTTCACTTCTTCCCACTTCCAAGTAGGAATAGTGAACTCCTATATGGAACCACTAGGTTTCTGATGCTCTATCTTAACCTGCTGACATGTAGAGCACTTATCCATATACTCTGCAACGTCTCTCTTCATCCCACTCCACCAATAGATCTCCCGCAAGTCGCGGTACATCTTAGTGGCCCCTGGATGAATAGAGTATCGCGCACCATGCGCTTCTACAAGAATTCGCTGCCTCAAGTTATCTACACCGGGAACACACAGATGACCCTGACAACAAAGAAAACCATCTCCCTCTTGGGAGAAAACCTCTACTTCCTGACTTTGAACTAACTCTTTTAGCTTGATAAGGCTAGGATCCGTGTCTTTCTTCTCTTTCACCTCGGAAACTAGAGATAAATCTGAACTACTCTGAACACATACACCACCCTCTAAAGAGTTGACTAAGAGAATGCCTAGTCTGGCAAGCTGATGAATCTCCTGAGCTAATTTTTTCTTACTATCCTCAACCTGGGAAACACTACCCATGGACAATCTACTGAGTACGTCGGCCACTATATTGGCCCTACCAGGATGATAAAGGACATTCATGTCATAATTTTTTAATAGCTCTAACCACCTTCTCTAATAAAGATTGAGATATTTTTGGGAAAAGACATACTAAAGGCACTTATGATCTATGAAGACGTCTACATGAACACCATATAGATAATGCCTCTAAATCTTTAAGGAAAAAAACACTGCTGCTAACTCAAGGTCATGAGTAGGATAATTCTTCTCATGGGGCTTTAACTTTCTGGAGGCGTAGCCTATGACTCTACCATGCTGCATGAGGACACAACCTAAACCTACTCTGTATGCATCAGAATATACTACGAATCCATCGGAACCATCGGGAAGTGCTAAAACTGGAGCTGAGTTGAGCCGAGTCTTCAACTCGTGAAAAATCTTCTCGCAAGGTTCTGATCACTTAAAATTGACCTTCTTCTAAGTCAATCTAGACATAGGAGATGCAATAGAAGAATATCCCTCGACAAACCGTTAGTAATAGCCAGCCAAACCCAAGAAACTCCTATTATCAAATGGAGAGACATGGCGAGGCTATTTCTTACTGCTTCGATTTTCTGAGGATCTACTCTAATGCCATCACTGAAAACAAAATGGCCAAGGAATAATACTGATCTTAGCCAAAATTTGCACTTACTGAACTTGGCAAACAACTGGTGATCCTTGAGAGTCTGAAGAACAATTATGAGATGGTCTGAATGATCATGCTCTGTGCGAGAATAGACCAGAATATTATCTATGAAGACTATGATGAATATGTCCAAGTACTACTTGAACACCCGGTTCATCAAGTCCATGAAAGTTACAGGGGCATTGGTAAGACTAAAGAACATGACTAGAAATTCAAAGTGACCATACCGAGTACGAAAAGCTGTCTTCAAAATGTCATATTCTCTAACTCTGAGCTGATTATAGACTGATCTAAGGTCTATCTTAGAGAAATAACTGGCACCCTGAAGTTGGTCAAACAATTCATCTATCATAGGTAGCGGATACCTGTTCTTGATCGTGACTTTGTTGAGCTAATGGCAATCAATACACATTTTGAGAGAACCATCTTTCTTGCGCACGAATAAGACTGGCGCACCCCATGGGGATACACTGAGACTAATGAATCCCTTATCTAAGAGATCCTTTAACTGATATTTCAGTTCCTTGAGTTCTGCTGGTGCCATTCTGTATGGCGGAATAGAAATAGGTTGAGTATCTGGGAGAAGATCTATGTCGAAGTCTATTTTTCTTTTAGGAGAAATGCCTGGATGATCTTCGGGAAAGACGTCTGAATATTCATTAACCACTGGAACTGATTTGAGACTGGGAGATTCAGAACTGGAATTCTTAACATGCACGAGATGATACACACACCCCTTAGAAATTATTTTCCTTTCCCGAAGGTAGAAAACAAGTTGACCCCTGAAAGACGAAGTGCTACCTTTCCACTCTAGGATAGGCTCATTCGGGAACTGAAACTGAACTATCCTATTTCTGCAGTTGACTATGGCATAGCAGGAATGAAGCCAATCCATGTCGAGAATGACATCAAAATCAATAATCTTTAACTCGACTAAATTTGCTGATGTAGATTTTTGAAATATCATAACCGGGCAGTTCCTGTATACCCGCTGAGCTAAGATGGTTTTACCTACTGGGGTAGAGACTGAAAAGGTATCTGCTAAAATTTTGGGACTGAGTCTAAAATCGCCTGCTATGTATGTAGTGACAAAAGACAAGGATGCACCTGGGTCTAGCAAAACATAAACATGAACATGAAAAATCTGTAACGTACCAGTAACGACATTAGGAGAATTTTCTTGATCCTGTCGGGTCTGAAGGGCATAGAGTCTATTTGGACATTGCCCACTAGTAGCACTGGAAGTGGCACCCTGCAGGTTCAGGTAACCGGACTGAGCTGTGGAACGATTCTGCTGACCCTAAGGACTTGGCTGAGGACAGTCCCTAACTTTATGGCCTGGATTGCCACAACCAAAACAAATGCCTTGACCCGCTCTACACATACCCTAATAGTGCTTACCGCAGGTCTGACACTAAGGATAAGTGCGGGCACTACTAACACTGCCCTGAGATTTAGAGCCTGGTGCTCTGCCTCTGTTGCCGTCCTTGAACTTTGGCACTGGGGCAGTAGTAGAGGAAGGGGCTGGAACTGCTGACTTAGAACAAAACTGCTAATGATTTTCTCCCTCTGATTTGGGCTGAGCAAAACTGAAACTGCCTGCTCTTGCTTTCTTGTTCTGTCTCTCCCTAGTCTTAACCTTCTGCTTTTCTATTTGTTGAGCGTGGATTATGAGCCTAGATAAAGTCATATAACTGTTCAGCATAGCATACCTATACTCATTTACCACGCTATTATTTACCCCTGACATAAACTTGCTCATCTTAGCCCTGTTGTCTGCAACCACATGAGGGGCATATCTGGCTAGCTGAGTAAATTTAAGAAAATACTCTCTAACTGTCATATTTCCCTGCTTGAGATTGATGAACTCAAGAACTTTGGCCTCTCTCAGCTCTTGGGGAAAGAATCTGTCTAAGAAAGCCATGAAAAATTCTTCTCACTCAACAGGACCTGCATCCTCTAACCTTTCTGCTAACCACTACTTGTACCAAGTGTGAGCGACATCCTGCAATTGGTATGCGGCTAACTCAGCATTCTGAGAAAAAGTGACTCCCATAATATCAATGACCTTCTGGACTTGGTCAATGAATTCCTGAGGATCTTCGTCTGGCTTAGACCCAAATAAAGACGGAGGGTTCATTCGGGTGAAGTCCCGAATCTTAAATGCTGCTGAATTGGCCACTCGATTGGTCAGAACTATTGCTAGTCATTCATTTTAGGCTGCTACAGACTGAGCAAGAGCGGTAAATGCGGTCCTAAACTCCGCATGAGAAACATGTTCGCCCAAAGGATCTTCGGGCTGAGAAGCTGGCTAGTTTCTTCTCTTTGGGCCCATGTTTCTGAAATAAGAGAAGAGCGGACTAGACTAAGAGACTGACTTAAAATTATGGTTATTAGCACGACATGAATACTGAAGAAAGGGAACTGTTCCTAAAATATCTCATAGCCTCCTGTACATAAATGTGGCGTGTAACACACCTATGTACAAGACTCTACTAGATGCGGCTTTCAGACTTCCTAGGACTCTGTTGGACCTTAGGCTCTGATACCAAGTTTGTAACGCCCTGATTTTTCTGAATCGAAATGCTACACGATACTCATGACCTCGAGGGATCACAAGCTAACCAATGAATGATATTTGTACCTGTACACTGCATATATAACGTAATAATATGGAAAACATGAACATGTAGGCCATAAGGTTCAACTGAATAAAGAATCTGTCAAAATATAACATCCATATGGGTGAAAGATACCCAAAACAACTGAAAATTGAATAAATCTGAACATAAGTCTGAATACTGAATCTGAAAGCCTCAAAGTACTGTTTGAATAAGGAGTTGAAGGAACATGTCTCTAACTAACCCCGTCTAGCAAAACTGAGCTGAAATAATAAATGAAATAAAATAATATCACCTTTGAATGGATGAGGACTCACTGCAACTCTGTGGCTGGATGCTACTGCTGATCTGGAGCTCGTGTCTCTGAACCTATAGTATAACATGAAAGAAAGAACCATAGCGCAAATGCGTCAGTACAACTAGAGTACTGAGTATACGAGTGAAGCAGGCTAATGCAAAAGGGTATACATGCGTGATCAATGCTAACTGACTGAATGATATGAACTTGATAGTGTAAACATACATACATAGTAACTAAGATCGTGAGTACGTGATAGCTAGATCTGTACACTAATACATGGTTTACTGATAACTGACATGGCTGAAACTGTAGTTCTGATAACATGGGTGACTGTATCTGACAGTCTTAAATATGATGGAACTATCTGAGTTCCGCACTATAACTGAATTTGACTGTATCTGAAGTCTTGGTATACTGATATCTGAAGAACTATCTGAATTCTTTTATTGAGACTAAGTTTGAAACTGTGGGAGGCAGTAGTTTAACCGACATGCCCTATATATGCCATTATGGCTAAGATAGGGTCCAATCTCTGCCCTGACTGGAAGGGTGTCAATACCGCGCCACTGGTAAGGACAACATGTGAGCAACCCTTATATAATAGGTAACTCTAGTAAAAATGATGGGAACCCTCATATAGCAGGTTAACCCACCTCATCTACCTTTATATAACAGGCTGCGATGTCTCAACCTATGCTGGCTACATAGTTCTGGAATGCAAGGATGACTGCTAAGAATCACACCCTCATATACAGGTGAGTTACCATCCTTGGGTTCACTCAGTGCTAACTCCTACTCCCATTTGAAGAGACTGAACATGATTTAACTGACTATGCGTAAGTAAAACTTACTGAATTCTGTTCACTAATGGAATAATACTGATATCTGATAACTGACTGAGACCATGAGGTTTTCTGAGTCATATAACTGACTGAATTCAACTGAATCATGGCTTGATTTTGTATATCGTGAAACATAACATGGCTCTAGGCACACAACTATAGTTTTCGGGTACGAATACCCCTAGGACTCGATGGAAGAAAACTGACACAACATGACTGACTTGATCATAAGATTGGAGTCCACAATTTACATTATCATAAATAGAGGATATTATACATCATGTAGTTCCTCAACATATTAAGCATGGTAGGGAGTGCATAGATATATTTCATGTGCATATTGTATATCTCCATTATCATACATGCTTCATATCACAACAATAGCAACACATGAAAAGCATGGAATTCATATTGAAGTATATAGCTAACATAGACTTGTCATTTAGACATCATAGAACCATACAAACATAGATTTCTAGCATCCTAAGCATTTTATCAAAAACCTTGCATGCATTCTTTAAGGCATAGGTGAGTTTCATACTTGCACCATATTAAACCACCTATAGTTTATGGTTTTCAATTAACAAACATATATATTCCATGAAAACACCTTTAGACATCATATTGAAACTTAAACAACAATCGTTAACATGTACATACTCATATCACCACAAAAAGTTTACAAAATAATATTTAAAACATGGTTCTTGAGCTCTATGAATGGATTGGATCCATAGATGAACACTACGCATACCTTAGAAAGGAAACCTTGATGATTTGCTGGAGAGTTCTTGGATTTGGGAAACTTAATTCTCAATTATCTTGGAAAAGGCTTGAATCTTGCTTTTGAGAGATGAATTTGATGGAAACCCTAATTTTGTGGTTGAGAGTATAACAGAGGGTTCTTAAGATGCTTAACTAAAGAAAAATGGGAAAAATTATGCCTCTTTAGATTTATAAGTCATGGAAGGTAAAGGAAAAGACCAAAATACCCTTATGAAATAAATTCCTAGTGCTGAAAATCATAGCTGACGACATTTTTGACAAAGCATAAAAAATGTGGTAAGCCTTCAAAAATGTCTACACAGGAGATGGAATTGATGGTTGCTGCCTAAGTCTGACGACCTTCGTGATTGGGCATCACAAGTGTGGTAAGCTACCACGAATGCCATCACACTAGAGCTGGTTTCTTCCTAAAGCTGACGACCTTTGTGATAGGGCATCACAAGTGTGGTAAGCTACCATGAATGTCGACACTCTGGAGCTGGTTTCTGCCTAAGGCTGGCGACCTTCGTGATAAGGCGTCATAAGTGTGGTAAGCTACCACGAATGTCGTCACACTGGAGCTGGTTTCCAGCCTGACATGCTGGAGTAAAATAGGAATAACTCTTTGCTCCGGTATTGAATTTTGGCAAAATTGGTATCGTTGGAAAGATAATTCAATTATATATCTGTTGATAGGTCATAAGCTTTTAAATTCCACCTATAATGAGAGATATGCTCGTTTGAATCTGACTATGACAATATCTTTCTCAAGAATTTAATCGGTGGGGAATATTTTGATTATCTGATAGCTTGGAGTTATTTGAAGCCTTAATATACATCTAACCTATGCATAAAACTATAAAAGAACCATGATGTACTATGCATGAGCTTGGTACATGGCTCTAATATTGGTTTGGATTTTTTTTCGGGGTATTACAATAGGAATTTAAGCATGTGGGACTATCTAAGAAAAGTCTATCAATAGGAATTTAGGCATGACTATTTTTATTACCTCAAAAATAAGGCGGAGTTGGACTGAATAGATCAATGCAAGAATCTGTACAAGTTTCTTAAAGAACATCTCTACAACACGATCTAAGATATGAAAGAAGGAAACATTTCTTAAATTCCCTGCAGCCTCTCGAAGAAAAGTACAAATGTCTCTGTACCATTTTGCAAGACTCAAATAGACACGACTTCAAAGACATACTAGGATACTTGAACCTTGCACACTGATACCAAGTTTGTTATGACCCAAGACTACCCCCTAGTCAAAACACTGTGCTTAGAACCACATGTGATGCCAAGCTAACCCACATGCTAGCATACTATTGAGAAACTGATTTAATATGTATATAACAAAACTTAATTTGTTGAGAAAAATCATTATCATTAGAAAATCTGAATGAATGTACTACTAATAAAGTTTACAACATAATAAAATTGAAGAAAGAGCTTGATTTACATATGATGAATCTGACTGGCTTTATATGAAGCCTCTATTATACTAACTATAGATAGCTAGGACATGTCTCCAACTACCACTAATCAGTATACATGAATAATCAAAATACAACACATGAACTATAATGGACTGGAGTCCTCGAAATAAGGGAACTCATCACTTGCTGGTTGAATGTTGAGAACTATTTGATCCTGGTATGTGGAATACATCTGGTACCTACATTTTGAAGGAATGTATCCATAAATACAAGTATGTGGTTAGTACATCAGAATGTACTGAGTATATGAAGATATGCACTAAATTATGAAAAAATTTAAAATATGTTTTAAAACTGAAATTGTGAGAGCTATAATGTAATCGATACAAACCATGTGAGCTATCATGGAGTCTAACGTCTGACCCATGTTGAGGAGGGCTGTTCTATCATTTCCATCGGAATAGAACCTGAACTAAAACGGAGTGATTACTAAACTAAGCCCATATGGGGCAAGGGAAAACACTCTCTGGCTAGGTCCCTAAACCTACGGTGGCACATAGTTACTAGGGAAGTAGGATGTGCTGAACCCACACTTGCCTCTTGGTGCTAAATCCTACTCTCAACTGAAAGACATTGAAATATTAACTGGTGCATGCACTGAAGCTGATATGCTCAGGACATGGTATTTAGAATACATCAGTGCAGATAGAGTCTGAAGTAATCATAAATATGTAAATTGATAGTTCTCGACATGATCATAACAAACTGAGTTTAACAATAAAATCATGGGTTGACTGACTCATTACTTTAAAAGCCTGAAATGTAAGTAAGCATGTAGGTATTGAGTGTTCATAATCTGCCATCACTGAATGATTACACAAATCAATAACAACATTTAAAAATAGTGACATAAAATCACAATTCAAAGACCCAAAATATGAGACGACATTTCCATAGTCTGATAGATTTCATGAATGTAAACATGGAAATGAGTTAATCTTGGGAAAATATCATGTTTATACAGCTTAAAGCATAATTTGAGAATTAGACATGGTATTGACTGAACATGACTGGGGTTTTGGAACTTCAAGCATCTAGGAGCATGATTCTCATGGGATAAAACTATTAACATGGATTGGATGAAAACTAATGAGAAAACATGGATAAATTTCATAATTTACATGGAAGTTGATCATAATTAGATTAAAATTTATACTTGAATCAAAAAAAGGTTTTGGGGCTCAATGGGTGAATAGGACTCATTGATGAATACCCCACATACCTTAATTATTTGAATTCTTGATGAAGAAGCTTGGAATTGGGACCTTGGATTCTTGAGAAGAAACTTGAATTTTGAGACTTGAGAGATAACTTGATGAGAAAACCCTAATCTTAATGTTCTTGAGAATGGAGAGGATTAATGACATTTAAAACTGACTAGTAGTGGCTAATAACCTCTATTTGATGATTTTAAGTTATAGGGAGTATGATTTGAGGTGAGTAAAAGACCAAAATACCCCTAAAGAAACTAACTAAAAATTGCAAAAAATTTTAGTTGATACCTTAGTGATAGCTTATCAACTAGTTGATGGCTTATCAACTTAGTCATCACCTTCTCTTAATGATCTGGTTAAGGCTGACGAGGAGGTTGATAGTTCGTCACTTAGTTGATGGCTTATCACCTCAAGCAGTAACTTTGTGGTTGTATTTGGTCACATTCTATTTAAGGCTGATGACAAGGTTGATATCTTGTCACTTAGTTAATGGGTTATCACCTCAAGTCGTCACCTTGTAACTAGACAAACACTATGAAGTAAAATGAGCATAACTTCTTACTCTGATATCGGATTAAGGTAAAATTGGATACATTGGAAAGATGACTAGAAGATATTTCATTTATTATATAATAGGAAACATGAATCATTATATTCTAAGAGCTACACTAGTTTAAAGTTGACCCTTGTAGGATTGAATACAAACACTCAATCGGTAAGAGTATTCTCAACTCGACTTTGCTCTAAGTTCTTCCTATGACCATGATTCACATCGACAACACTTCATACACAAGGTGAATGGTCATGAAATATATATTCATATAAAAATCATAGGATTAGAGTTTACACACGTAGGAACGATGGTTTAAATTCTAGACCAAAAGTGCAGGGTGTTACAACAGAATACAAGGGAACCCTAGGAACCCATTCTTGAAAAAAAGAGGAAAATTGAGGTCGATGGCCAGCTACGGGCCATAGGTGGCACCTACGGACTATAGGTGGTCATAGTAGGTGCCCTGGCCTCCCAAAAACTTCTGAAACTCTCTAGACTTTGCTTTTCTGAGACATACTCTGGCACCTACGAACCGTAGGTACCTTCTGTAAGTAACAGAGTCTTCTTTTCTGAACTTTTGAGTCTTTGGATCTTATTTTCTGACACATATGTTGGCACCTACACCCGATAGGTGGTACATACGGGTCATAGGTGCCCACTTTAGTGGTTCAAAACTTCAACTTTCACTCCATTCTTGATGAATATTTTCAAATCCTAATTTCCTGTAAAACATGACACAAAACACATCATATATCATAAAACAACTTAAGTAACTTGCATATTTTATCATTTTAAGCATCAAAAGTTCTATAAATCCATAGCATATCAGTGCTTCCTAATATTTTCTCGCTAAAGCATAGAGCACCTACTCTTATTTCTCCCTAGTATCTCACTAAGAGATATGTTCTTCTTCCTATTTTCTTAAAATGCCTCCTTGGTTAGTCAAAGTATCTGAATCTTGGCTTTGAAGAAATATTCTTCAACCTTTGAAACAACGATCCTTTCTTTGACCTTAGCCATTACCTCATTCAATTCTTGACTGGCTTGATTCGCCATTGTGGAGGCCTCTTTATTCTTTTATTAAAAACTCTAAGCTTTTTAACTTAGAGGTAGGACTAAGCACGAAGGTTGGAAAAAGTTTCCCTCTCGATGGTTGACAATCCCTTTAAGGTTTGGACCTGCTCCTTTAAGGTAACAACATTTTCTAAAGCCGCTGACCCTCTTACCTTGTCATTTTTTCTTTGGCATAGGAATAAGATAAAGCCTCAGACATGCTGAAATATTCATGCATATGGAATGACGTTATTCAAATAAAGTATAGGAAAGCCATCAAACTAAATACAATTTGATGAAATAAACATTATCTCAAAAAGATAATAAAGGGTCTGGTTGGTTGTCATCCTGAAGTGATAAGTTTCTCAGATATTCAATATGAACTTGTAAAGAAGGGTGTGGATATGAAATTTCCTGCACCACTTCTACCATAGGGAGCAGGGACTCATGAGCATTACTATATCTTAGAAAAACCACTCAATTAGCAGGGAGAGTAGTTTCGAAGGGAATTTATATTAGCGAGGTCGGAGCTCGAACCTTTCCACCAATAGACCCGCATCTCCCAAGAAGCTCATGGAGCTACTCCATTTAGTCACTAAAGAGGGATACCACTATGAAGCGGTCCCTGCCTTGGCCTGATTCTATTTTCTTGCAGAAAGAGAGGTTTCACCTTCAATAACTTTCTTCCTTTTTGTCCTAGGAGTGCCTTGACTGAGTGCCTTCTTTTTCTTTGCATTTGATTTTTGGGTGAAGTGGAACGCAGATTCAATGGGAGTTAAAAGAAATCTATCCCATCGAGCTTAGTCCACAACCGCTTTTATTCCTAGTCATGAAAAAAATTAAGTATCAACGATAACAAATGTGTTAGCCCATATGTTATTGGGCCTTTAGTTTATGGACCTTTAGGTTATTGGCTATGTATATATAGCCTACTTTTGTTTAGTTAGTCTTAGGCTTTTCAGATTATATTGAAAACCTTAGCCTTTCTTCCTTTCAATTTTCGTTTGCTGTTTTCGTTGGGTTTTTGGTTGGATTGATTTGTTGCTGTCTTCGTTTGCTGTCTGGTATTGTTCGTCTTTCGTTCTTTTGCTTGCTGCCATTGTTGTTCGTTCGGAATTGTTCAACCTAGGGTTTTGCATCTTTTTGTTTTTTGAATTGTTTGTGTGTTGCTGTGTTTACAATGACTGGAAAGGATGATTCTCTCCAGTCCATTAGTACTCAATTAGATGGTAAGAACTATGCCTATTGGAGTTATGTCATGAAGAATTTTCTTCGTGGGAAAAATATATGGGGTTATATCACTGGAGTAAAACCAAGACCTATCGATGATAAAACTGAAAATTTTGATTTGTTGGTGGACTTATGGGAAACTAATAACTCCAAGATTATCACTTGGATTAACAATTCTGTAACTCAGTCAATTGGTATGCAATTGGCTAAGTATGACACAGCAAAGGAGGTCTGGGATCATTTGGAAAGACTGTACACTCAGTCTAATTTTGCTAAGCAGTACCAGTTGGAGTATGATATCCGTGCTCTTCAACAGCATGATCTCAGTATTCAAGATTTTTATGCTGCCATGTCGGATTTGTGGGATCAATTGGCACTTACTGAATCTGCAGAGTTAAAAGGTTTTGGGCCGTACATTGCTAGACGGGAAGAGCAACGCTTGGTTCAGTTTTTGATGGCACTCCATTCTGACTTTGAGGGCCTACGTGGAACAATCCTTCATCGATCTCCCCTCCCTACTGTTGATTCTGTGGTTCATGAACTGATTGCAGAGGAGACTCGTATCAAGTCTCAAGTGGATAAAGGGTCTAAAGTAACTACTACTCCTGTCGTGTTTGCTGCTTCAACTGATCAGTCTAGGCCACCACGTACTCAGACTCGACAATCTCCTAAAGTTGCATTTGATGAGTGTGCATTCTGCAAACAGAAAAATCATTGGAAGGGTCAGTGTCCGTTGTTACTTAACAAGGTCAAACAGCCTCAATCTGGGCAGCAACAGAAATATGGGCAGCAAAAGTCTCCGTCACGCTCCTCTGGTGCTCCTCCGTGGTCATCTCGTCCTCCACAGTTCGCTGCTGCTGCACCATCTGTAGATGTTGAGTCTGTTAGCACTATGCCACCTTCTGCGTTGGATCCCCAGGTTTTCGAACAGTTCAGACAGTTCTTCGTTTCTAATCCTACGGCCATGTCAGCATCTATGTCTCATTCGGGTTCAGTTTCTTCTAGTACCTCAGGTATTCCTTCCTCCTTGTGGATATTGGATTCTGGTGCGTCTCATCACATGTCCCCTCATTTGTCATCGTTTGGTTCTTTGTCACCCATTTCACCAATCTCTATTATGTCCGCGAGTGCTGTACCTATGTCAGTCGAGGGTGTTGGTTCTGTTACTACCCCTCACATTGTCCTCTCTGATGTTTATTACATTCCCAAACTTGCTTTAAATCTTGTTTCGGTCAGTCAGTTGTGTAAGGCTGGTAATTGGGTGTTTTTTTCTGATTCTGTTTGTGTTATACAGGACCAACACACTCAGAGGGTGATTGGGACCGGCCGTAGGTTGGGGGAACTCTATGTCTTGGAGAATCTCAAAGTGTCTGTAGTTGCTGCCTCTAGCATAGATTTATCTTCTTTTCGTTTGAGTCCTTTGTCTTCTCAGTTTTATCTTTGGCATTCCAGATTAGGACATGTGTCAGTTTCACGTTTACGCTTTTTGGTCTCTAGTGGTGCTTTGGGTCATGTGAACACTAGTGATATTTCAGATTGTAGTGGTTGTAAACTGGCAAAATTTTCTGCCTTACCGTTTAATAAAAGTGTGTCTTATTCTGTTGCTCCTTTTGACATTATTCATTCTGATGTATGGGGACCAACGCCAGTATCCACTAAGGGTGGATCGACCTATTATGTTTCGTTTATAGATGACTATACTCGTTATACCTGGGTGTATCTTATGAAACGCAGATCTGATTTCTTTGGCATTTACAACAACTTTAGAGCCCTTGTTAAAACACAACATTCAGCTGTGATAAAGTGTTTCAGGTGTGACTTAGGGGGTGAATATACCTCTAATGACTTCACTCAGTTACTTGCCTCTGATGGTACCATACACCAGTCATCTTGTACTGACACTCCTGAGCAGAACGGTCTGGCAGAAAGAAAACATCGTCATATTGTTGAGACAGCACGCTCTTTACTTTTGTCTGCAGAGGTTCCTAGTATTTTTTGGGGAGAAGCAGTTCTAACTGCTGTATATGTGATTAATCGTATTCCTACTGCATTGACTTCAGGGATGTCTCCGTTTGAGAAACTATATGGTCACCCGCCGAATTATTCTGCATTACGAGTTTTTGGATGTACTTGCTTTGTTCTTCGTCCTCATGTTGAACGAAATAAGTTAGGGTCAAAATCAGCTATATGTGTGTTTTTGGGGTATGGTATTGGACAAAAAGGCTATCGTTGCTATGATCCTGTAAGTCAGAAATTATATGTTTCACGACATGTCACTTTTTTGGAACATATTCCTTTTTATTCCATTCCAGCTAAAACCCATGATGTGACAAAGTCAGATATTCGGCTTATTGATCCCTTTGGGATTGACATAGAGGTTCCAGTTCCGGATTCATCCATGCCATCTGGTGTGCCACCTGATAGTGCTTCAGCCTCGCCTGTGCCTGAGTCTGCTCCTTCGACTGTTGAGACTGGAGACCCACCACCTCTGAGGAGGTCTACTCGACCTTGTAAGTCCACCAAACTGCCAGATTTTTACTATTCTACATATTCAGCCTCATTTGCTTCCTTTATTGCAAACATACATCATTTGTCTGAACCTGAGTCGTATAGAGAGGCTGTGTCTGATCCTCTTTGGCAGAATGCTATGGCCGAGGAACTTGCTGCTCTTCATCATACACATACATGGGATTTGGTTACTCTCCCACCTGGTAAGCATGCGATTGGTTGTCGATGGGTGTATAAGATAAAAACAAAATCTGATGGGTCTGTTGAGCGATACAAGGCAAGACTTGTGGCAAAAGGGTATTCACAACAATATGGTATGGATTATGAGGAGACTTTTTCCCCCGTAGCAAAGATGACGACTGTTCGCACTATGATTGCTGTTGCATCCGTTCGACAGTGGAAGATATTTCAGATGGATGTCAAGAATGCTTTTCTGAATGGTGATCTCCACGCGGAAGTTTATATGACTCCTCCCCCAGGTATTGACCACCAGCCAGGTGAAGTTTGTCGGCTTCGAAAAGCTTTATATGGTCTCAAACAAGCCCCTCGTGCTTGGTTTGAGAAATTCTCCACTGTTATTACTTCCCTTGGATTTGTCCCGAGTAACCATGATTCAGCATTGTTTGTTAGATGTACAAGTGCAGGGCGAATTCTATTGTCCTTATATGTAGATGATATGATTATTACTGGTGATGATCATAGTGGTATTGAGTTATTGAAGTATGATTTGGCTCATCGATTTGCAATGAAGGACTTGGGCTTGCTGCGTTATTTTCTGGGTATTGAGGTGGCTCAGTCTAAGAAAGGGTATCTTCTTTCTCAGACTAAGTATATATCTGACTTGTTTACACGGGCGCGTCTTTCTGACAACAGGACTGTAGATACTCCCCTTGAAACCAATGCACGTTACTCTCCTAGTGATGGTGTTCCATTATCAGATCCGAGTCTTTATCGGACTATTGTGGGTAGTTTGGTTTATCTTACGGTTACTCGTCCAGATATAGCACATGCAGTTCATGTTGTTAGCCAGTTTGTTACTGCTCCTACTTCTGTGCACTGGGGAGCTGTACTTCGTATTCTAAGGTATCTTCGTGGCACTCAGTTTCAGAATCTCTTGTTTCCCTCGACGTCATCTCTCGAGTTGCGAGCCTATAGTGATGCTGATTGGGATGGAGATCGCAATGATCGTAAATCCACCACTGGTTTTTGTGTGTTTCTTGGAGACTCTTTAATCTCGTGGAAGAGCAAGAAACAAGATGTTGTCTCTAGATCTTCCACGGAGGCTGAGTATCGTGCTATGGCTGTGACTACATGTGAGATTATTTGGTTACGTTGGCTTCTTGCAGATATGGGGGTTCACATTTCTATGCCTACTCCCCTGCATTGTGATAACAAAAGTGCGGTACAAATTGCAAAGAATTCTGTCTTCCATGAGCGTACGAAGCACATTGAGATTGATTGTCACTTCACCCGTCATCATTTACAGCTCGGGACCATATCGCTTCCTTTTGTTCCATCGTCTTTGCAGATTGCTGACCTTTTTACGAAGGCTCAGTCCGCGTCTCGATTTCGTTTTTTGTGTGACAAACTCTCAATGCTTATTGCTGTTGCATTGTGAGTTTGAGGGGGGATGTTAGCCCATATGTTATTGGGCCTTTAGTTTATGGACCTTTAGGTTATTGGCTATGTATATATAGCCTACTTTTGTTTAGTTAGTCTTAGGCTTTTCAGATTATATTGAAAACCTTAGCCTTTCTTCCTTTCAATAAAGTTCTATTAACAAAATGAACAAAGAAGGGGAAAAGAAAGCCATACACCGAACTCAACATGGTCGAGGAGGACCATCCCATTTTCTTGGAAATATAACCCTAGCCTCACTCCTCAGGGTCCACTCCAGCTAGGATTTTTGTACCTAAAGGGAATATTTCAATAGAGTAATAGGTACAAAACAAGGTTGAAAAAGGAAAATTCCCTCAGAAAAGATAAAATCGATGCAAAAATAATCTTAACGGCAAAAAAAATGATACTCATGGCAACAATTCTAGCTTTCCTAAAGGATTGCGCCATGAAGAAGTTGCTCAAAATGGACGAACATAAACTTTTTAATCCACTAACGACCCATCTTGTTTAAATCTGAGCATTCCCTTCGCCCATTGACACTTGACTATGAACAATTTCTCTTAAATGATTTGAAGATGGTATAAAAGAATAAAGTGATTAGGTGTGAAGGCCAGCTTTATGGAAGAAGTAATAACGAGAAAGCGTGAAACTTCCATCCAAATAGTAGGAGCCACTTGTCCTAGTAAAATTTTATATCTCTCATAGATTTGGAAGATAAGCTTGAAGACATGGCCCTGACCAAATCCCAAGGAAAATGGTATGTATACACCCCTAGATACCCTAATTTTGAGGAAAAGTTTTTCTCTAAGGGAAGGGGAAAGAACATCGGTCTCAACAGACCAGCCGTAGTTCTTTTTCACCTTAGGAATGTTACCCTCGATGGTTTTAAAAACACAGTGGGTAGAAAAATGAGCCTTGGGGTTTATAGAGTTATCTCCACATGATTGGACATTCTAGTCTGTTTGAAATTTAAACTTCTGAGGGACTACCGAGTCAACTAGGGATTCAACCTTCTGTGGGCATGTCGATGGAAGGGTAAAGATCCTTTTGTTATAAAGGCCAAAAAGACGGCATCCTCGTCTCTAGCGGATAAAATGATGATGGGAGGGACAACCTCAACATTTTTCAACAACAATTTCAGCAATGGAAGGGACCTCTAGAGACATGGCAGATGAAGGGAACTTTTTCGTTTAAAGAAAAAATAAAATAATCATGAAACAAAAATGAAAAGATGTTAAGGAAAGAGAAGAAAATGAGAGAGGATTTATCCTAAGGAATAGAGGTAGTAGTTAAAATTTGGGAAACATTTTAGAAGGAAATAGGTGACGTTTGAGTTTCCTTGAAATCTCTCTAGAAACACCCGGTGGATGCACGTGTTAATAAACATTAAAAGGGAATGCTCCAAATCAGGCATCCCATCGAGTTTTTTGCCTAAGGTATGAAATTTGAAAAGAGTATTCCCTCGCTTCTCGAAGCTTCATGACTTAACCTCCCAAAAGTGGAGGGGCTATCTATATAGGAAAAAATTTACCTAGAGACACGTAGCACAATGAGGAGAGTCAACTTGAAGATTTATCGTGATTATGAGTTTAGAGGCCACAAAGAGCCTATTTAGAGCTAATGACGATAGGAATGACTTCTTATAAGGGATAAAAATTCTGTTGCTCGCTAGCCTCGATGACATGGAATAAGGGACAAACAAGAGACAAATATGTCAGTTTTCTTAGGTGTGCGTATGAACTCATACGGGGCTGAGCATCACAGGAATGTTAGTTGGACCACTAACTGATCAAGCACATGGAATCATCACACCATGTACTATAAACCAATTTAATTATGCACTATATTTGTCAAGTTATATTAGCATTTAATTGTTAATTGTATGTATGTATATATATATATATATATATATATATATATATTTATATAGTAAAAGTGTGAACGACCTTAAAAATGTTATTTGAACTTTTTTTCCTTCATTAAAAGTCTCCGCTTTAGACAAAATCACCTTTTCACCCTTTTTTTATTTATTTTTGTGATATTAAATATTGACTATATTACAAAAAGAAAAACCTTTCCTTACAAAAATAGGATGCCTTTTCTATCATTTAAAAAAACTAACCATTCCTAATTAGAAGAGGACAACCCCAAAAAATATGTTATTTCTTTTGTGTAGTTTGTCTATTGAATATTAAAATATAGTAGAGAGCATACCTTACATTTACAAGAAAATACCATGAGGATACGTACAAGAGGGACCATTTCGTCTCACTCTATAAATCATGATTTAGGTGGAACTGGGTAGTACAACCATTAGTAAGAGGTTTAGCTCATTGTACTAGGGAACATATTTTATGATAAGATAAAATAGATGGCTTCCAAGTTGATGGAAGTTAGACCATGAATTAGTGAGAATTTATATTGTCGAATCCAACTTGCAATTTAGTAGTTGTTTTTTTCTTTCAAGTCAGAACAACCTTACATTGGTGATTCTATTTCCACGACTTAAACTTTTTGACCCTTTTTGGCTTTAAGATTAGGACAACCATAAGTCAAATTCATTACACCTTCATCACCAACTTTATCACACCATCCTAGATTTACAGTATGCGTTCTGTCGCAGTAATAAACAATAGCGTGCACAGAGTAATGAGAGGCATTTTAGTTAGAACAAGCAATGGTTTAGCAATCAAGAGTAATAAGAGTCATTTTAATTAGAACAAGCAACGGTTTAATACTCCTATAAGTCATTTGAGAGGTCAATACATATACCTTCAACGTCTTATTAGCTGCAGCTTTAACCCAACCACAACAGTTTAAAACTCTTAAGTTTCGGCAACGCTCGACAAGATTCACAACTGCGCCATCATTGAAAGCAGAGCACCCACTGATATTCAGCTTCATGAATTTGGACCGCCGAGAGTTAAAGCATAAAGAAAATATTCAATAAGCTTAAACCTCTTGGTAAGATCACCTTTTTTTATGGACAGAGAGGATTAATACAAATTTCAGATAATTTGGAACTAAAAAACAACTAATTAATTGACTAAAAGTAAAGAAAGGAGGATAATTAAGTTAGCTAGGTGTTAGTTTCACGTCTTCCTCTCTTTCTTATACCTAATTTTCAGCTACATGTTTCCTAACTCCTATTACTATGATCAAAAAATTCAATTACCCCAAATGAATGTAAAATCTATTTTGTACACTAGACAGAAGATATAGTGAAATTTTTACATTAGTTTTTCCTGGAGTTGTATAGGATATTAACTCCGAACTTATTTTTTGTTCTTTGAGTTTTAGCAGAAGATATTATTTTACTTTGGTAAGAAAATGACTGTACATTGAAAACAATAACATCATTTGTGGTAAGATGTCTTGTTTCAATTGTGGTTGTGCAAGCACAAGTGTAAGAATTCGTTTTAATCTTTATGAGGATGATTTTGGGAGAGAAAAACACTTGGTAATTTTCTTGTAAGGTCTTTAGACATTGCAAATGATTTCAATATAGTAGTATTTTCTTCCTCTTAGTCAAAAAAATGAGCTTAATACTTTGCAATAGGTTTAACCAAACTCAGTAACTTTAGTCTAAATCTTTTACTTACCTTAAGAAATTCATTAAATATGTACCAATTCTTCAATTGAAATAACGTAGAACAATTAGAATCTTGAACCCATAAGCTTTAAATTTTGTTGCTTTCACAGCTATAGTTTTCCTCTTGCTACCTTCCCTTAATAATAAATCGAGTTATTTTGAAATGTTATTTCTTCTTAAGAGTCTAAAAAATAAAATTTAATGACCTTAGAAAATCCCCAATCTTGAACGTTTGACCCCACTTTCTGAATGGCAAAACTTCTTAAAATATCAAGAGTTAGCTTTGATGCAATGGGCCTCTCCTCTTTCTTGCAATAGAAACAAAAACAAAGAGAGCAACCATGAAGAACAAAGCACGACACAATGAGGTAAATGATAAGGCCAACTTACCCTTATTGCCTATTGTTTTTGGACCAACAAGGTCATAGAGCCCTTCTTCAAAAATAGGAGAATTCATCAGTGGTATTTATAGTAAGTTACTAATAGGATATGAATAAATTTTTTCCTTCAATAAGATTTATGTCCTGTAGAACACTTGAATACAACATAAGCCATAGTAAGCTTGTGAAAATCTGAGTCAGTTCAAACTACTTAGTAGTAAACATACAACTCCTTGGAAAAGATATTAGATACATAAATATAGAAAGGCTTGGTTAATTGCTGCTTTAGTTTTAGTTTTGTTGGGAGTTAGCTAACGTTTAGTTTTTTTTAGTTGTAGGGTTTTGTTTTTATAAGTTAAAAAATAGAAATTTTGGTGGGGTTTCCGTGCTATTTTTTGTAACCCCTCTCTCTTGCTACTTCCTTTTTGTTGTGCCACTTTGGGCACCTGAATTGTGTTTGATGGATGGCATTTAGTATTTCAGTGAACGTACTAATCAGTTTCAAAAATATTCATGGTGTATTTTTAGAAGTTCTTCCCCTCAAAATGTCACGATCCAAAGCAGGACTTGGCCATGATGGGTATCTCAAATTCCACGTGGACCAGAGATCACCCCCTGCACCTAATCATACAAAACACAACATCCCCTAATATCAGATGAATTCCAAACATATAACAACATAGCATGCAACAAGCTTAAAGAAAATCAAAATAAGTCTATAACCGACGATCGATGACTGGACATACAACCGACCAACATGGCCCAATATCCACAGTAATCCAAAAAATCCATCTAAATAAAGAACTAAAACCAGTATTGGTTGGTACATATCCTCGACTCTAATTGTAACGCTCCAAATCTGGTATTCGAAATACTACATGGTGCTCATGACCCCGAAGGACCACAAGCTAACCCATAACTGATATCTGTAACTGGGCACTGTATAGTATACTATATAAATGCGGAAAAAAGGCTGAAAGGCCATATGGTTCAAATATCTGATAAAACACAACATCTGGAAAGACGGTATATCAATACTAAACAAAACTAAAATAACTGGCTGAACATGCTGTAGTCTGAAAACCTCTATACTGTCTAAAACTATGGAGTTGATGGGACGTGTCCCCAACTAACTCTGAACTACTGAAATAATAAAGTAATAAAATAATCATGCTATCCTCGAATGATGAGGACTTACTGCTAGTCTGGCTGCTGAACGTCTGATCTACTAAGGATGCTCTAGAGCTCCTGCTTTTGAACCTATAGTATAAAAACACCATAGCATAAATGTGTCAGTATGATTAAATGTACTGGTATGCAAGTGAGGTAGGCTGAATGCAAGGGGTTTATATGCATAAACAATACTAACTAACTGAATAACATAAGCATGAGAATACAAGCATGAATACATGAACTATAACTGAGATCATGACATCACTAAATCCGAATACTGATAACATAAGTTTCGTATAACTGATATACTATTATCTGAATGGCTGTGTCTGACAGTCGTGTTCCTAATGGAACTAGCTGAGTTTCTTACTGAGCTGGGTAACTATATCCAACAGTCCTGAATTCTATAGGACTATCTGAGTTCTATTACTGAGACTAAGACTGAGACTATAGCTATGGGAAGTAGTCATCTAACCGATATGCCCCTTTTATAAATAGAGTTGGGGTCTAATCTGTAACCCCAATTAGAAGGGTGTCAATATCGCGCCACTGGTAATGACAAGCTGTGAGTGACCCTCATCTTGCAGTGTCCCCAAAGGAGAATGGTGTGACCCTCGTTTGGCAGTGTTGATCTACATCATCAACCCTCAACTGACAGTGTTGATGTCTCAATCTATATTGGCTACATAGTTCTGGAATGTAAGGATTGCTTCTAAGGGTCACACCCTCAACGGTCAATGTGTGTGCCCTCATCCTTAGGTTCTCTCGGTGCTGAATTCTACTCTCAACTGAATAAACACTAAACTAATTATACTGAGATGAACTGGACTAAGTTCACTGAGTTCCGTTGACTGATGGAATATTACTGAGATCTGATAAATGATTGAGATTACTGAGTTTTCTTGAGTCATGAGACTGACTGAATTCTATTGAACATGGCTTGACTAAGAGTATCTTGAAAACTGACACTGGCTCTAGGCACATAACTAAATTATCTGGTATAAATACTCCCAACTCGATAGCATAAAAGTAATTCATGGAAAAAGTTCAAAAACACAACAATGGCTATACATATATCCATAATTCATTGACTAAGACATTTTATCAAACACTTGACATGTATTAACTTGTACATGAATGGGGATTTTATACTATTATACTATAATGACACTTTTTCCTTCACATAGGTATTTAATCAAACACATGGGGAGCATACTTTGGTTATACCATCATCAATGCATCTAATTATCATGGTTGCATAGTTAAATTTGCAATTTGAAGGGTTTATTATGAATATTATGCAAATCATCACATACTAGGATCAATCATTGGAACATGTAATTTAAAACATGAATCAAAACCCCACAACAACATGGACATGAATTTCAATTCAACTACATTATAAACATTCATAAATACACAAATCTTTGATTTTGAATAGAGATTCTTGAGCTCCATGGTTGAAAGGGACCCATGAATCAACACTTGACATACCTGGGTGGATGAATTCTTACAGATTGGTGGAGGAAAGCTTGAATTCTTGACTTGGGATTAGACACCTAGGGTTTCTTGTTCTTGGGGATTGATCTTTGAGAGAACCCTAATTTGGTATTATGAATGAATAAAGAAGTTATAAGCTCTGGTCTGGTATAATTACAGGTTAAAATGGGTGGAAAAAGACCCAAATACCTTTTTAAAAATGGCTTAAAATCTCTGATCGGAAGTGGCGATGGTTTGGGAGATGGTCCATCGCTGGCTTGATGGTCCATCGGTCTTGACCGTTGCACTTGGCCAGAACCTGAACATTCTGCCTCATCTGCGATGGTTTGGGCGATGGTCCATCGCTAGATCGATGGTCAATCGGTCCTGGCCATCGCACTTGACCAGAAGTCGGGTTTACTACCTCATATGCGATAGCTTAGGCGACAGTCCATTACTAGATTAATGGTCTGTCGGCCTAACCGTCGCTTTTGGGCAATTCCGACAATTCTCTCTAAAATGTCCATAACTTTTTACTCTGATACTGGATTTGAATGAAATTGATATCGAAATTGGGAAAATTCTATCTGATTTAAACATTAATCATTTAGGAACCACCACTAACTCTTCTGGAGATTAGATTTGACTTAAAGAAAGTTCGGGGTATTACACTGACAGATGAGAATGAGAATGAGAATGAGAATGATAATGTTAATGTTAATGATATCAACTCAAATCTAAGAATGAAAGCTGGTGAAATGCCTAAGCCTTTTTGGGAATATAAACTCACCACTTCACAACAACACAACAAAGATGAACCAAGATGATTGACCTAACTCTGCGCAACTTTGGACCCTTCATCACGTGGGGATACAATGCCCGGATATGGTTAGTGGGGTGAACACTAGCATGTAACTCAGGGGTAAGGATAACATAATGCCATGATCAACAGTTCAAAATCATTCAAAATCAATGCCCATAGTCAAATGCATATACATAAAGATATGTCACATGCCGGGATAGGGAACAAGGCTTAACATGTTCTTTAAAACTTAATCCTAGATTATGTAGCTCAACCGTCATAACATGCAAGGCACCCATGGGCTATATGGGCCTAACTCTCCCTAGTTAGTAGGGCCCTAGTTCATATGGATGCAAGAACAAGAGGGTATACATATACACTACGGGAGACTCAAATCTCCTTGTATATCAAGGTGACATGAGCACCAAATCATATAATAAGATGTGGCAGACTAAAAGCTCCCAATCATATGATAATAATAATAATAATAATAATAATAATAATAATAATAATAATAATAATAATAATAATAATAATAATAAGGGGGACTCAAAACTCCAGATTATATAGACCCCCGCATTGGCAACTGTGATTTCCAGTGTTGGTCTCTTGGACCTCCACTTTCATGACTCAGCTACAAAACCCTCATTAAAGCCCAATCAAAACATTTATCACATAATCTCATTCATTGAAACACAATACATATTTAGGCATACATTGTTGGTATCATCATACCAACTACATTTGGAAGTTAACATCAACATGCCATACCAATTATATTTACTTGAGGGAATTCACAACCCCCTTGGTTTAATTTTACAAATTCCTACATTTCTCGTAATTAAAAACCGATTTCACAATATGGGGTTGGGGTCATAACCACTTCAAAAGTCACAAGTTTGGGAAATCACAATCCTTAGTTCATTAACCATTCCTTGCATTAAATTTACTTTAAAACCACCATTTAAACTTAACCCATGCAGGGACAAACATGAAACATCACATAAACAATAGTTCTACAAAAACCCTCAACCCATGTTTTCAAAATCAACATATATATCTCATGAACAATGCTTTAAACCATATGCTTTTAACAAATTAACAATGAGGAAAGAGTAACATGCCTGGAATACCTAAGAGTACGGAGAGAATTCAACCCTTAAATCTTTACTTGACCCACTTCTTAGAAACCCTAAGTATGGTTGCTTGAGAAAATTTAAGAGAGCTTTCGAATAGAATTCAACCCTTGAAGCTCTACTTGACCCAATTCTTAGAAACCCTAAGTATGGCATCTTGAAAAAATTTAAGAGAGCTTTTCAAAGTGTTTTAATGAGTTAACAATGCTATGGGGTCCCAAATAGGGTTTTAGTACGTGAGTTACAATTGGAGTAGAGGGGAAATGTCCAAAGTGACCTAAATTAAAAAACTAAATATTGTCGCAAGTGACTATGGGTCACTATATGACTCGCATAGACACATTACGATTCATCACAAGGAGTCGTAGTCAAGACAGAACAACCAAGAGCCCATACTGGTCTGGCTACAATTCACACCACCAACTCATAACCACACTTAATGATTTGTAACCACTTCTCGTACTCAAGAAAACAACAACTTAGGATGACACACTGGATACCCTACAATTGGGACATAACAACTCGTCATGAGATTTTATGACTCGTGGCTTCAAGTCATAATGAGGATAGTGTCTTGGGTCAACATTTATGGACACCTTATGCCTTGGTTCTTACGACCTATATGAAGTCTTGAGGACTAGTTAAGAGCCACTCATACTCAGAGAAGAATACGAAGCCACTTGTTTTGATTAAGTTATGACCAAGTCCCTACGACTCGTCATGACTCCCTACAACTCACCAGGAGAGTGTAGTCAGGACAGTGAGGAGAAAATTGCAGAAATTTTCAAGGACCAAAAACTTAGCGTGTTACATATTTCGCCTCTTAGGATCATTTGTCCTCAAATAATGAGACAAGGTATTTGTTAGCACGATTTGACTCGATATACCACTATTGTTACCTTTAATAAAGACACAAGGCATTTTTTAGCACGATTTGACTCCACATACCACTACTTTTACCTTTAATAAAGACAAAAAACAAAGAAGTCAAGGAAATCACCATTTTCTTTAACAAAGTTAGAAAGCAAAGATGTTAAGGAATACACATACCTCAAGCACGATTACTCAAAATGGGGAAAAAATGGGTACTTGGATTTTATGTCCTCCTCGGCGTCCCAAGTAGCTGCCTCAACCTTTTGGTTCCTCTAATGAACCTTTACCGAAGCTACGTCCTTTGTCCATAACCGACGAACTTGTCGATCCAAAATCTCAATCAGGACCTCTTCGTACGATAAGGAATCCAAAAAACCCACTCTTCCAAGGGAACAACCTTTTAATGATCACCCACCCACTTCCTCAATATCAAAACATGAAACATCAGATGAATGGAGCTCAAACTAGAAAGCATGCCAATTCATATACAACATTACCAACTTTCTTCGAAACCAAGTATGGACCGACATAGCGGGGGACACCTTCAAAAACACTGGATCAACTTTCCCTTCTTGCCAAATTGCATCACTCCCTTCATAGAGGACACCTTAAAAAATACCTAATCACCAAAACTGAACTTTAACTCCCTTTTCCTCACATCTGCATAGGACTTTTAGCGACATTGGGCGGCCTTAAGACTATCCCGAATCACTTTCACCTTTTTTATGGCTTGGTGAACCAGATCCGGACCAAATAACTAATTCTCACCAACCTCAAATCACCCAATAGTAGATCTACACCTCCTACCATATAAGGCCTCAAAAGGAGCCATATTGATACTAGAGTGATAATTGTTATCGTACGCAAATTCTATGAGAGGCAAGTGCTTAACCTAATTACCACCAAAATCAAAAGCACCAGCCCAAAGCATATCCTCCAATACCTGAATTATCCTTTCTGCTTGCCTATTCATTTGCGGGTGGAAAATAGTACTAAGGGCTACCATAGTCCCCAAATCTCGTTGGAACAACCTCCAAAAGTGAGATAAGAACTGGGTACCCCAATCAGATATGATGGAAACTAGAGTACCATGCAACTTTATGATCTCCTCAATGAACAAATTAGCATAATCCTCAGAAGAGAAATTAGTCCTTACTGTCAAGAAATGAGTAGACTTAGTCATCCTATACATGATGACCCAAATCAAATCAAATTATTGGTGAGACTATGGTAGACTGATAACAAAATCTATATTAACTACCTCTAATTTCCACACCGGTAGTTCAATCTCTTGAGTCAACCACCGGGCCTGAAGTACTCTACCTTCACTTGCTGACACACCATGCACTTAGCCATAAAATTGGTCACATCCTTTTTCATATTATTCCACTTATAAATTTCCTTAATATAAAGATACATTTTCATCAAACTAGGATGAATAGTATAACGCAGCTCATGAGCTTCGGACAAAACTCTTCCTCGCAACCCATCATCATCGAGAACATATAATCTACCTTGGTACCTCAACATACGTCACCATTAATCTCGAAAACCATCACTTTGTGCCTAGCTACATCATTCTTGATTTGCATCAGAATAGGATCCAACACTTGTTTCTCCTTTACTTAAGCACTAAGAGAACCTTGCCACCTCTTAAACAATCACACCATCATTCTCAAAATCTAGGAGATGAACTCTCAGATTAGCCAAACAGTGAATATCCTTCACTAAATCCCGCTTCTCCTCATCCACATGATACAAGATTCCCATGGACAACCTGCTAAGAGCATCAGCAACTACATTGGCTTTACCTAGATGTAGTAAAGACTCATATCATAGTCCTTGGGCAACTCAAGCCATCTCATTTGCCTGAGATTTAATTCTTTCTGGGTGAACATATATTGAAGGCTCTTATGATCCAAGTAAATATCAAGATGGACCCATACAAATAATGCTGCCAAATCTTTAATACAAACACCACAACTAACAATTCCAAATCATGAATCAGATAATTCTTCTCATTAACTTTTAACTATCTAGAATCATAAGCAACCACTTTTGTATGTCGTATTAACACATAACCTAGTCCCACCCGGGACGCATCACAATAGACGACAAAACCATCAGTGTCCTCAAACAAAGTCAAAATTAGAGTCGAAGTCAACTTATCCTTCAGCTTCTTGAAACTACCCTCATAAGCATCAGACCACAAGAATTTGACCTTCTTCTGAGCCAACTTAATCAATGAGGCAGAAATAAAAGAGAAACTCTCCACAAACCTTCTATAATAACTGGCTAAACCTAAGAAGATTCAAAGGTCAATTGGAGTCATGGGTCTAGGCCATTTCTTAACCACCACAACGTTCTGTGGATCCACTATGATCCTTTCACTTGAAATAACATGACCCAAATAAGTCACAACAATCAACCAGAACTCACACATAGAAAACTTTGCATACAAATGCTGATCCTTTAGGGTTTATAATATAAGGCGAAAGTGATTGACATGATTCGTCTCGCTTTTCACATACATAAAAATACCATCAATAAAGACAATGACGAACAGATCCAAGAACTGACAAAAAAACCCAATTCATATGATTCATGAATGCTATTGGGGCATTGGTCAAACCAAAGGACATCACAAAAAACCTCAAAATGACCATACCGAGTTAAAAAAACAGTCTTAGGAATATCCACCTCCTTAATCTTCAACTGATGGTAACCTGACATGACCCAAACTAGGGCCTGGCCATGTCGGGTATCTCAAATCTCATGTGGATCTAATATTACCCCCTGCACCTAACCAACCCAAACACAACACACCCTAAAGTCGTATGAATTTTGAACATATAATAAGATAGCGTGCAATATCTTAAGAAAGTTTTAATGCATGTCTATGACCAACCACCGATGAACGACCAAAAGACTGACCAACCGACATCGCGTAAAAACCATAGTAGTCTAAACAAAACCTTCTAAACAATGATCCAGAATTGAATATCAATAAAGTATCAAGATATGCCCCCGACTATAGCTAAAAATAGTATCCAATAGTCTATAACTCAAAGGAAAATATAATCCTGAAATAGAGCCTTCTAAAGCATGGAAGCTCACCACTTTAAGTCTACTCTCATCAATCCATAATCACTGAGAAGAAGAAGGAGTATATGGTTAAATCCATCATTGCAGAGGGATATAACATACGTAGACGTTTAGCAATTGGAGCGCTAGCATGTAACTCAAGGATAAGGATAACACAATGACATAATCAACAATTCAAAATTTATTCCAAAATCAATGCACAAAATAAAATGCATAAACACACACATACACACACACATATATATACACATCACATATCGGTATAGGGAATAAGGTTTAGCATGAACTTTTAAACCTTATCTTGGATTGTGTAGATTAACTATCATATAATAGTACCCACGGGCTATATAGTCCCCCAGCTCTCACCCTTTGGTCTGGCCCCAGTGCGTGTAGCAGCACGAACTAGAGAATAATCTCATATATATGTATATGGGGGACTCAAACCTCCCACCATATACAAAGGTGACTTAAGAACCCGATCATATAATGATTTATGGGGGACTCAAACCTCTATAATCCTAAAATAATAATAAGGGGACTTGAATATCCCTGGTCACCTTGACCCCTGTGTCAGCAAATGTGGTTTCCAATGTCGGTCACCCGGACCTCCACTTTCATGACTCAGTTAAACATCCCTTATTAGAGCCTAATTAAAATATTTGTAACACAATCCCATTCATGAACCATATTTCACATTAATGCACACATTATTGGTATTGTCATACTAACTACACTTGCAAGGTAATACATCATGTCAAAATAATTTTTGTTATCTTGGTGAAACAACTCCCTTTGTTCATTAATACAAGGTGGGAGACACTAAATCTCTTTGTTCATTAAATCATACCATTGTATTTCAAATACCTCCTTATATCATGCAATAGTTCAAGACTAGTTCAATTTGCAAATTTCTACCTTTCTCATAACTCAAAACTAATTTCACACTATGGGTTAGGGTCATAGACATTTCAAAAGTCACATGATTGAAAAAATCACAATTTCCTAATTCATCCAACATACCCATGCACCCACAAGTTCAAAACAAAAATTAAAGCATGAATAATCATAATCAAATCATAGGAAAACATTGTTCAACAATAAGCATTCAAACCCACAACCCTAGTTTTAAAAAATAAAATAATTCTATTTGAATAAAACTTTAATACATATGCTTTTTAAAAAACTGACAATGAGGGAAGAGTCACATGCCTAAAATAATAAGATGTACAGAGAGAAATTACCCTTGAAAGCCCTAATTGACCAATCTCTTGAAAACCTTAAGTGTTCTTGACCTTGAGGATTTGGGAGTATTTGAGAGGTTACTTTAAAGTGTTTGTGAGTGTTAATGACACCCTAAAAGAGTTATAAGATATGAGTTTCAAGTTGGGTAAGAGGGAAAATTTCTAGAATGCGCTTAACTTAAAAGCTGAAAAAAGTCGTATTTGACTATGAGTCAACCATCAACTAGTAACCACTCCTTACGACACATCACTGCGAGTCATAAACAAGGCAATCTCTAGGACATCACCCACTGCTGACCTTACTACTTACCAAACCAATGCGTAATGGGACTCTATGACTCACAGGGTCCATTCGTAATCAACACAAAACCCAAATTGGGACTTACACTAGACACCTTATGATTTCACTTATTGACTCGTAACATATCCTTATAGCTCTTAGTGAGCCACTTGTACTCAGAGCAGAATCATTCCATAAACTTACATAATTTGGTTGCAATTCATCCCAATGAGTCATCAAGACATCCTACGACTCCGTAGGTACAGTCGTAACTAACGCAGTGAGCTCAAAGCTCAAGGAATTTTTTTCAAGGGCCAAAATTTGAGGTCTTTCATGACCCGACCAAAGATCAATCTTAGAAAAGAACTTAGCACCCTAAAGCTGATTGAATAGGTCATCAATCCTCAAAAGGGGATACTTATTCTTCACGGTCACCTTATTCAACAGGGGGTAATCAATACACATTCGAAAGGAACCATCCTTCTTACTCATGAAAAAATAAAAGAACTACATGAAGGCACACTAGGGTGAAGAAAACCCTTATCTAGAAGATCTTTCAAATTAGTCGGAGACATCTTGTAAAGAGAAATAGAGATAGGGTAAGTGTTCGGAAGAAGATCAATCCCAAAATCAATTTCCCTATTAGGAGGAATACCAGGGAGATCATTCGAAAACACCTCAGTAAAGTTACAGACCACGGGGACAGTCTACAAGGAAGGACCTTTGGATCTAGAATCCTTAACATGCACTAAGTGATAGAGGCACCCTTTAGAAACCAATTTTCAAGATCTAAGATACGAAATAAACTTTCCCTAAGGAACTAGGGAACAACTTTCCCACTCAATCAGTAGCTTATTAGGGAAATGGAAACTGACCCTTCAGGTTCGACAATCAAGAGATACAAGCATAAATGCAACCAATCCATCCCAAAAATCACATCAAAGTCTAAAATATCCAACTCTATCAGATCCATAAAGGTCTCCCTACTATGGACTGCTATCAGACAACCTATATAAGCCCTTTTAGCCATAATGGATTCACCCATTGGGGTAGACACAGAGAAAGGGTCCAAAATACATTCAGTGAGAGAGTAGATCTGGGATCAAGTAGACAATATACATCATAGTAAAAGAGTTTAAGCGTACTAGTAACAACATTGGGGGATGCCTCAAGATCCTGGCAAGTAGAAAGAGCATACAAACATTCCACCCAGTGCCAGAGCTAGAAGCAGAAGTAGCACCTTTTGGTGCAGAAGCGGATAAAGTAGCAACAAAAACCTTATTTTTCCAGAAGCAACTTTAGAAGGACAATCCCTCTGCACGTGAACAATCTGACCATATTTAGAACACTTATTTCTCCCACTTTTATAAACACCACAGTGCACCAAACCAAAGAATCTACAAGGAGGATACAATGGTGCCGGCTGAGCCCCGTTATCCTGAGGTTGGGCTCCTGGTGCTCTAAAACCACTATTATACTAAGAACGATGATCACCTGATGACTTCGTATAAGAAGTACTAGCCGTAAAGAAGGAAATAGAATTTCCTCACTTTTTCTTAGATCACTTTCCACCATCTCTACCACTCTATTGCTAACCTCCACTCGGATCTAAATATAAAAACTTCATATTTTGTATTTCACTTATTTCTACTTACTTTTTCTTTTATTCTTCCACTTGTTGCATATATACCATAAGTCTAGAGATGTCCATATCCTTGTTCAACAAGGCATCCTTGCTCTCCAAAATCAACTCATGAGATAACCCTAAAGCAATATCCATATCCTTATTCAACAAGGTATCCTTACTCTCCAAGATCAACTCATGAGATAACCCTAAAGAAAACTTCCTCATTCTAGCCCTAATGCTAGACACCAATTCAAGATCATAATACGATATCTACTGAAACTTTAATACATACTCCTTTATTGATATCCTACCTTATTTCAACCTCACAAACTCCTCGTCCTTGCCTCCTTTAACTTTTAAGGAAAGAAGCGTTCAAGGAAAATACTAAATAAGTTATCCCATAAAGTGAACTCAGCTTCCTTACCCCTAGATTGTTCCCATTCTTCATACCATTGGTATGCTACATCCTTCAAGTGTAACCTTCAAACTCTATTCCTTCCATATCAGAAGCATGCATCACACAGAAGATCTTTTCCATATCATTAATGAAATTTTGAGGATCTTCCTCAACTGTAGAACCAGTGAAAATAGAAAGACCCAACCTCATGAATTGGACAACTCTAGTGGCCTCAGATAATGAAGCCACAAAAAAAACATGTTCAATCTAAGAGACCACCAACTGGGTAAGTAAATGAATCGACTAGTGAAACTTAGTGTTAGAAACTCCAACTCGGGGTGCCTGAGAAGGGACAGGAGGAACCAATGTAGTTCCATTAGGGAAATCAAAAGTAGTTCCCCTAGATCGGGTATAAGTTTTTGGAGTTGGACGAGCTCCGTCCATATTATTCTCAGAAGGAAATAAAGAGTTCCCATAATTATTATATCTTTTTAGAGGCATGATCTGAAAGGCAAACAAATAGGGATTATAGAGATTCAATTCTTTAGACTTTATAACGTAAAAATAGAATGACAAAAAAGGGAAATATTCCAAAATTCCTCATAATCCTTCCCTTATAAGTATGGTGCACTACACACTCATAAATAAGACTTTACTTGAAACTACTTTGTTGGACACCTAATGACACCGAACCTAGGATCTGATACCATCTCCATCACGAACCAAACTAGGGCCTAGCTATGACGGGTATCTTAAGTCCCACATTGATCGGAGATTATCCCCTTCACCTAACTAAACCAAACACAACATCCCCTAATATTGGATGAATTCCAAACATATAACAAGATAGCATGCAATAACCTTAAAAAAAATTAAAATAAGTCTATAACCGATGATAGATGACTGGCTATACAATCGAACAATACCACCTACTATCCACAGTAATCAAAACAATGCCTTTTAAATAAAGAACCAAAACCAGTCTTGGTCGAGAGATGTCCCTAACACTGATGGATGACAATGAGATGAGAATGATAAATTTAATGATAATAAAAGTATCTATCAACTTATATCTAAGAATGAAAGTTGGTGAAATGCCTAAGCCTTTCGAGGAATGGAAGCTCACTACTTCACCATAACACAATGAACCGATGAACGAAGCTGACTGACCTAACTCTGTGCAGGGAAAATACACTTACCTTCAGACCGTGCATCACGTAGGGATACAATATTCTAAGATAGTTAGTGGGGTGAACACTAGCATATAACTCAGGGGTAAGGATAACATAATGCCATGATCAACAGTACAAAATCATTAAAAACCAATGCACATAATCAAATGCATACTTATATAAATATATCACATGCTGAGATAAAGAACAAGGATTAACATGTGCTTTAAAACTTTAGGTTGGATTTTATAGCTCAACCCATATAACATACAAGGCACCTATAGGCTATATAGGTCTACCTCTCCCCCAGCTGATAGGGCACTACTATATATGGTTGCATAAACTAGAGGGTATACATATGCACTATGGGGGACTTAAACCTTCCTTCATATCAAGGTGACACAAGAACCAAATCATGTAATAAGATGTGGGGGACTTGAATTTCCCAATCATATGATAATAATAAAGGGGACTCAAACCTCCTGATCATATAGACCCCTATATTGGGAACCGTGATTTCTAGTGTTAGTCTCTCAGAACTTTCATGACTAATCTAACAACCCTCATTAAAGCCTAATTAAAATATTTATCACACAATCTCATTCGTTGAATCACAATACATATTTAGGCATACATTATTAGTATCGTCATACAAACTACACTTGCAGGTTTACATTAACATGCCATAGCAATTATTTTCACTTGGGAGAATTCATAACCCCCTTGGTTTAATTTTACAAATTTCCATATTTCTCATAATTAAAAACCAATTTCACAATATGGGGTTGGGGTCATAACCACTTCAAAAGTCACAAGTTTGGGAAATCACAATCCTTAGTTCATTAACCATTCCCTTGCATTAAATTTACTTTAAAACCATTATTTAAACTTAACCTATGTAGGGACATACATGAAACATCACATAAACAATAGTTATACAAAAACCTTCAACCCAAGTTTTCAAAATCAACATAATTTCTCATGAACAATGCTTTAAATCATATACTTTTAACAAATTAACAATGAGGGAAGAGTAACATGCCTGAAATACCCATGATTATGGAGAAAATTCAACCCTTGAAGCTCTATTTGACCCACTTCTTGGAAACCCTAAGTATGGATGCTTGAAAGAATTTAAGAGAGCTTTTGAAAGTGTTTTAGTGAGTTAACAATTCTAATAGGGTCCAAAATAGGGTTTTAGGTCGTGGGTTACAATTGGGGTAGAGGAAAAATATCCAAAGTTCCTTTAATGAAAAGACTAAAAATTATCGCAAGTGACTATGCGTCATTATACGACTCGTATAGACACATTACGACTCATCACAAGGAGTCATAGTCATGACAGAACCACCAAGACCCTATACTGGTCTGTTTATGATTCACACCACCAACTTATAACCACACTTAATGATTTGTAACCACTACTCATACTCATGACAACAACAATTTGGGATAACACACTAGACACCCTACGATTGGGATATAAAAACTCATCATGAGTCTTTAATATTCGTGGACTCAAGTCGTAATGAAGATAGTGTCTTGGGATAAAATTTCTTGACACCTTACGACTTGGTCCTTACGACCCGTAAGTAGTCTAGACGACTACTTGAGAGTCACTTATACTCAGAGCAGAATACTAAGCTACTTATTCTGATTAAGTGATGACCAAGTCCCTACGACCCATCATGACTTCCTACGGCTCATTAGGGGGGTCATATTAAAGACAGTGAGGATAACATTGCAGAAATTTTCAAGGACTAAAAACTTGAAGCATTACACAAAAACACCAGTGTTGTAAACCTCTTTAGTCCATAAAAGTAATATTGTATATAGTTTTTAGGATGAAATAGGATATGATGATAATAAGTTGGAAGTGTGAAGTTAAAATAAGACTATGTGTAAAGACTAAGTACTAATAAGGCTAAGTTAGAAGTTAGACTTAGAAAATAAGCTATTATAATCTATAGTTTGATAAACTGGTTGTTTTTTGCTATAGAGATTGTTTAAATATAAGTTCTGAATTTATTTTAAACATGTGAAATATAAAATGTAAATATATTATAGTGTGTTTAGATACTTAAACATGGTGTCGACATTTGGAATGGTATGAGTTTACCTTGAAATACAATTTGGTTTTAGCAGAAGTGAATTGATTCATTTTTTATTAGTTTTGTGGGTATTTTGTATCACTATGAATCTTCAATGATTGTGTTGTCTGAGATAGTTGGTTGAGTTTTCATGTAATTTGAATTCTCAAAATTGTTATTTCTTTCCTCTATTTTGTATGTCGAAATTGTTTCTGATATATGAAATTTAGCATTTTTAGTGAATGTTACTTATTAGTTTAAGAAATGGTCATAATGCATTTGAAATTGCATTAAAGAGAGCACTCATCAATTTTGTGATTTTTGAATGTTCATGGTTATGGTCATGGTGCATGAATGTTATTTATTAATTTTGATTACTTTTTTTCAGGTTTTCTATGTTTTGTTTAGGTTATTTCTTCGATCTATATTATCTCATCCTAACTTTGGTAAGTATCATTTTTTGCTTGCTTCGATTGTTGTAGTAATTTTTTTTTTGACTTCACAATTGTTTAACTTGACCATTTTTCCATTTCGGTCAATACCGCTTTTTCACTTACTTTGATTATCGTAGTTTGCTTGTGTCTTAGTTTGTTTATTTTACATCTCTTTGTTTGTTTATTGATCTTCAATTCACTTATTTTCTTATTGACTTGCATAGTCTAATATCATGCTCTAAACTTATAGTTTTATATATTTTGTATAAATTCACTGTAATTTAAAATTACAATAATGTCTGAGAAACGCGACAATGGAGATCAAACCATCGAAATTTAGTCGGTAATAAAAAGCTAGGCATAGATAATTATATAGGTCGATGGCATCTGATAAAAAAGAAGCATTTTAGCTCGATAACAAGCAAACAAAGTTGAATTAAAAAAATGACGCCTTCCCAAAAGTTCAAACGTAGACAATTTGACTACTCCACCTTTTCTTGAGGCAACCACTTCTTTCGTAGAAGAGGCTTCTTCTGTCATAAGACTATCTTTTCTTCATGACAAAAAGGTAACTATTTCTCCATCTAGCTAAATCTAAGATAGTTAGAACCTTTTAAAACATCTCTATTGCAAAAATCGATTTAATTTTAACATAAAACTAATTAGATTCATTGTCATTAATTATTTTCAGGATCAACATCGGGTACAAAAAGTTCACGACATAGTGAAAATCCTATAACAAATATAATACAGGTGGACACACAAACTAATAGCTTAAGTAATGCACAAACAAAAATCAGTTATACCTATCTTAAAATTGTTCATTATTGCAAATTTTGTAGTGCAAAAATATTTGAATATGCAATTCATGTATTCTACTGTAGTAATGGTTCTGTGCATTTAATTTCTTATGAAATGTCATATTAGTTGAGAAATCTTTTTTATGAAAACAAACAGGAATCAAAACAATTTCAAAATTATACTAGAACATATAATAATGTTTTTGTATTGACGTCACTTGGAGTAACCTATGATAAAGCTTTGGTAAAAAAAATAATGGTATTTACCTATTCCACGTACAAGGACAAATATATCATTTTATAAATGATTTGATTCCAACTGATCAAAAAGCTAAAAACCTGCAACTATATTTCTTCGACAGTAAAAACGAATTGAGAAATCAAATAGTGTGCTCAAACAAATTTAATGAAAATATAGTGCTATCTTTAATGAATACATTAAAATTTCATAATTCATCCTCTATTTTCTTGAAGTCATTAACAATTATCGTCAAACTTTTTTTATTTTTTCCCCGCTCTTAAATCTGATGCTGGTTTAGATTAACAAATTTATAACTTGCCAACGGATTTAGAAGTTGCAGGAATATGGGTAGAAAATGATGATAACAATTGTGTACACACACAACATATTCATATATACATAGAAACTAACAGAAGTCAATTGATAAATTATTATTATGGTTGTTATGATCCATTACAATATCTTTTATTATTTCCTTATGGTCAAAATGATTTTTTACGTGGTATTTAAAAAAATTCTTCAACTATTGTACCTAATAATTCTACGTACTGTGAACATGAAGAATTACCTAGTATGAGAAATATGTGTTCTATTTATGATTTTCTTGATATGGAAGTTGAAAACATGTGAAAAGAAGAGCATAAAAGAAATACAATTTTGTGCCATGAATATTATAGTTACAAATTACAAATGAGAAATTATGAAAATATAATTTTACATTCTGGTAGATTATTTCAGCAATTCGTCGTTGATCAATGAATTAAAATTGAAAGTCAACGATCAGACTTTGATTCTTTTAATCAAGATTTACTTAGGATAGATATGTTAGGAGGACTTTTAAATATGCTACGACATGGAGAAAGAGAAGCTTCACAAGTAGGTAGAAATAGAATACTTCCACATAACTTTACAGGAGGTCCAAGAGACATGCGCTGAAGATATATGGACGCTATTACATTGGTGCAATATTTTGGAAAATCCTATATCTTTTTAACAATCACCTATAATCCTACATGGCCCAAAATGAAATCTAATATACTATATACAGATGAAGTACAGAACATACTAGATTTAATTAGTCGAGTATTTCATGCAAAATTAAAAGAATTAAAAAAATATATTTCAAAAAGACACATATTTGGTAAAGTTATAGCGTTTATGTATAGTATAGAATTTTAAAAATGGGGACTTCCACGTGCTCATTTTCTTATTATATTATATGAGAAATATAAATTGTTAACTACTGAAGTATATGAAAAATTTATTTGTGCCGAGTTACCAAATTCTAATATTAATCCAGAATTATGCACACTTATTACAAAACATATGATTCATGGTCCTTGTGGTGTATTAAATTCAACAATGCCCTGTACAAAAAAAGAGGTTTCTGTAAATTGAAATATCCTCGAGAATTTTCTCAACAAACAAGCAAGGGTAAAAATTCATATCCAATTTATAAAAGGCGAAACACTAAAAAATATATTGAGCTTAAAGAACACTTGATAGATAATTCATAGGTTGTTCCTTATAATCTATTTCTGCTTTGTAAATATAGTTGTCATATGAATGAACAGATTTGTTCAAATATTAAAGTCATCAAATATATTTATAAATATATTTGTAAATGACATGATAAAATTGCATTTCATATAAATTCAACTGATACGAATACAAAATTGATGAAATTAAAGAATATCAATCTGCAAGATGGGTGTCGCCCCCAGAAGCTACTTGGCGTATATTTATTTTTTTCTATTAGCGAAATGAATCCAAGTGTATACTATCTTCAAATGCAATTAGAAGGACAACAATTAGTTTTCTTCAAAAGTAATGACACCGTCACTAAAATTATAAATAATCCTATGATTGAAAAAACAATACTAACAAATATTTTTATGATGAATGCTACAGATGAATATGCTAAAAGACTTAATTTATTATATTACGAATTTCTAGAATATTTTGTATGGTCATATTCAGACAAAATGTGAACACTTTGAAAATAAGAAAAGGTTATTGATCGTGTGGTAACATGCCACCCGACTGAAGGAGAAAGATATTATTTGAGACTTTTTTGATGAATGTAAGAAAATCAACATCTTATTTACGTCTGCAAATCATAAATAAAAAATTATATAGTACATTTAGAGAATCCTCTGAAAAAAGAGGATTTTTACTTTCTGACAATAATTTAATAGAATGTATGATTGAAGTTGTAGATTGCTTTATAGTTTACATCATTTATTTGCTACTTTATTAGTTTATTGCAATCCTACAAATCCTAATGAAGTATGGAAAAGATTTAAAAATTTAATATCCGAAGATTTTATAAATACCACACATTTGCCTTCTGATAATATCCGACACAAAGTATTAACTCACATTAACAATGTTTTACACTCAATGGGTCATGATATCAATGAATTTCAACTTACACCAGAAATATTTCAACCCCTTAAAATAGTAAATAGTGGTAAAGATGCTCAGAATGAATCATCATAGTTAGTGAAGAAGATTTATTGTTGGAAAAAATTAAATATTGAACAAAGAAGATCTTACACTCTCATCATCGATTGAATATTTTCAAATAAATCAGACGCTTTCTTCATTGATTGCCCCGATGGAACTAAACTTTTATATATATTATTCTTTGTTAGCTACTGTTAGGCATAATGAATTTATTATTTTAGCAATAGCAAGCTCAAGTATCACATCTTCTCTTTTTCCTAGAGGACGAACTGCTTATTCGTGTTTTAAATTACCTATAGATTTTGAGAAAAACTTCAGTTGTAATATAAGTAAACAAAATTCATTAGCTTCTTTGATTCGAGATGCTAAGTTAATTGTCTGGAATGAAATTTCAATGGCGAAAAAAAATTAGTTGAAGCTTTAAATTTTATTTTAAGAGATTTAATGGAA
The DNA here is from genome assembly GCF_002878395.1 of Capsicum annuum. Classification (NCBI taxonomy): domain Eukaryota; kingdom Viridiplantae; phylum Streptophyta; class Magnoliopsida; order Solanales; family Solanaceae; genus Capsicum; species Capsicum annuum. Next base: position 131,180,827 of record NC_061117.1, read on the forward strand.
ATCAATACAATATTTGATGGAAAAGTAGTTATTTTTAGTGGAGATTTTTGACAAACTTTTCCTGTTATTCGTAGTGGCAAAAAAGAAGATTTTATCTGTGAAAGTTTATTTTGTTCCAAAATTTGACATCAACTAAAAAATTAAAATTATCAAATAATTTGCAAGCAAAGTAGGACCTCGCTTTTTGCGAATATCTGATGTGTATTGATAATGGTATTGAAAAGACAAACAACCAAGGAAAAATCATACTTTCTAATTCTTTAGTTATTCCCTTTACTATGAAAAAAGAATCTCTACACCTTTTGTTTAAGATTACTTACCCTAATTTACATGAATGTCATTTAGATACTTCATTCATCACTTCCTGTGCTATTTTAACAACAAATTATGATTATGTAGATGAAATTAATGATATGCTAATAGCCTAATATCCAACACTCCCAAAATTTTATCAAGCTATTGATGAAACACTCGATCCAAAGGATCAAAGAAAATATAAATATTTTATGCATAGTTTAAATCCTCTAGGCTTACCCCCTCATAGATTAATGTTACAAAATAATTATCCGAATATGTTATTACACAACCTAAATTCAAGTGATGATTTATGTAATGAAACACACTTAATATGCAATGATTTCAAAAATTATCTCATTAGCACAATAATATTTAGTGGAGATTTTAAAAATAAACATCTGTTTATTCCACGAATTCCTCTACAAACATCACAAGATGAAAAATTATCACTTCAATTTAAAAGAACACAATTTTCAATACGATTATGTTATGCCATGGTCATAAATAAAATACAAGGTCAAATATTATATTTTGTTAGTATTTATTTGTGTGAACCTACATTTTCTCATGGTTAATTGTATGTTGCTTTATCATGAGCAAAAATTCCTAATTATGTAAAAGTATTAGACCTTCTACAATTGAATACAATGATGATCATTCTACCCAAAATATAATTTATAATGAAGTGTTAGAAAGGATTATCCATAATATTATACAACAACTTGATACACCATACAAACAACTATCTCTTCTACTTTATCTTAATTTTCAAAATATTTTTTCTATTATTTTATTAATGTGTATTATTCAACTTCTTGCAAATTTACATAATAATATGCTTTTTATCTAATTTTATTAATACACATCTTGATATTAATGTATGGGTTATTTTTTATAATTGCAGATTAATTCGACTTCGACATGACACGGAGATTCAGTATTAACTCCACAACTCCTCTAACAAAGGATTGGACATCTAAAGTTCAAGTTGTGGATAAATACCCAGTAAAAATCAACAAAGATGGAATCAAAAAGTATCCATTGCTACTTTTACAGGATGAGGAGGTAATTTTATTACTTTTAATCTCCATAAAATTAATTTTTATGTATTTAATAAATTATTGCAACACTTTATACTCAACCTTTTTTTATTATTGTAAAATATAGAAAAATCAAGTCCAAACAGTTATATAGAACATTGATATACCACACTTTGAAAAACATTTGAAGTCATTCAAAACCTATTTTGTGTCAGCTGCGCAGGTTAAAGAATCAAATCTAGGATATGCTAATCCATTCAACGCATACGCCTGGATGATTGACAAAACTACCATCATTGAACCGATTGACAAAGTAATTCCTCCTAAAATCCACTACCACTGCCTACCCATTTGGTTATAGTTCCTTTTGATGCTTTTGATATCCAAGTAAAAGATACTCAATTCGGTAATTTAAAAACTTAACCATCTATATCTCAAAATACAAAGTTAGTTATTATTAAAATATATTTTATTCTTGTACTTCCTGTTTTACCTATTTTTTATCTTTTTACCTGTAGATATTACTGCACTGCTGGTTAATGTTGCTCTTCCAAGTTATGCAGGAAATGAAAAAAAAATACTCGAATTTATCATTATGGATGTTCAGTAAGTTCATACTCCTGCACCTTCTTTTTCCATTCTTTACATATGTTTGATTCCTAGAGTATTTTGTACTAGTGCTGATTTGAAAGTACAAAAACTTCTTTTATGTTACGTTCTTTTATTAATAATGTTTAAATATTATTATGTTTCATACAACTTCTTTCGTGAAAACACTCTTTTTCAGAAATTTAAAGACTACCGTGTGATTCTGCTCAAAAGATTAACAAAATCACAATTAGGTACGATATTTCAACTATTAATTTTTATTGTATATAATTTCATCTTACCAAAATTAATTTATTTTATACATATAGGTTTATCAAACAAATACAATACCACAATACTCTTCCATCCTACTTATCCATAAGTTGCTACTTTAAGTTCATGGTATTGCACAAATATTACCTGTTTACAAAATTAATTTCACTAACCAAGTTAGTAAAAAAGAAGTTTTTGTAGGGAAAGAACAGTTCAGCCATTACTGCTTGAATACATAACAAAAAACACATCCACAACCGGTTCCCTTCTCTTTGTTCCATTTGAAGAACAGTCAACGCTTATATCTGACATCCAAATTCAAGAATCGGTAAAAAAAGTAACAACTGACATTAAATATTTAAATGGTTCCCAGCAATCAATGACGCATTCAATTTTTGTAAGGTGAAGTGTTTTACATAGATGGACACTTCATAATCACAAATCAAAATCAAGACTTTTATTCCATGGCATGCTACGATTGTAAATTCCATTCACAAGATGCACCTCATCAAGGTCAATCTACTATATACGCTCTGAACATTCTACTTAGCTTATCCTTAGGTAAACTAACAACCCAAAAACTCTAATAATTCAATTTCTGGATTAATTGGGACCTTTAAACAACTGAAAAGGAAAAAAGGATGCAGAAATTACTGGCTTTGAGGGGTAATTGGTCTACTGTCTCTAATAGAGGATAAATGAACATTATTTCCTTTGAACAACTTAAATGTTGGCTTTGCTGTTGATATTAGATATAATTGTTTTTTTTAGTGAACATATTTCAAATTTAAAGTTCTTCATAATTTTCTTGTGGCTTTCTTATTTTTTTTATAACTATCTTCCGTGTTTGTAAGGAGTGTAGTTTTGAGGTGGAGTAAAAATCTTGGTTTTATTAGTATTTGTTGTTGCTACGACTGATAAATATATAAGAATTTACATGGTTTTAAGTGTCAACATTGCTTATAAAAATTGATCTTTATATTTTTTATGAATTATGACAGTAAAAAATAAGGGACAAAAGATATTCATAATATTCTAAATGACTTCTGTTCATTCAGTTTTCAATTTGATCTTGCCAATTTGGTGGTATTGACCGTTGACAGTGCATGTGATTGTGTAAAATTCTCTTTTTTGGTGTATTTTCTATTATAAGACCATAAATTAGTTTCCAGAAAAATTACCTAGAATAGGATTTGAAACAAGTGAGTTATGGTTGAAACTTTTATTTTAAAGAGTAGAAAAAACAACCTCAATCTTCTCAAGGCAGGGTTAAGGTCTGCGTTGTTATTAGGTTTGTATTAGGTGTTTGAGGGGTGTTTTGAGGTTCTTTATAACTTTGTTTTCAGTTGTTTTCCTTTTTTGATAATCTTGAATCTTGGGATTATTTTTTGAGTCTGTTATTGGAAATATAGAATGTAACACTTTATTTCTAATACAACACTCAAGAACAATTTTTAATATGTTTAAGGGTGCTAGGAAAATGATTAAAGATTGAGTCTTTATATGTACAACCCTAATTCTATTTGTCTATTGGTTATAAGACTTTTATCCTTGAAATGTCCATGTCCTAGCCATGGCTTTGTTTTCGTGTTTGCTTATTTCTTTGTTAGATAATCTTGCATTTTTTTTCCAAATATGTTATTTGCTTGTGTAGTTTGTTTTGAGTTTTACTGCCAGTATTAGTTGTCTTAAAAAAATGATAGCAGCTGATATTTTACATTGGTAAAAGAATTACTGTACATTAAAAACAAGAACATCATTTGGGGTAAGATATCTTGTTTCAATTGTCGTTGTGCAAATGCAAATGTAAGGGCTTGTTTTAAAGCTTTATGAGGATGATTTTGGGAGTGAAACACACTTGGTACTTTTTTTTGTAAAGTCTTTTGACATTAGAAATGATCTCAATATATTAGTGTTTTCTTCCTTTTAGTCGAAAAATCGAGCTCAGTACTTTGCAGACAGATTCACCCAAAATCAATAATTTTAGACTAAATCTTGTACTTGCCTTAAGAAATTCATTAAATATGTACAAAATCTTTAATTGGAATAACGTAGAATGATCAGAATCTCAAACCCATAAGCTTTAGATCGTGTTGCTTTCACAGCTATAGTTTTTCTCTTGCAACCATACCTTAATAGTAAATTGAGTCACTTTGAAATGTTCATTCTTTTCAAGACTCCAGAAAATTAAATCAAATGACCTTAGAAAATGTTTGATCTTGAACCGTCTGACTGCACTTCCCCATGGCAAAACTTCTTAAAATATTAAGTGTTAACTTCGATCTAATGGGCCTCTCCCCTTTCTCATAATAGAAATAACAACAAAGAGAGCAACCATGAAGAATAAAACATGACACAATGAGGTAAAAGATAAGGCCAACTTATCCTTATTGCCAATTGTTTCTGGACCAATAAGGTCATAGATCCCTATTCAAAAATAGGAGAATTCATCAGTGGTATTTATAGTAAGTTACTAATAAAAATCTGATACTTTACTTAATTATTATTATGTTCTATTCTTTTCATGTTGTTGCTATAGAAAAACAAAGAATAACTGAAGTCTCGGTTCCCTAAAGGAACTTCTCATACCAAGTGTTGCATCTCTTTTTCCTTTTGAGACTATGTGGCATTGCTACTTTATTTTTTCTGCACTATATCCTGTGAAACAAGTTTTTTATTTCTTGATTTTATTTAATAGATTGTATTGAAGTTTGATACTCTTTTGATGTTTTCTATATGTTCAGTAGTTGTCTTGTCATGATCCGAGGCTACCCCTAGTTGCAACACGGTGCTTAAGGCCACAAGTGACCCCAAGCTAACCCATGATCTGGTACCTGCTATGAGCTCTTAATAAAATAGTAATGAAATAGTATGTGCGGAAGATAAAATGATAAAACTCTGTTATAATATAATACTGAAATAAACATCATCATGCTTGAAAAACTAATAAAAAGGAAAACTGAAAACGTATCTGAATATCTAAACATCTAGTCTAAAATCTTCTAAGACATGAGGAGTTAGTGGGACAAGCCCCCATCTAACTCTAACTAACTAAAATAAAGAAATATTAAAAATAACTGTAAATACTTGTCCTTGGCTGGATAAGGACTCACCACAACTATTGTTGAGGGGTACTGAGCTGACTAAGGGCGGTCAGGGATCTGCGTATTCGAACCTATATTTTGAAATCAATATAGCGCAAAAGAGAGTATGTGGTCAATACTTTGAATGTACTGGTACGTGAGATAAGGACTAACTGAAATACATATGAAAACTGAAATAATGTGTAAAACTGACTGATTGAATGACTAGAAATTTGAATACTTGGTCAAGCAAACCTAAACTAATATAGACTGAGTACTTACTAAAACTATGGGAGCTATCATGTAATCGATATCCCCCAATCTGATTAAATCGGGGTCTAACCTATAACCCCAGTTGGAAGGGTGTTAGTACCTTACCATGGTTACTAACACTGGTTGTGTGGATCTACTAATCTAGTGTCCTGAAGGACTAGGGAGTTGGTCCTAAACTTGAGGGTGACCCCTGAGAGAGTGTCAGTCCTAAATTGGCGGGTGAATTCTCATAACCTATGCTGGCTACGTAGTTATGGAAGTTAGGAATTGCTACTAAAGGTCTCAGTCCTATTCTAGTAGGTAAGCCTTTATCCCTTGGTTCGCTAGTACTAAATCTTACTCCCAACTGAACTGGCACTGGTACTAATTACTATTAACTGAACTCATAACTGATATTTGCTCAACATGAATATGCTAATGAAAATCATGACTTGACTGACTTGTAACTTAAAAATGAAGACATATATAAATAGATAGGTATCAGGTGTTCATAACTCTCCAACACTGAGTGATACTTTAAATATGATAACATCATTTAAAACATTGGTAGGAAATCATAATTTAGATACCCAAAACACAATACATTTAACTAAACTGATGAATTACATAAATTTGAACATGGGAATGAGTTAAACCTAGGAGGATAACATATTTACATGGTTTACTTCATAATTTAATAATTTAACATTGAATCAGTTGAGTATGACATAGGTAATTGAAATTTAAATCATGAAATAACCTAATTCACATGAGGAAAACATATTGACCTGGATTGAGTACAAATTACTAAGAAAACACGGATTAAATTCATGATTTACATGGATAATTTCACAAAAAAATATTAAAAATTCATACTTGAACAAAAAAGGAGATTTTGGGACTCAATGGGTGGAAGGACCCATTGATGAATACCCCACATACCTTAATTGAATGAATTCTTAAAGAAAGTTTGAAATTGGAACTTGAATTCTTGGAAAGAAAGCTTGAATTTTGTTCTTGGGAAAGGGGAACGGTTTATGTATGCTTTCTGATAGAGAATGGGCAAATAATGCCCTTCTTGGGGCTTTAACTTGAGTTTTGGATGTGTGGGGGTAAGGGAGAAAGACTAAAGTACCCCTTGGAACTTTATTTAAAACACAAGAAAATACTACCTCCTTGTCATGGACCTTATCGCGGAATCCTACCGCTGTGTCACAGAGGTTATCATGGAGACTAACCTCCGTGACATTCTAACCTCCATGAAATGCTAATATCATGGAGGCTTGCTACCTCCGAGGTCCAAAATCACCCCGAGTCTTTTTTAAAAATTTCAAAACTCTTCTGAGATACTCCTTTAATATCCCTAAACATGTTTCAACTCAAAAATCAATGTTTCAAATTTGGGAAGGCCAAAAATAAATTCCTTGAAATCTTGGGGTCTTAAAATGACTAAGTTCCCTACACTTAGTGTAAATTTCATGTCTTGGACCCCTTGAACGTACAACTAAGAGCTAAAATGAGTGCATGATCTTATGAGGTATTACAATATCTCCCCCTTGGGATCATTCATCCTCGAATAAATCTAGTTAAGCTGAGATACTAAGGAAACTGAGATCGTACACTAAATATTTATGAGATGAATCATGATTAAATAACTGAGTCTGAAACATGATACATAGACTGAACTGAATTCATGAATGCATGCAATGACATAAGAATGGTTACATAACTGAGGTAGAAAATAAGAGAGTCAATTTAAGAAAATCTATTACCACTACTGAAAATGAGGGCTATAGTAATGCTTGGTTAGCAACAGTTCTATAACCGTCGCTATAGATTCTCTACGACGATGGTTATAACCATCGCAGAATGTGATTATGTCTAGTGGAACACTTAATTAAAATAACCGTCACCTAAAATAATTAACCGTCCTAATAAATAATCCTATTGGAATAGTTATTAGAAATGTCGCGAAAGGTAGCCTATAACTACAATTATATTATTCCAAAAATAAAAAGCCCGGGTATTTTTCCCTTCACTCTTTATTTTCACCTGCTAATTTTAATATAATAATTAAAAAAAGTAAAAACCTTATAAAATATGCATCTTCTTTCTTTGTTTAGGGTTTGTTCAATTATGACTACTCTGTTACTCCTTTCCTCACCAGATCTACTCTCTAACTAGGTAGGCACAAATTAAATACGCAACTTCTTTCTTATTTTTTCCTTCATCATAACTGTGGGCTTTTCGATTTGAAACAAACGGCCTTCTTAACTTTCTTGTTCATTTTTAGTGGCGTTGTTTAGAATATGGGTTAAATGAAGCTGCATTATTGCCTTTTTGGGTTGTTTTTGAAATTTTAGATGCAAAGAATCTGTTTTGTTCATTCTTAATTATGTTTCTTTGTTTTGAGTGGTGAGTTACAACAGGGTTCTGTGGAAATATAATAGAAATTTGCTTGAATTCCAGCTAAAGAAGCAACATTTTTTGTGTTTGATTTGAGAATTGAAACTTTTTGGTTCTATAATGTCATTGGGTTTTCATTGAACGTTGGTGATGCTCTGTATAGTACTTTGTTGGTACTTTAATTTGCTACAAGTATACCCATTTCATTCTTTCTTTTTCTTCTTTGTTTGAGCTTTAAGGGTACAGGTGTTCAATTTACGATTGTTCGCAAATAAAATTAGAAGCAGAATAAACTAATTGTAGTTGTAAGTAACTTTTTATGCTCTGAGTTAAGGTCCATTTACTCAAACTATTGTGTTGATTTTAATTTTAGAGTATTTTCGAAGCTTTATAGTGAAAGATGTTCTTCCATCGACTTCTACTTTTCAAATAAAGGCTGCTTTTCAGTGACAAGTGTTCTCAGGTAGGTGTTCTTACTGTGAAAGTAGTTATTTTGTGGATTTTGTTGTCCAAATCAATTTTGTGATCAAACAAATAAATCGTTTCTATTCAGTTCATCGAATTAAGCCTAACAAATATTTTATGGTCTAACAATATTTCATTTCTACTTAGTTCATTAAATTAAGCCTAACAGATAAATCTTTGATAAAATAAGAAGACATAACTGTAATACATTGTATGTGAAAAGGAATGTAATAAATTTATGGTTTTAGTCTTTCATTTATTCAAATATTTTATGTGTTATTTTTCCCCTCATATGTTCTACAACTCTGCTTTACCTTATTCTTAGAATTGTACAATTGCCTGATTTATTCAGTAGCTCAAGAGTGAGTGTAGTAAGTTTGAAATGTCGCAGGCTATTGATGGTTGCATTTGATAGCCTCAAAGAGAGGCTAGAATAAATAATAACATTGAATGTTGAAATGTAGCTTGTTTTGGTTGGCAAATTCAAACTAGTAGGAGTAATAGTGTAGCTGAGACCATAGCTAAATTCAAAAAATTTTGTCCCATTATAGAATCTATAAGTGCGCCTTGGATATCCATTGGATTATACAGGTCGCATCCTCATATCATTCATTGGTACTTTGTTGATTTCCTTTGGATTCCCCCCTTGCAAAGTAATGTAGTCTTGCATGTTTAGCAAGTTTCCAGCAGTAGTTGAGATGTTTGCTTTCAGGACATGGAAAGTAATGTAGTCTTGCAGTTGAGATGTTTGCTTTTAGGACATAGAATGGCTCTGCTAGTATGTTGCTATTTTGTGGATATTTGTCCAAATATCTGTCATTCTATTAGTTGTCCATCTTTTATCTAATTTATATTTTAATAGTATCATTGGTGTGTAATTTTTTAAGGTAAACTGTCAATTTGACTTACTATTTGTATGGACGTGGCTCGTAGGTCAGGCTTGATCAATGCTTGAGGGTTTTCTATTTTTGGAGATAATTATTCAAAAGACCTGATGCACTATTTAGATGGGCCATTGTAGTGGTGGGGGGACTTATAAGCTGAGAATCTATGCATTCGTTACAAGAGCATTTATAGATGTACTAGGAGTATAACTTAGTTTTGTCTACTTATTTTCTATTGTTAAGATTTGATTCATGAGTATGTGCATGAAGGCTGTAACTTCTTATGCCAGATTTTACTTATTGCTGAGATGTAACGCAATGTCTCCACATTCCATGCCCTTTTGAACTGTATGTTCTCTATGTGAGCTGTCTTTTTGTAGTTAAAGATTACCAACCAACCTGCCTAATTTATTGTAGTTAAAGGTTACCAACCAACCTACCTAATTTTATTTAATTTCATGAGGTGAGCTTGACACAGTAGATAACTAGGGATTCATGTTTAAGTCCTAATTCAAAGGTTGTTTTGGCATATTTAGGTACATAGAGAAGGTTTCTTATAATAAGGGGTGGGTACATGATACTTGGATGGAGATGGTGATTTGTAGTATTTGTTAGAGTTGTGTGAAAGTGAGGGAGAAGAATACTCATAAGAGTAATCAGTAACAATAGTGCTGACTACTAAGCAAATTGCCAAAGCAGCTGTTAGAAAGGACCATTGGCCCAACTTCCCTAAGCTTTTCATTTTGATTTGGAATAAATTACTACACTTTGAGAAGATAACTAAATGATAGAACAATAAAAAGAAATGAGGGCATTTTCTTTGTTGTTTTCTCAATGCCAAAATCTATAACTTGACTTATAATCTAGAGTTTGACATTACCCCTATCTCAAAATAAAGAAGAAGATGAAAAAAATGCAACTACTATCAACACTAGGCTCCTATCTATATATAAGATCACGTCAAAGCTACCAGAAAACACAGAAATTCTGAAAATATTTACAAAATGTTTTTGTTATAAATTTCCTCAATGTGTAAAAATCTAAGAAATACTATACATATTGCCAGTTTTGTTTGCTTTCAGATCAACTGTTTTCAGATTAATACAGAAAGAAACCTAGTTGGATAATAATATTTTTCTATTATCTAATAAGTTTAAGTATCTTTGATTGAAAAATTTTATTTGGCTAACCAACCAGCTTGATTTTTTTTACTTCACCTCATAAAAACTAAATTTTTACACTACTTGTTCAGATGTGTTTAAAATTAACTAATGAGGTAGTAACCCCTATCCTTCTCTCTTGGCCAGATGAAAACCAGAAAAGATAAGTAGAGCATAGTACAATGCCAAACACCTTGCTAAAAAATCAATTGATCAGACGACTTATGATACATAAAGTAGACAGTGTTCTCTGCAAGACCTCTTCAACGATGCTTCTCCTGCAGAACTTCTTCAATGATGCTCAACTTCAGAATGCATGAATAATTGATCCTAAGATACTGGTGGAATTTTCCATTCCTTCACCAACGGAATTGACTTCTACACTAGCAGTTATTGGGAGAAACAGTAAAAATAAGTCAAGGTTAGCGTTTGAATTTCTTAATTGTACTCTAGTTCATTTGGTGGCTGATATTGTTGTTGTTGTTGGACTCTATTGGATGGTTGTTTATGGCTTGTAACTATTTTATATATCAGGATATTGTTTTTTATTGTTTAAATCATTTTGCTTCTCTTGAACTATAGCAATAGTTTGTGCATATACACATGAACATGACTTGGTGAACTGTGCTTCATAATTTGATTTTTAATTCGTGTTTTGGTGAGTGTGCTGAGTTATGTTTGGTGATTATATGGGATGTTCACTACTGATGTGAGTTGTGTGTTGTGTTAAGACATAGCTATGTGGGATGTTCACTCTTGGTTCTATTACCTTGGCAGTGTATGACATGTGTGTGGAGCTGATTATACTTGGTATGATTGACTTTGGTATCATCTTGGGTTTGGATTGGATTTCAACCTATCTTGCGATTATGGGATGTCATGTCAATATTGTGTCTGACTTTATTGTGCGTATGGTTTTTTTAGGAATGTTCTTGTTTCTGTCATATAAAATATAATCATGTCTTAATTAGTAGTTAGAGTAACAAATATTAGTTCATTAAAATTTTGCATGCATGAATTTACCAGTGAATGGTGACATTATATTGAGCTCTATTGACAACGTTAACCATAAGAGTATCTCCGTTTTTTACTATCAATGTCGGTCTAGGTAATTGTCCATTCACAGCTATAATGTTGTGAGTTTTGCACAGCCTCTTCACCGTTGTTGCTTGAATCTGTTTCAAGAAAAACTATTGTGAGTTTTGGAATTTTCAATCATCAAAGAAACATCATTTTTGTGGACTTTGCTTAACATTAACAATGTACAGTTATCCAACAACAATATTGTTTGTTGTTATGATTATAGTTCCATCCTTCACCTATCTTCGAAATTGGTACTCTTTTTTATTAAATATTTCCCCTTCTAATTAATTTTTTGGTTGGAAAGGCTACCTATTCTCCAGAACTACAGTTATTGCCTCTTTTCGTAACCACAATATCCCTTTGTAGGTCTAAGAACTGCATGGTTAAAATTACACTTTCCACTCTAACCTACTGGATTTTGATATTCGGAAGCAGCAGTTGATGACCTTTAATAATCCTGTCAGTATAATTTACTAATGGATGGTTTCCTAGGACAAATCTAAAAGGAAAAGCTACTACTCCACATATGGTCCCATACGTTGGTCTTTCCACAATGTCCCCAACCTTTTTTTACCAAGATGTCGGCATCTACAGTGTGCTTAGTTAGAGATTTGACTTTAAAAATTCACAGTGAAATTTGAATTCCCTCAATCACTGAGTTATCTCTAATCTTATATTCAGGGGTTACCTTCTATATCTAGTGTAATTTTTGTTGAGAGAACTTGAGTGAACCCCTTGCCAGCTTGTTGCTACCCTCTAGTTTGTTGGATAACAGTATATTGTTAATGTTAAGAAAAGTCCACAAAATTGGTACTCTTCTATTTTCATGAAGGGAGATAATGTTAGCTGTTGGTGCATTTAACCCCTGAGTTAGAATCATTATGCTGGGATTTTTGTAAATATTCCTTTTTGTCGGGTAAAGTTGCTCATTTCATTTGTGTACTATGTGTATGGCTTGTTCAGTTCAGTGTGTTAATATCCAAATTTACCTGACTGGAGCTATATCTTTGTGGTTGTTTACTATTTAGTTTGTCCAATTTACTGTAACTTGATCTTTTCCAACTTTTGTTGTTGTTGTTGTGTAGTTTATTTCTCAATTTTAACTTTGTTTTTCTTATTGTTGTAGGTGATCATGACATAGAAGATGACAGGAATGAAATTAATGAACTAGACCTGACCTAAGAGACTGATCATATTGGCTTCATGTCACATTAGTTATTGGAAAAACTTGTGTATGTTTTGATTGAGATCGATCACATTTGACCGAGTAGTTTCAAACATCTTTTATTTTTGAACATTCAAAACTACTTGTGTATGTTTTGATTTTTTTGAATGGTAAAAAGATATTTGGTTTCTTATTGATTGAATTTTTGGGAATTAATAGTTACTAGAACTCTTGATGATTAATATAAATGTACATTTTATGTGTTATGCATAGTAGCTTTATAAAATTATTGCAATAGCATAATATATTGTTGGATAGTCTAATAATAATTGTCCTAATAGTGTAAAATAACTGTCCCAGTAGCCAACATTAACCGTTTATATAGCTCATGTTTAACTGTCGCAATAGCCTACAAAATAATTGTCCTATAAACCTTAAAACCGTCCCAGAAAGTTTTATATTCAAAACATAAATCAAACTGTCATAATAGCTTAAAAACCATCCCAAAACATTTTATAATCAAACTGTCACAATAGATTAAAAACCATCCCAACAAGTTTTATAGGGACGGTTGAAAATTATCGTAACATATAATAAACAGTCGCAATATTAGAAAACCATTTCAACACCATATAAACCGTTGCCATATGCTGAATGCAATAACCGTCACTAAAGATGTAGCTATAACGATGGTTTTTGCTAACCATCATGAAAGACTAGATATAGCGAAAGTTATGCTAATCGTCGCAAAAAACCATCGCTATATATCTAATGCAACGCCTTTAGTTGTATCGGGTCCTCTAACCATCGTTATATTTCTATTGGAATGGTTTTGGTTCCTATGAAGATGGTATAAGAACCGTCGCCATAGCCCATTTTTCCAGTAGTGTACCTCAAGTTGAATCTAAATTCGTGGAGAAAATATGGGGATACTTTGGCTCACATATCTGCTTTTGCTTCCCAGGTAACTCCCTCAATGGACTAATTTCACCATAAAACCTTAACCAAAGGAACTTCTTTATTCCTCAACCTACGATTCTCTCATTGAAAGATCTCAACCGAGACTTATTTGTAAGAAAAACTATCTTTCACATTCATACTCTCTAAAGGAACAACAGAAGGTGAGTCACTTATACACTTTTTTGTCAAAGAGACATAAAATAACGGATGCACTGATATCAAGTCTGCAGGCAACTCTAACTCATAAGCTATCATCCCAAAACAGCTCAAAATTCTATATGGGCCAACATAGTGAGGACTGAGCTTTCCTTTCTTTCCAAATATCTTCACCTCTTTCATGGGTGAGATTTTCAAATACACCAAGTCACCAACATTAAACTCAAGATCTTTTCTCCTCATATCTGCATAAGATTTTTGGTGACTTTGGGATATATTCAGCATTTCACGAATCAAATAAACTTTATCCACTACCTCAAACACTTAATTTATCCCTATCAAAGTAGCCTCACCTACTTTAAATCAACTAATAGGAGATCTACATCTCTTCCCATAGAGAGCCTCAAATGGAGCCATCTGAATAACTAGAGTGATAGTTGTTATTATAATAAAACTCAATTAATGGTAAGTGGTCATTCCAACTACCCTTGAATCCAATAAGATTAGACCTCAAAATATCCTTCAAGGTATGAATGGTCTACTCTTCCTGACCATATGTCTGAGGATGAAAACTTGTACTGAGATGAACTTGGGTAACAATCCTTCCAAAAGTGAGAGGTAAACTGAGTACCTCTACCTGAAATGATGGTCAGTGGAACCCTATGAAACTTTACCAACTCCTTGAGATAGAGTCTAGCATAATCCTCAGTTGAATACAAAGTATGAACTAGAAAGAAATGGGCTGATTTGGTCATTCGATCTACAATGACCCATATTGAATTACAAAGACTAACCTCCGTGTCACGGACCTTATCATGGAGGTCCTGCCTCCATGTCACAAAGATTATCATGGAGACTAACCTCCGCGACATGCTAATATTGCAGAGGCTTGGTACCTCTGAGGTCCATATCACCCCGAACCTTTTCTAAAAATTCCAAAATTCTTATAGGACGCCCTTTTAATATCCTTAAACATGTTTCAACTCAAAAATCAACATTTCAAATTTCGGACGGGCAAAAATAAATTCTTTGAAATGTTAGGGTCTTGAAATGACTAAGTCCCTTACACTTAGTGTAAAATTCATGCCTTGGACCCCTTAAACATGCAACTAAGAGCTGAAACAAGCCTATGATCTTATGGGGTATTATAGTTCTTCACCTTAACTAATCTGTATATTCATTTCACATTTTACTTCTTTATATAGAGTGCAATTTGAGGTCATAATCATCAATCACATAGGTCGCATCACCACTTCTATTTCAAACTAACTCACAGGAATAATTTTGTCCCTCACAACATAAGGGATCTATTAAATTTGTGACACCAAGGTATTTCTTATTCTCGAATTTCTTATACCAAGATATTTTAAAAATTAGGTATTATCTCAACCATGTTTATCAGTACAGAAACAACCATTGCTATTTCAAAAACTACAGAACCATCTGGTAATTTCAACTTTAAAAATTCAGAAGAAAAAATATCGAGAAGGATTGTCTTTTTGAAAAGTATCTAGGGATATCAACAACCATTGCTCCTTTTCCAACATATCTTTTTCTAAACCTTCTCACTTTCATATTTCATTTCCTAGTAGAAAGACCAAACGAAAAACCTCTAAAACTAAAGATACTTGTTGGACTTGTGGCAAGACAGGCCACAAAGCGAAAGACTGTAAGTCAAACAGGAAGAAGAAAATAAACCAATTAGATCTCTCTGAAGAAACCAGAACAAATTTATTCTCCATAATGGAAGATTCACCTGAGTCTTCTGAGTCTTCAGACTCCTATGCCTCATCCAGTGACAACTACAGCGATGAAGAATACATCAACACCGCTTATGAGACGGATCAATCCCAATCTGGCCAAGAATGTGCTTGTACCGGTACATTCTGCTCTTGCACCAGAAAAGCTGTTAATGTCATTTCAGGAAATCCTAAAGAAATTCTGTTTGACATTATAGAACACATCCAGGATGATGAGGCTAGAAATAAATATCTTCTAGAACTCAAACAATTAATGCTTTCTCACGAAGAGAAACCCCCCAAACCCATTATTCAGCCTTTTAGCATGAAACAAGTTATGTCTAGATTTGAAAAACCTGTGGAACCTTCTATTGCTGATCTTAAGGGAGAAATCTCTTCGTTAAAGGGAGAGATCAAGAATCTCAAAATCCGACTTGACCAAGTAGAACTTAACGTTCTTACGGATCAAGTCCTAAAATATATACCCGAAAAGGCTTCTGCGCCAGAATCACCTAAATCCTTTCCAATCATCCCAAATGATCATCTCCGAGAACCAGAGCCTAGTTCCTTTCTCGGCTCCGATTCTCCCTCCATATCCGGCAATGCTATTACGGCCATAAAGGCTTATAGCGAACACATAGTCGTAAAAATTGTCATAAATAAAGACTTTGTTCTTAACAGAGTCGCACTCTTCGATACAGGTGCAGATAGTAACTGTATCGTTAAAGGCCTAATACCTACAAAGTACCTTCAAAAGAGTACCTCCCGTCTTTACTCAGCCACGGGAGAAAAAATGGAAATCCATTATCAGCTCCCTAAAGCTCATGTCTGTAACAATGGCATTTGCCTTGTTAATGACTTCGTCATCACCGAAGATATCACAGAAGATATCATTTTAGGGATAACTTTCGTCAACCAGATTCGACCTTACTAGAGTGACTACGACGGAATTCGTACGACTCTTTTAAACCAGAACTTATTCTTCCCTTTATTAAGGCCCCTCTCGCAAGAAGAAGGTAACCTTATTAAAGAATGAACTGTTTTTAAAATTAACCAACTTTCTTCCCATATCAATTTTCTTAAACAAGATATTCACATAAAGAAAATTGAGCAGTCTTTAAAAAACCCGGAGATGTTTACTAAAATATCTAATCTTCACAAAAATTTTGAAAATGAAATTTGTTCCGAATTCCCTAATGCTTTCTGAGAACGGAAAAAACACTTAGTAGAACTTCCTTACATTTTTGGATTTGACGAACAAACTATTCCTACCAAGGCCAGACCCATTCAAATGAACCATGAAATGATGGAAATCTGCAAAAAGGAAATTGACCATCTTCTAAAGAATGGTATTATTAGAACCTCTAATTTTCCATGGAGTTGCTCTGCCTTTTATGTCAATAACAGTGCAGAAAAGGAGCGAGGAACCCCTAGGCTTGTAATAAATTACAAGCCTTTAAATGAGGTATTAAAATGGATCAGACATCTGATTCCTAATAAAAGGGATCTATTAAAAAGAACTTTCAAAGCTAATCTTTACAGTAAATTTGATATGAAGTCCGGGTTCTAGCAAATTCAAATTGCTGAGAAAGATAAATACAAGACGGCTTTTAACGTCCCATTTGGACATTATGAGTGGAACGTCTTGCCTTTTGGTCTTAAAAACGCTCCTTCAGAGTTTCAAAACATCATGAACAATATCTTCAATCCTTATACATATATGTCAATTGTTTATATTGATGATGTGCTTATTTTTTCGGAGAATATTGATTCTCATTTTAAACATTTAAACACTTTCTTTAAAATTGTTAAATTTAATGGTTTGGTCGTTAGTGCCAAGAAAATGAAGCTCTTCCAGACATCTATAAGATTCTTAGGGCATGATCTTTATCAAGGTAGCTATAAACCTATTTGTAGAGCCATTGAGTTCTCCTCCAAATTCCCTAATGAAATTATTGATAAGACTCAGCTCCAAAGGTTTCTAGGAAGCCTCAATTATGTTGCGGATTTCATTCCTAATATTAGGCAGGTCTATGAACCTCTTTATAAAAGACTCAAGAAAATCCGTGTTCCTTGGGGTTCTGATCAGACCAATGCTGTCATTAAGATTAAAGAATTAGTCCAGAACCTTCCTTGCTTAGGAATTCGTAACCCCGAAGCCTTCATAATAGTTGAAACTGATGCTTCAGATATAGGGTATGGGGGTATCTTAAAACAAAAGGTTGATGATAGTGCTCCTGAACTGTTACTCAGGTTCACATTCGGAATATGGAACCCTGCACAAAAGAATTACAGCACTGTTAAAAAAGTAATTTTATCTATAGTGCTATGTATCACAAAATTTCAAGATGATCTTGTCAATAAAGAATTTTTACTATGTGTTGATTGTAAATCAGCGAAAGAAATTTTACAGAAGGATGTCAAAAATCTAGTTTCAAAACAGATATTTGCTAGATGGCAAGCTCTCCTATCTAGCTTTGATTTTCAAATAGAATTTATTAAAGGAGAAAATAATTCCCTTCCCGAT
>NC_061117.1:131201904-131277547 GCF_002878395.1 Capsicum annuum
CATGTTTATCATACATGTAAACCTATGTATAATATGATATCATACATGCATCATTTTTCATTATCAGATATCCAACTTTAATCAACATGTTATCTATAATACAATATAACACCAGTTATTGTTAGAAATATCATATTAACACCATATCATGTATGTTTTAATTAGGGGAAAATGAAATTTTTATTACATCCAGCCCTAGAATATAAAATCTTACAAATTTAAGGATGTATAACTGTATATCATACATGTAGTGTCAGTCCCTCATATTGAACTGCCCTTAACTAACACAAAACAACCTCTAATGAAGCTAGTGATTTCTTTTAATGGTTTCTACTCTTTTACCCTATTTGCATGTGTAGCATTTAGATATGATCTTCTACCTCTTGGGAAAGAAATTGAAGTTGCAGTTGTGTAATAATTATAGATATACAACGACTGGCTTCTTCTTTAAAACATATATCGATAAGACACATGTCGATATTATCTAGCGGAACCGATACTTGAGCTATCCACGCAAGAAGACTATGCAGAATCATTTGTGGTGGATAAGAATGAAGATGTTATTATAAATATAATTAATGGATTATGTATTCCTGCTGGGTTACCATGGCACATAGTTGATGAGATATATATTCCAGTTAACTATGGCAAACAATTTCACTGGGTATTAGTTGTGATTGTCTTGAAGGAAAGATTGATACGTATGTATGACTCATTGTCAAGTAGAAGAAAAAAGGAACCACCAATCAAAATACAAAAGCTTGCAGTGATGTTGCCTACTTACTTGTCAGGCAGTGGTTTTTCTTAATAGACCGAGCGAACTGACTGGTCAATACTTGAAGCATACAAAGGAAAGCTTTCTCAACAAACTGGTCTTGTCAATAAAATTCTATTTGATGTTGATTATGTTCAAAACATACCACAGCAAGAGTTTGATAGTTTTGTAAGTAAATTACAGTATTTTTTTCATATATAACGATGTTATAATTAATGTAATTACTCTTAATTCATTTTTTATTTTTTAAAATTAGGGACTATGGCGTATTTGTGTCTGCCTATGCAAAAATATTAAGTAAAGGCAACAATTGTATTCATGTGGATTTGATGCGGGAAGTCAACGTGCACGCCATGCTTCATTAGTATGGCATTATGGAGTGGAAAAGGCAAATAAAGTGTACATGAGTGATAATGGTGGTCCTCCTCAGCCAAGGAATAGCGTTCTCCAAGAAATTGATGAAAGTGCAATTGTTACTTTAGAGTAGCATTGTTTTATAATAGTAGGCATTAAAACAACTAATTCTTAGTTTTGTGGTTGATGTTAAAAAATTCCAAGATTACTTTCTGGATGTTAATTTATATTTTATGGATGTCTTCAAATGTTTTACAGTTACTAACACACTACTGTAATGTTACTAACTGATTCTTGGTAATTATTGAGTTTCCCTTTCACTTTATTTTAAACGTATAAAAATAAATTACAAATTAATTTGATATTGTATTTGAACACATAGTATGTTTACTGTTATGTACATTTTCTTATAAGTTAATAATACATTGAACTAATGTCTAATACGTTTAAATTTATGTATTAGATAACATCATACATGTTGTTATACATTTTTTCTTGAAAAAAATTATGAAAACAGTTTACACCATAAACTTTTATAAAGTATGATACTATATCATACATTGATACGAATGTACAATCTAATATTATACATTCATAAATTTACATCATATATTTTTCAATAAAGTATAATGTATAATATTATACATTCATAAATTTACATCATATATTTTTCAATAAAGTCACGACTTTTTCTTTTACATTCAAACTTCTCATCTTTTCAAAATGGTTTGAGACTTAATAACAACTGTTATTATTGAGCTATTGTAATAGATTGTCCATCTGTCATAATAGATAACCCACTATCGTAACAGATTTACCATCTGTTGTAATAGATAGTCTATATGTGCAGTAGATGAGACATCTGTTGCAACATATAGATTATCTATTGCAACAGATAGATCATCTATTGGAGAAGATGTTTTGATTTCTTCTAACAGCTGATTCACTAGTTGCAACAAATGGAGAATTTGATTCATCAGCTATTTTGAATGTGTTAGACAAAAAAGTCATGAATGTTCACCTCTTTGTTAATAGTCATCACATACCTTAATTAATCTAAATTGGTGATTGTCTTATTATATAAACATATTTAAAAACAAAAAAGGCAAAAAGTCACAACTTGTAGCACTATTTTTTTACTTGATAGGAAAGTAGTCATCTGACATTGAAGATAGTTACCCTTTGAGCCTTTGTAGTCTTGTACACTAGTTAATGATGGGAAGTGAAGAATAAACACCATCTGGCATTGATGGGGTAGGAAGAATAAGGTACGTGCTGATGAATGAATCCACTTTTATGTGTGGGAGTTATGTATTAATGATCAGGCTATTGTGACAGACACACATAAAGTACAATAATTTTGTGAATGCAGTTTTTTATCGATTAGTCATTGATTTTTCAAACAAGATCCTGCATTTTACAATTTAGTTTGATAGGTATAAACTAATAAGGTTGAAGGGTTTCAAGACGGTGGTGTCAATATCCTGTTACAATTTAATGATGATTTTGCTCATGTTTATGTGTCAAGTTTGGAGAAGGGTTTAAGTTTTTGGTGGCAGTGTAAATATTCAATAGTGATTAGAGTGATTTTATTGGTGCAATAGACTTTTGAAAGTCCTCTAAAACCTCGTACTACAGCAAACAAGTATAGAAAAATAATTAAAATGCCCCTAGTCTAAATTTATAAGGATGGGTTGCTCGAGGAGACTGCTAAATAGCAGAAGGAGCTTAAGAGAATACCTGTGTGGGAAGGAGGAGGTGGAAAAGATCATATATCATCTCAAATCTTGTTTGAGAAAACATAGGGAAGAAAGTAAGTAACTTCTAGCTAATTTGGCCAATGCAATTGACTTGAGAGATGAAAAAACTTAATGAGCTTCAAATGTGGAAGTGTATCCAAATATTAAAATCCATAGTCGGTCTTGAAAAATAAAAATACTCAAGAGGACTGAAGCTAGACACTTTTCTAGGGACTACGACTAGCGAGCGTGGCCTCAATGAAGATCCATAAAATGCAGGATCAGAACTCTAAGGAAGCAGTTTGGTGAGCACAGAGGAATGGTATGAGTTTTAGTCGAGAATAAAACCTGAACCAACAACTCCAGAAGTAAAAATAAGGGAAACCAAGGCATCTATTTTTGAAGTCAAACTTGCATCCCACACCTTCTATTTGTGGTTCTAATCAGGTTAATGGCAGCAGAAACAAAAGGATCTGAAGTTTGGCAGAAATTCCATGACTTGTTGTTTCCATTGCCTTTGACTAGACCAGAGCAATAAATAGGAGACATGGGATAAAATTTTAACTTGAGAAATTGCTACCTTGGCTTGATCCCTTATTTTTACTTCAGGAGTTATTGGTCCAAGTTTCATTCCTGACTGATAATCTTACTACCATCGGTGGTTGCAAAGCTAAAACCATAGAGTTTTGATCCTGTATTTTGTAGGTCTTCATTCAGGCCACTTTAGCTAGTTCCAGTCCCCTAACAAAGTAAACAGCTCTAATCCACTTCAGTATTTTTCTTTTCAAAGTGGAATGATGGATTTTCATTTTTGGATACACTCATATTTACAACTCACTCAATTTTTTCATTTTTTATGTCAGTTTCATCAGCTAGTTTCGCTACATTTTCCTTTCTACCCTGTGTTTCTTTATTAAGGTTTGAGTTGATATATGGTCTTCTTCACCTCTCTGTTTCTATACAGGTATTCCTCCAATTACCTTCTGCTATATAATAGTCTTCTCGAGAAATCCATCCATATAAATTTGACTAGAGAAATAACTATATTCATTTCCATTCTTGTTTGCTACAGTGCGAGGCTTTGGAGGCCTTTCAAAAGGCCATTGAGCCCTTAAAATTAGTCCAATCACTATTTGAATGTTTACACTGCCATAAAAAACTTAAACCCTTCTCCAAACTTAACACATAAACATTAGTAAAATCTTCATTAAACCATAATAGGGTATCGATACACCTACTTGGTCCCTCATCCTTACCAGTTCGAACCTAACAATCTTAACTGTAAAATACCATATCTTGTTTGAAAGATTAACGCCTAATAGGTAAAGAACCAACATTCACAAAATTATCATACTAGATGTGTGTTTTCTGTATAGGTTGATCAGTAATACATACCTCTCATATATGAAGTGGTCCCATCTGCAAGCAGCTTATTCCTCTAAACCCATCTTTACTCTAGCCTTTAATGCTGTTCTGGAAAAAGTTTATCTAGTTTCACTTTCTTTTATCTGCAAACTAAAGAAAAACATTTGATGTCAAACAAAAGAAGAAAAAAAGAACGTTACAAAAGGGTAACACAAAATTGAATGAATCAATAGATGACACATCTGATGTAATAGATTTCGTGTTTGTTCAACAGATAATCATCTGTTATAATAGGTGATGCATTTATGGCAACATATGGATGACATGTTGCGACAGATAAGCCATCTATTGGAATAAATCAAACCAGCCTTACTACTGGTTTGATTTCTTCCAATAGTTGCTCCGTCTGTTCCAATAGCTGTTTCATCAGTTGCAACAGTTGAGAAAACTGTTGTAACACTACCATCAACATCAACAACAATATCAACAACAAAGAAACAACACCATATATTCCAACACCATCAATAACACAAAAACCATATATTCAAACAACACCAACACCCCAAACAATAGCACCACCAAAGTAACAAACAAAAGACATACAAAAATGATACTGGAAACAATGCTTTTTAAGTTCTCCCAATAATGAATTCTTTTGTATATTTTAATAAAAATAATGGTTTGTTCATTCAAGACTTAAAAGTCACCTTTTTTTCAATTTTCTCAATAAATAGGAAACTGGTAATAGTTAAATTAATAATAACAATAGATGTAAGTATCTATTTTAAATAACATACAAAGAAGAAGATGAGAAGAAAAGAGTAATAGTGAACCATACCCATAATGTAAAAAAGCAAAGGGATCAAAACACCTATTTTAGTTGAGAAAAGACATTGATCAGTTGAGATTCAAAAGGATCCTCATGCAAAAGAGGAGAGAAAAGAGAGAAAAAAGTAGGGCAGGAAGTTCTACCTTCAGGTAGGGGTGGTGCATGAGGTCGTAGAGGTGGTTACTACGGCACTCGAGGTGGTACTCAGGAAGGTAGGGCAGGTGGTCGTTCAGGTGCCCAGCCAGGTGGCAGGCATGTTTAGTTGTATGCAGTACCTGCTAGGCTCGAGACTAAGACTTTGGATGCAGTAGTCATAGGTGTAATTTTAGTATGCCACAAGTCGGCTCTTGCTTTATTTGATCCTGGATCCACTTATTCTTATATATCTACTTATTATGCACCACGGTTAGAGTTGACTAGTGATTTATTATCTATGTTATTGCGTGTATCTACTCTCATAGGTGATTTTTAGTTGTGTATTGGGTATTCAAATCATGTTTCATGATAATTAGTAATGTTTATACTTATGCTGATCTTATTATTCTGGATATGCTGGATTTTGATATGATTCTAGGCATGGACTAGTTATCCCATTATTATGCAGTCATGGATTGTTTTTCCAAGTTACCTTACCCATACTCGGAATACCCCCAGTCGTATAGCAGGAAGAAATTAGTCGCGAGCCAATGGGGATTATTTTTTATATTTGTTCTAGACAACTTATGTCAAAAGGCTTCGAGTCTTATCTTTCTTATGTATGTGATACTCGTGTAGAGAGTTCGATGCTTGATTCTATTCTTATTGTACGTGAGTTTCCAGATGTGTTTCCTGATGATATGCCTGGTATTCTCCCTGACCATGAGATTGAGTTTGCTATTGACCTTGAGCTTGGTACTTAACCTATTTCTATGGCACCCTATCGTATGGCTCCTTCAGAGCTTAAGGAGCTGAACTCTTAGTTTTAGGATTGTCCTGGCAAGGGGTTCATTAGACTGAGTGTGTCCTGTGGGGAGCCTCTATTTTGTTTGTAAAAAAGAAAGATGGCTCAATATAGATGTGTATTGATTATAGATAGCTTAATAAGGTGATGGTGAAAAACTGTTATCCTATGACTCGCATTAATGAATTTTTGACCAGCTTCAGGATGCAGTAGTATTTTCTAAGATAGATTTGAGGTCCGGTTATCATCAGTTGAGGATTCGGGCTGAGGATATCTCAAAGACAGCCTTCAGGACCCGTTATGGTCACTATGAGTTTTTATAATGTCCTTAGGGATAACTAATGCTCCAGCCGCGTTCATAGACTTGATGAATCATGTGTTCTGACCTTATCTAGACTCCTTTGTCATAGTGTTCATCGATGACATCCTTGTGTACTCGAGAAGTAGTGAGGAGCATGCACAATATTTAAGGATTGTGCTCCAGGTTTTGAGAGAGCATGTATTTTTTGCCATGTTCTCTAAGTGTGAGTTTTGGCTTGAGTCAGTATCTTTTCTCGAACACGTGGTGTCCAAGGCGGGTATTATGGTATGCCTGGCTAAGATTTTAGCGATTTATGATTGGTCTAGGCCTACGTCTCTGACTGAGATTCACAGTTTCTTTGATTTGGCTGGTTATTATAGGTATTTTATTGAAAACTTTGCTACCTTATTGGCCCCTATGAATAAGTTGACTCGATATAAAGTTCCTTTCAGATGGTTCGAAAAGTGTGAGTCAAGCTTTAGAAAGCTCAAGTATTATCTCACTTCAGCCCCGGTGTTAGCTCTTATTATTAAGGGGGAGAGATTCACTACATTTTATGATGTGTCTGGTGTTGGGCTTGGTTGTATTTTAATAGAACAGGGTCATGTTATTGCTTATCCTTCTAGATAGCTTAAGGTACATGAGCATAACTACCCCACTCATGATTTAGAGTTGCCGACGGTAGTTTTCATGCTCAAGATTTAGAGGCATTATTTGTATGGCGTGTGTTGTGAGATTTTCACCGATCATCATAGTCTTCAGCATCTTATGACCCAGAGAGATCTTAATGCTCACTAGCATAGATGGATGGAGTTGCTAAAGGACTATGATATTTCTATCTTGTACCATCTAGGTAAGGCTAATATGGTGGCGGATATGTTGAGTCGCAAGGTAGTGAATATGGGTAGTTTGGCATGTATTTTAGTTTCTCAGAGGCCATTAGCATGGGACATTCAGTCCTTATCCAATTTGATGGTTTTCCTCAATATCTCGGATCCCATAGGAGTTTTGGCTTATGTAGAGGCAAGGTCCTCCTTGTTTAAGCTGATTCATGATCGTTAGTTTGAGGATAATAAGTTATGCCTTCTCCCTGATTGGGTAGTGAGCTGTGAGTTTGGGAGACACACCATAGATTCTGAGGGTATCATGAGATTTCAAGGTCGTATTTGTGTTCCCCGACTTGATGATTTGATTCGGTCTATTCTGTATGAGGCTTATAGTTCTAGATATTCTATTCATCTTGGAATGGACAAAATGTGTAGAGATTTGCGACAGTTATATTAGTGGGATGGTATAAAGAGAGATGTGGTAGACTTTATAGCTCGTTGCTTGTATTGTCAACAAGTTAAGGCCGAGCATTAGAATCCCAATGAATTAACTCAGAGATTGCCCATTCCCGAGTGAAAATGGAAAAGGATTACCATTGACTTCATCAGTGGTTTGCCTCATACTTCCCATGGTCATGATGGTATCTGGGTTGTTATGGATCATTTGACCAAGATGGCACATTTCATTCCTATTCAGCTGACCTTTAGTGTCGGGAGATTAGCCCAAATTTATGTTTAGGAGATAGTTTATTTGCATGGGGTTCTTGTGTCTATCATATCATATCATATCATGGTTCTTTGTTTACTTCAAGGTTTTGGAGAGCATTTTAGGAGAGGTTAGGTGCTCGACTGGATTTTACAACCTTCCATCCACAGATAGATGGTCAGTTCGAGCGGACTATTCAGGTGCTTGACGATATGCTCTGAGGTTGTGTTATGGAATTTGGAGGTCAGTGGGATCAGCACTGAGCTTTAACAGAGTTTGCCTACAACAATAGTTATCATTCGAGTATTAAGATGGCCCCTAATGAGGCATTGTATGGTAGGAGGTGTTGTTCTCCTATAGGATAGTTTGAGACATTCGAGGTTAGATGTTGTGGTATAGATTATCTTCAGCACTTGTTAGATAGAGTCAAGGTGATTCAGGATAGGTTGAGAGTAGCCCAAAGTAGGAAGAAGGCCTATTCCGACCATAGTAAGTGATCATATGTTCCTTCGAGTTTCACCTCTAAGAGGTGTGATGAGGTTTGGAAAGAAGGGTAAGCTTATCCTTTTGAGATTCTTCATATGGTTAGCAAGGTGGTCTATGAGTTAGCTCTACCTCCATACTTTGCCACTGTCCATTCGGTTTTCCATGTCTTTATGTTTCAAAAGTATATTTTGGATCCTTCTTATGTGCTTAGATGGGACTCGGTCCAATTGAACCATTAGTTGACCTTTATGAAGGAGCCCGTGCTTGTTTTGGCTAGTGATGTGAGTCAACTGCGTACTAGGAATATTTAGGTGGTCAAGTTTCAAAGGAGGCATCCCCCGGTAGAGAAAGATACTTGGGAGATCGAGAGTGATATGTGGTCCCAGTATTCTCACTTGTTCGAGGCTTTAGGTACTTGCTTGTCTTTTTAACTTTTGGGGACAAAAGTTTCATAGTAGTAGATGTTGTAATGACCCTTCAGGTCATTATCCGCATTCTTGATCGATTCCTCTGATAGAGCTTCTCCAAAGCCATCCCAAGTCATTAATGACTTGCGGAGATTGATAGTTTGGTTACCTGACAGTTTATTTGGGTTTTAGAACCCCTTTTCTTAATTTGAAGTCCTCAGTGGTCCTAATTGACCGCCAAGTAAAAACTTTAGTAAAACAGTTTTGTATGCGAAATCTAACTTCTTCAGCACATTCAGAACGTCGAAAACTATGGGTTTTCATATCTTATTTGTTCGAAATGAACCTCAGATGCATTTTGAGGTATTGGCTGAAGCTAGGAGCCAAGTTCCAAGCTTCAGCCATGCATAGCATTGTAATACCCCGATTGTTTCTTAAGCCTAAATCCGTCTTTTGAGTGGATATGTATGACTTCCAAAGTGATTGATTTTTAAACCATGTTGTATTTCTCTAATTTCTACTTTTTGTCATGTAGAGCATTGAATAATCTTTCCATCGATACCAATTTCATTGAAATCCGACATCAGACGAGGGAGTTATGGTCATTTTACTAAACGGTATCGGATTACCCAGGTTTGATGGTTGACCTGGCGGACCGTCAGGTCCCTGGTGGACCGTCAAGTTCCCCATCAAGCCAAGGCAGTGACTCCCTTTTTAGGCCATTGTACAACGGCCAAGTTGGTAGATCGTCAAAAAGTTGACCAACCGTCAGGGGGTCCGTCAGGCCGAGACAGAATGTCACATATTTGGCCCTCGAGTGATGGATGACTTGGTGGTCCATCAGTTTGTTGATGGACCATCACTTCGACTGTCACGTCGAGGTAGAATGGCCCAGATTTGGCACTTTAGTGACGAACGACTTGGTGGTCCGTTAGTTTCCTAACGTACCATCACTTTGACTGTCACATCGAGGCAGAACATCCCAATTTTGGCACTTGAGTGATGGACGATCTGGTGGACCATCAGGAGACTTGATGGACCATCATATCGATCGTCACAGGCCCCGATCAGTGAATTTTAGCTTTTTCAAAAGGAAATTTTGGATATTTCCTCCCCATATGGTCTTATATATATATATCCTAGTAGAGAATAGCCATTCATTTTTCTCCTTTCCTCTTCCAAGAAACATCTAGAAATTAGGGTTTCTTCCAAAAACCCAAAAATTCAATCTTCTTCCAAGAAATTCAAGGATCTTCCATGGATTTCTCCAAGTTGTTCGAGAATTAAGTTCCCCAAGTCAAGGGCATCAAGAATCTTGGTCTAAAAGTGTGAGAAAGAAGTTCCAAACAAGTTTCTATGTCTCCAAAATTATAATCCAAGGTAAGTGGGTCTTGAAAAAGAACACTCCTTTCGTTCTTGTGCCTAAAGATTTAATTTCTATTATTGATTTACATGATTTTGCAAGTGGGTTTATACCCAAATTTCTTTATTTATGATTTATGAGATTTGAGTTGAATAAGTTTGATATTTATGATTATTTCACCATCATGTTTCTTAAATTGAGAATTTATTCCATGAGTTGTATATTGTCATTATGTATTGATGATTTCTAAGCGATTTAAGACAAGTGTCATGAGTTATGCCTTTCCATGAGAAATTTGACTATTGAACATATATATCGATATTTGAGATTGAAAGTCAAGATTGAGTCCTATGATGTTTCCTTGAGGCTTTTGATATTTGAAAATGATTCAAAAAGCAAATGTACTTGATGTTGAGAAAGATTATGTTGAGTTGAGTCGGGTTAGGAATCCACAAGATGTTTATGATTTACAGATGAGATATATGTTTATGGTTTGGTCTTTATAATAGACCCATGAGTTGATATTGACTAAGGTGGATTTCCTAACGCGTTCTAAGCTGAGTCTGGGAGGAGTATTTAGCACCGAGTGGGAAATATGGTATTTCTCCAAAACTATGTGCCACCTTAGGATTGATGTTGATAATTGTGGGCCAGAGACCGAGTATGGGATTGTGATAACGAGTTAAGGTTGTACTCCATGGCAAGAGTACAACACCCTCGCTAATGTGGGGTTCTCTCCTTAAGAGGGAAAAACATTGGACTCCATGCGACTCACATAGTGTAGTTATGTCGGTTATAAGAAACTCCCAGGTCCATAATAATCTAAGTACCATGAGTTACCGAGTTACTCTAAGTCATGTGTCAAGGAGTTTGAGTTGAGTTAAATAATTTATAAGATTTATGAAGCATATGTTATTACTGATGACTTACGAAAATGATGTTTTAGATAATTCAACTAAAGAGAGTTATTATAGTCTGCATGCATGATTTTCTCATACATTTATGATATTATTTAAAATGTTTCATCCACCCCCACATACTCAGTACATTCCCAAGTACTGACTCTCATATTTTTTTGTATTCTATATTTCCTCATGATATAGGTTCACGTGCTCAGTCTCAGCTGTGACAGTGATCTTTGAGTACCTTCATCTACATTTCTGCAGTTGGTGAGTCCTTATGGTTCAAGGCCCTATATCTTCAATTTTGTCTTGTTAATAGAAGGTAGTTGTTTTTCAGTTCAGTACGAGTCAGTTGGGGGATCTGTCCGAATGACTCCTCAGTCTTATGTAGTATAGACTTTGTCAGACTAGTGTGCTAGTATGTATAGAGATTTCAGTATTTTGTTTGTACAGAACCGTATTACTTTGTATCTCAGTATGTTCATGTCATGGTTATTCTTCCCTACTTTATGATGATTCGTGTCGTAAAGAGTTCTGAAAGTGATGACAGGATTAGAGGGTTGTCTTTTGGCCACGTATAGCCTTGAGCACCATGTGATGTCCTGGGATAGGTTCTTGGGGCACTACAAGCATGCACAGAGGTGCCGCGACCACGGCGAAGGAGATACGACCGTAAGGCCACAACCGCAGTGACACGGGGGTCGTGACTGCGCCATCAGAGGACTGGTTGGTCCATATTTAAGTGCTATCTTGCACAAATTTTGTCCATTTTATACCTCCCTCTTAACCTAGAAACCCTAATGAAGTGTAGAACCTTCTAAGTGTGTATGGTGGGTTGAATTGGAGCATAAACAACTTGTTTGATTGATTCTTTCTACTATCTAAGGTAAGAATTCCCCTAATTTAGTGTTGATTTCATGGTTTCTTGATTCAAAATCCCTAAATCATTGTGGGTCACTTGTAGCCCCAATATTGAGTGATTGACTCAAATTACTTGAGGGTTTTAACTCTCTACAAATAGTTATTCTATGGGTTGATCTTGGAAACTCCTTTCTAAGGGTGAAACCCAATTGGGGTTTTGGTGTCTATTTGAAACACATGGCACAATGGTACTATAATGGGTATTTCCATTCTTGTTGTAATGCTTAGATTGTATTGTTGATAGCATTGCCTAAGGATGAGGAAACTTCACGAATAGAGAAGGAAAAGCTCATTTTGTTCGTGAGTTGCTTGGATGCAAGGTAGGTTAGGCTTACCCATAGACTAGATTGAGCTTGTTTGTAATGTAATTATTGATATTTTTTGAGATTGGACGGGAAATTTAAATGATAGTTGATTAAATGGTTAACTTGGGATTTATTGATTGCTATAACTATTAATTTGTAAGGTATGATATTTGACCCTTAGTCTAGGACCTTGGTTAGCTTATTTGTGGTCTCATGACTAGTGTGATAATACTATAGTTGTTCTAAGTAGACATGAATGGTATGCTTCTCTATCCTTAGGAGTGTATTGACCTATATGATGCCTAGATAAGAGATGACTTTGGTGTTGGATTGACTTAGGAAGGATTCTTGAAGTGACTTTCCCTATAAACCTAGAAAGGATTGTTAAGCCCCTATGGTGAGGTATAGATGACAAAGAATAATTCTGGGTATAAGCTAGATTTGGGTTTGTAAGCTTGGCATTCTGAGGATTTAGAAGTGGGAACTTGATCCACCTTAAGGTTGATCTAGGTAAATGCTTAGAGACCTAGATACATGGTATTTGTCTAAACTATATATACATAGGAATTCTGATGGTTGAACTCGATTATCAAATTATCTTGTGATCATGACTTGAATGATCTTGTAGGGTGATTATTGAGCATGTCTTATAAATACTCACGCTCTTATTTATGCTCATATTACGTGTGAAGCTTATTAATAAGGTGAAATGGCAAGTGGTATCCTACATCCCTACTTCCTTATATTGCGAACCTTTGTGTGTGTTTATTATTTTGGCTATACATATGGATGCATGTTATTGTATTGGTAGACTTGTGATACTATGATGATGCCTGGTGAACCCGGAGGAATATGTGATATTATGATGATGCCCAGTGAATCCGAAGGAATATGTGATATTATGATAATGCCCGATAAATTTGGAGTGATATATTGATATTATGATGATGCCCGGAGAATCTGAAATAATATGTTGATATTATGATGATGCTCGGTGAATCTGGAAGAGGTAAGAACATTATGGTGTTGTGTGGGGCAAATTTACTTATATCCATTGATATTTGTAAGTTTAATCCGTGAGGGGCCAACCGCCTATGTGCTTGAAATATGAGGTATCTCTTGGTAAATTGTTATTCATTTATTTTTCCAAATCACTAAATAAGAGGTGACACCCCTGTTGACGCTAAATTAACAACTAGAGGAAATCTACACCTATGCAATACCCCAAAGTTTCCTAACTAATTTCATCCCAAGAATGTCAAGTATTAGCTTCTAAATTGAATGATTTTTATCCAATGGGGATTTTTCAATATTTTCACTTTTAGTTATGTGGGAAATTCAATAATCTTTCCATCGATATAAGATTACGCAAATCCGATAACCGGGTAAGAGGTTATGACTATTTCAAGTCCCTGTCGTAAAACAGCGCCATATTAGTCAGTGGTGCGCCGCACCACCACAAGCGAAAATGGCAATTGTCAAATTCCAGTAGATCTCTATGATGTCCCCATGTTGCATCATCATCCAATTTCCCAGTTGTCAAATTTCAGTGACACAGCACGATAGCGCCTCGTCGCGCCAAGGGTCCAGGTCGGGAAATTTTCACAAAAAATAAATGATGTGTCCAGGGTTAAATGGGTGTCTTTACATGATTTTTTTCAGCCTTAAGCACGAAATTTAACCCTACATAACCTAAGAATATCATTAGTTACTCTATTTTTTCCAAATTAATTTGCTCTCTCTCAAGCCAAGAAACCCTAGCTCTTAAATTCAAGGGCCAAATCATAAGAACTCTCCATCAATCCTTCCAAATTCATTAACTCAGGTATGTCAAGTATTGATTCATGGGTCCCTTCCACCCATGAAGCTCAAAATATCTTTTCAAATTTCAAGTATATGGATTTTTATGAATCCCATATTGGGTTGCTTTTGTTCATGTTGATAATGACCAATTAAATTCTAATCCATGTTTGGTGATAAATTTTATGTGGAATTAGTTATTATATGAGTAGATTCATGTGAACCCATGATTAAACCCTTAAATTATGAAATTAGAATTGAATCATGATGTTTATTTGTTGTGCAATGTTTTCTACATATACTGTGTTCATTATGTGCTTGATGAATTGTCTATGTGAACTAATAAGCGAAGAAGCCATGCCATGATTAGTTTATATGCAAGTGTTTGATAAATTGTCCATGTGAATGGATTAATTCCACGATATAGTATGCAATTATGTATTCCCCATTCATGTACAAGTGATATACCCCAAGAGTTCGTTAAAATGTCTTAATGAATAAATTGTGAGTATATAGCCATTGTTGGGCTTTTAGGCTTGTGTCATGATTTACATATTATTCTATCGAGTCCTGGGGGTATTTAATACCCGATAATTTAGCTGTGTGCCTAGGCCTGTGTTATGTTTTCATGATATCTTCAGTCAAGCCATGTTCAGTAGAATTCAGTCAGTTATGTGACTCAGGAAAACTCAGTAATCCCAGTAATTTCAGAAAGCTTAGTGCTTTAGTAATCTCAGTAGTATTTTGTCAGTCAATGGAACTCAATGAACTCAGTCCAGTTCAGTTCAGTTAATCATGTTCAGTGTCTATTTAGATGGGAGTAGGATTTAGCACCGAGTGAACCCAAGGATGAGGACACATACTGACAGTTGAGGGTGTGATCCTTAGAAGCAATCCTTGCATTCTAGAACTATGTAGCCAGAAGAGGTTAAGACATCAACACTGGAAAATGAGGGTTGATAAGGTAGATAAACACTGTCATATAAGGGTCCCACTATTCTTTTTTAGGGACACTATCAGATGAGGGTCACCCATATTTTGTCTTTACCACTGGTGCGGTATTGACACCCTTCCAATTGGAGTTAAAGATTAGACCCCAACCTAGCTATATTACTTTATTTGGGGCATGTTGGTTAGATGACTACTTTCTACTATTACAGTTTTAGTCTCAATCTCAGTAATAGAGCTCAGATAGTTCTTCAAATTTTATGACTGTTAGATACAGTTAACTCAGAATAGTATAAAACTCAATCAGTTCCATCAAAACCCAGACTATCAGATACAGTCGCTCAGTATCAGTTATTTCAGTTATACATTTATCAGTATCTTATGTTATCAGTACTCAAACTCAGTAATCGTGTTATCACGAATTCAGTTACAGTCTCTTATTCATGCATATATTCTCACATTCATGTTATACAGTTAGTTAGCATTGTTCATGCATTTGAACCCTTTGCATTTAGCCTACCTCACTTGCATACCAGTATATTCAAATGTACTGACACATTTGCACTATAGTGTTTTATACCATAGGTTCAGAAGCACGAGCTCCAGAGCATCAGTAGTATCCCAGTACTCAATAGTTAGAGTCAGCAGTAAGTCCTCCTCCTTTGAGGACATGAGCATTATTCTATTATTTTAGTACTTAGTTTATTACAATAGTTGGAGTTAGTTGGGGTGCATGTCCCATCAACTCCTTATTCAGACAATTAGAGGTTTTTTAGACTATCATGATTAGACAGTTATTTTAGTTTTTTTGGGTATTTCATACCCCACCCAGATGTTATATTTTATCAGATATTATGTCTCAATTTTGAACCTTATGGCCTTTCAGTATTTATTTCTGCATTTATATAGTATATTATGCAGTGTTCAGGTACAGATATCAATAATGGGTTAGCTTATGGTCCTTCGGGGTCATGAGCACCGTGTAGCATTTTGGGTATCAGATTTAGGGTGTTCCAACCTAATATTTAGTTAAGACCTCGTGGTATGAATAATTTTGCGTAGAATCAAGGGGTAAACTATATGTATATCCTTGACTTGAATAAGAGGTTATATTATGAAATCTTGCCAAGTAAGGTGGTCAATGTGATAACTAGTTACTTCTAAAATGTATGATTACTATTTAGAGGCTAGAAACCTAGTAAGCTAGTTGGTGGACTTTACTTGATTAAAAACTAGAATTAGTTCTTAAGGTTGTGACCTGCTTAGTAATGATGGGCCTAGTATTGCATGATGGTTAATTAAATTATCTTCTAATAATGTCACGTTGAGATGGCTTAATTGATAACTCATGTCATGAAGATGCTAGCTAAAGAATGGCCTTATGATAGACGAATAACCTATAATATGGGTGGCTTGTAGTTTTTCCCAATTTGATGGCTAGTAATTATAAGGCTTGCAATCTATTGATTCATGGAAGGATAAGGATAACTAGTATCGACTTCACGCGGTGTTTATCAATGAATTATAGAATTGATGAATACATACCTATGTTATGACAATGTTGCTTTCTTTATATTAAAGTACGGTATGGGTATCAGAAGTGAATTTCGGTAATGAACCATGGCGGGGTGGAGCTACTCACAGTTTTGGTCAATTGATGGAATAGTTGTGCTTATTGTATTATTGGTTATATTCTTTTGATATACTCTCCGGTGGTATAAGAAACCATGATGGGTTCTTGTTTGATATTCTTTTATGTACTCTCCGGTGGTATAGGACGTCGCGACGAGTTCTTTGTTGTGCTCTCTTCATGTACTTTCTAGATGTATGGGATGTCGTGGTAAGTTCTCTTGCTTTATGTTCTAGAGATGGTTGATGATGACTATGGCAAGAAGATGCTTTGCTATTGAGTATATGGCTTTACGTTTTTGAAATGATACTCAGTTGTTATGGCGATTATGGAGTAAATTGAGATAGTATGTCATATTATTACTTTAGTAGTATAGATATTGTTACAGTGGTATCAAAGCAGGTTCAGGTTCGATCCTACCCCTTGACTTTAAAATTACTGTCTTACTCTATATTTTCTTTACAGTATATTTGAGCTCAATCGGCTAATGATGCCTACTGAGTACTGTGTTTTAGTACTCATACTACACTTCTATACCTTTTTGGTGCAGACCAAGGTTCTAGTTGCTGTCGTCGAGCTAGTTCGTGCGAGTTGACTATTTGGAGATAGGGTGAGCTCTTGGAGATCGAGTTTCCCTTTTTTCGCTCTATCCTTATTTGTCTTTTGCTTTCAAGACAAATGTATGATATTATTTAAGACATTTTAGATTTTGAGTTTGTAAATTCCTCTTGTCAAGTTTAGAAGCTCTTTTATTAATAGTATCAAGTCATGGGGTTGGTATTTGAATATCTGTTGTCTCAGTTGGGAAAATATTTTTAGTTATATTGTGTTCACGTATAAGGTCCATGTTAGACGTTCGCACCAAGGTAACCCATTGCATTAGCTCTGGGTTACGGTATCGTCTTACCTACTGGTGGGGTATGGTAGGTGCCATCATGACTCCAAATGGAGTTGTGATAATTATTAAATGATTTAAATATATCTGTCTTTTTTTATAGGTTGTGCATCCATGGATCGTGCCTACTGAGCAGGAGTTGGGGATTACTTCTTTTACTACTCTAGGTCTTGTTAATATGATAGCAAACCCAATGGTGGAGTTAATAAAGAAGGAATTGGCTAGAGCAACAACCATAAGAAGATCAGTTAGGCAAGGTCAGCCTAATGTTGAGGCTCTTCATGACCAACCTAATACAACAAATCTGGGTGCTTCTTCCAGGGCTGTTTCTGGTGGAGTTATTGATGTTGGTGGCAGGCATGCTAATGTTGCTTTCATTCATGATGATGAGCATGTTGATGCTCAAGAAAAAATAAATATGTTTGAAAACACCCCTTTCATAGGTCCCTCTTACCCTTACATAGGTCTCTCTCACCCTTACACAGGTCCCTCTCACCCCTCTTCACCCTCATGTTCTCGTTGCAAATGCAAAGAGTGCAAGGACAGCAAGAAAAAACTCATTGAAAGAGTAGAGGCTTTTGTTAAAGCTGATAAAGAATTAAATTCCAAGAGGGGGTGTCATACCATCCAAGAAGGTGAAGGATCCATACACTCCTACAGTGACGGTTGGGAGGAAGAAAAGAGAAATTAGCCAAGTACTCTCCAATCATAAATCAAAAAACATTACAAATCCTCCCTCTCCAAAAGTTGTTAAAGTTCAGGGGCTATTTAAGAAGGTGGAGATATACGCGTAACTTGGAGCCAAAGAGAAGAGGGATCTGCAATGGGATAATAATGCCAACCAAGGTGCACAAGATTACCCCATCCATACCTTTTTCGCCCAAGACTTCAAGAGTATGACAAATATGCTTACGTAGTACATGGACAGGGTAAGTTT
The DNA here is from genome assembly GCF_002878395.1 of Capsicum annuum. Lineage (NCBI taxonomy): Eukaryota > Viridiplantae > Streptophyta > Magnoliopsida > Solanales > Solanaceae > Capsicum > Capsicum annuum. The sequence continues at coordinate 131,220,335 of NC_061117.1, forward strand.
ACATTTCCTAACCTAGCCTTCTAATCTACTCTATGAAGAAGAAGCTACGCAACAAATGTGTCATCTGTTGTAACAGAAGTGTATTTTGGTGCAACTTATCATCTCTTGTATAAGTTGTGTTAGATGGGTAATTTGTGAACAGATTTAGAGAACCCTCTACAAAAAATGGACCATCCATTGTATCTTTTCACTCTGTTTTCCTTTTTTATAAGTACTAACCTATTTAAAAATTGAGTTCTTATATCACAGTATGCTGAAGAAATTCTCTGCCTCATGAGGGGCATACAATTAGCATACCCAAAAGCTTATGATATTGCTGATAGGATAATGGACCTTGGCTTCTACAAGAATTTCAAGGATAGGTACGATGATCTTAGTAAGCTAGCATCAACTCTCGATAGTGCGAGATTTTATTTGTTAGTCTCTGGATTCTGATGGGATGAAGAAATACAAAAATATGTCAGAGGGGAGAGGCCAAATCGACACGGCAAGAGCTGAACCGTGGAAAATAGGATTCTTGAAGTCATAAACGTGGACGGCATACATTATCAGGCTATTGAGATACTAATCGAGGAGGGAACGATTAAGGTTTATGACTATAAATTACCTGCCTTGGACGAGGCTGATTTTTTTATCCATATACAACACTGTTAGAGTTGTTTCCTATCTTGTTGAGGAAGAGTAAACTGGTGGATCATTAGCCAGCAGAAGTGTTGATGAAGCAACCATGGGATTTTAAAGGTTGAAACAAGGACATAGACCTTCCAGAAATTAAAACCGGTGCCGCGTACGGGTTGCACACGCTTGCACACATCGAATGTTTGCTGACCGGCACAGAAATAGCTGAGCTAATAACCTTTTTGTGCATTAATACTGTGGATAACATGCAAGAGGTCTGGGCTTATGGGGTACTAAATAGACACTTAGAGCCTGTGTATAAAGAAGAACCTATGAAATAACAATTTTTTATTTCAAGTCACTTTACTTTACATACCTTACATATAGTGACAATATTTCTTGTCTGATGAAAGTTGAATTTTTTATAATGCAACAGATTTTCTATCTATTATAAAATATAGTTTATCTTCTCTATCAGATAGTTTATCTATTGTAATACGTTGGTCATCTGTTCCATTATATTGATGTTTTTATCTAAGTCTTATCTGTTGCAACAGTGGGAAGACCTATTTGATAATTTCCAACAGATGACCTTCATGTTGCAACATATGTATAAATCTGTTTGATATTTTCCAATAATTACACTTGAATATCCATGTGCTAAACAACACCAAAACAGTAGAAAATACAAATACACCACCATGAAAATTTCAGCAATTTGTCTTGAATATCAATGTGCTCAATAACACCAAATGAGTAGCAATAACGCCAACAATGTAGTATTTTCTGGCTCGATTCTATTTCTCTTCAAAAGTCTTGACTTTCTTCAAAAAACCCTAGATTACACGATTTGCTTGTGAAGGATGTCGTTCTTCATATCAATCAAAGTAATCACATTTACCCAACTTCTATAAAAATAAGACCAAAATTACAAAACAATTATTAAATAATTAATCAACTCATTATATAAAAAAAATATTACCTTTGAAATCTTACAAGTAAAAAACCTACGACCTAGATTTTGTTGATTCCAAGAAGTCTTTAATAGAGCTTCATGACCACACTTACAATATCAAAAATCTTTATCACAAAAAAATAGTAAAAATGAGCTCGACATTGTCAAGCTCAGTTGGAAAAAATGAAAAACTATGCAAAAAAAACAAATACAAATAATTTAAAGAATTTAGAAAGAGAAAAATATCATAAAGAAAAAGATTTGAGAAATTAGGGTTAAATTTTTGGAAGAAGATGAATATATAAGATCATAAGGGGGAAATAATCGTTGGGGGTCAAATCAGTTGCCAACCTAGCAAAAATGGGGGTTCAACGAGCCTTGGCTGCGTGAATCACACGTGAGCTGCCAACAGGGAAAAATGTGCCAAAATGACACATTTGATGTCTATTTTAGGTGTATAAAATGAATACTGTCTACTTGAGGTACCAAAGTGAAAGATCGCTGCAACCTTAGGTGGCTGTCGATGGGTTCTGCTATTTTTATTTCAAGTCACTTCACTTTATATGTAGTTGCAATTTTTTATGTCTAATGAAAGCTGAATTTCTTATAATGCAACAGATTATCCATTTGTTTTAACAAATATTCTACCTGTTCTCACAAATAGTTTATTTGTTGTAATAGGTTGGTCATATGTTGCCTTTTATCGATGTTTCTATCTAAGTCTATCTGTTGCAACAGTGGGAAGACCTATTTGATAATTTCTAACAGATTACCTATATGTTGCAACATATGTCTAAATCTGTTTGAGATTTTCTGACAGATATGTCGTCTGTTGCAACAGATACGTTATCTGTTGCAATATTTGAATCTAGTATTCCATTTCAATTAATAAGTTCAAATCTAAGGATAAAATAAAATTCATAGACAAAATAAAATAAATCGAAGCCTTCAGAAATTACATAAAATAAATCAACCAATAAATAAAATGTAAAAAAAAGTTATTGGTACATATCTTAACCAATAAATCAACAATTTAAGTTTTGATGCCAATAATTCCTAAGGTGGGGTGAGGTTATTACTTTGACAGACTCAGGCTATAAAGATCTAATCAATATGGACAAGTTGTTCTTCATCTGATTCTATGGAATTCAGCTTTGGTTGTCTTGGATTTTTAATATCGCTTGCATACGATTTCTGTGCTTTTGCTTGTTTGTAATTCCATAAAAAGAGTAGTATATTGTCAATGCTATTCAGCAGTAGCTTCTACAGTGACATCCACCTGGAAAGCCAAAATTGTTCAATGCTAATCACTAGATTCAAAAAAATAAAAAAAAATAACTCATCTATTTTAGCAAATCAAACAGGTCTTCCTCCTATTTTAAATTGTCTCAAACAAATTATATTTCTGTTGCAATAGATGGATCAACTGTTGGGATAAATTATAACATGAGGAATACCTGTATGATAATTTCGAACGGATGAACCATCTGTTGCAACATATGACTCATATGTTTGGAAAAACTAAACAGTAGGAAGTCTTGATTTAATTTATCCCAACAGATGACCCATTCGTTAAGCAGATAGGTCATTTGTTGCTACAAATAAAAATGGTATGTAGAGCTATTTAATTTTCTAAAACATATGAGACATATGCTATAACAGATATTGTATCTAATATAATAGGTTAGTCAACTATTGCAATAGATGTATATATCTATTTGATAATTTTTAGCAGATATGTCATCTGTACACATCTGTTGAAACAGATATGCGTTTGTTTGTTAGTTGGAATAGATGATATATATTCTCCTTCTTCAGCTTGTGCTGCTCTCTTGTAGCTCTTGTACATTGCTTAATAGTGTAACACACGGATAGAGGAGTTGTAATTTCACATTTTTGGATGCTTGATAATGCCTTGGAAATACTTTCCTTCTCCTCTTAGCCTTAATCTCTAATGGAGTGGATGAATATAAAATCCTCTTTGATGGAATGACACCCCTCTTAGATGTCAATTCCTTTATAGAAGCAATTAATGCATTAATAGCATTAATCACTACATCATGTTTCACCTTGCAGTCTTGATATTTGCATGCAGAACATTCGCTAGAAGAGGCAAAATATGTATAACCTGTATGATCATACTCATAATAGTTTGTTTGAAAAACTGTAAAAGAAGAATCATTAGCACCGACAGCAGCATCACTACCACCACCAACAGCTTCATCACTACTAAGACCATGAACAACAAAAAACCCATCCTCCAAAATGATTTTTCTTGTGATGACTGTTGCTCCAAATAATTTCAATTTTATTCTATCAATGATCTTAGGGTATGATAAAGTTTGCACAGATCATAAAGTAAGAAAAATGGCATCATCAACTCTCGATTGATCGAAACAAGTGACAGATGCACAATCTAACATAAATCATTACATATATTAGAATGATGATTAGGTCATTAAAAAAAATATTAATTAAAACAAAAACTTAATTATAATTATCATTACTGTATCCTTTGGGGGGTTGAAGAGATCAAAAAATTTTAAATTTTTATCAGTTTTGACCGACAACCATCTCAAGATTCTTGGACAAGAAACTTTTTCCTGGTAGTTCACTTATTGTCTCAAATAAGGAATGACTTCAAACGCCCAAGCCTATAAAATAACGCCAATAAATCAAAACCATTATTGAATAAAAAATGAATATTTATCATGAAAGCCCATGGAAAACCATATAAGTTAACTATCTTTGGCGTTAACAGAGTCAACAAATATTTGACAGTCATTTTAAAGCTTTCATAACCCCAAGGATAGCTATTAAATATCTCAAAATCCTCGAAGAGCTTTTTTAAACCAACACTTGTGTTGTTGTTAATGTCTCTTTCCCAATGAATATTATGTACAAACCAAACCAAGCTCAATGATTGCTTGTGCTTCTTTGAAATTCTTTTACCTTTCAACACTTCTATTAAATTATTATTTTTGAAGCTTGGATCAATAATGAAAACTATGTCATCACGATCACTCGACTTGACTTTGCTTTTTGGGTGTGCGGGGTGCTTTTTTAGGTTAGAATAGGTATAACTTGAGAAGGAGAAGGAGAATAACATTTTAGTCTAGTAACTATGGAAAAATCCTTCCAACCAAAACAAACAAGCATGCCACAGTAATTTATCCACACCTCATCCATCTTATCTTTGTTTTCATGCATAAACCTAAGCTTGAGAAGATCATATACCATTTTTATTTGGAAACGAGCATTGTTGTCCTCCGACAAATTAAGATACAGCCTAAAGCAGTTGTCCATGAAATAAGCATCCAATTTTTTATTCTCAAAGTATTTTTCTGAAGGTGTCGAATGATTTTTCCATGGCTGACTTAACCATCAAATCACTCATTAAATCTGTGGAACCATTGTACTGCATTCTCACAGGTTAATGATCAATGCTGAAGGTTTTAACCAACTCCTTGATGGAAGAGTTATTAGCATTTGTATCTTCTATTTTGAAATATTCCTCCTCCCTATGTTCATCATATTCTGCTCCTGATTGAGATAACGCTTCTAAATCAAGCTCATAGAGTGGTGGATGTAGCCTAGCTGCTTCACTTGTTCCTTTACTTAAACTTGATTCGGTTTTTGTTCTTTTGGAAGCCATATTATCTAAAATTAATAGGAACATAAAATAGATTATAATTGATTAATGCATCATTAAAAAAGAATAATAGTAAATTTAACATGCAAGATAGTAAAATAACAGTTCCAACAAATCACATATCTATTGCAATAAATAACTAACCTGTTGCAATGGATGAGTAATTTTTTACAAAAATAAAAATAGATCACTCATCCGTTGAAATAGATGACTGGTCTATGCAACAAATCACACATCTGTTGCAACATATGAGTGATCTATTGGAATATTTAACTAACATGTTTCAATGGATGAGTAATCTATTGCAACTATATAAAACATATCACTCATCTGTTGAGACAATGAATGGTCTGTGCAACAGATCACGCATCTGTTACAACATATGAGTGATATATTAGAATAGTTATCAACGGTTAATATTGTTTATATTTCTTCCAACAAAAGGGTCGTCTATTGTGATAGATGAATGATCAGATACAAAAATCAAGTCTTGGACATGTTCTATTGGAATAGTTGATAGGATTTTATCCAACAGAAGGTTTATCTGTTGTATCAGATGATTAATTTGTTGCATCAGATTTTTAATCCAATGGTTCCTCTATTGCATCAGATGATTAATTTATTACATCAAATTTGTAATACAATTTTTTATCTATTGCATCTGATGGTAAATCTGTTGCATCAGATGGTTAATCTGTTGCATCATATGCTAAATCTATTATATTAGATGGTTAATCTATTACATCAGTTGGTTAATCTATTGCATCAGATGGTTAATTATTGAAAGAAAAAAATAGTAGCATAATTTTGTTCAATGGAACAATAGCAATATCATCATTTTTACCAAGAACAAGAACAAATCAACCCAGCAACAAGCGCAACACCAAAAATACCAACATCGTTGTTTTATTTATATAAACACAAACAACAAAAATCAAACTTCAAAAAATACAACAAACAACAGAAAATCATAATTCACTCTAAAAAGAGAAGAGAAAAAATACTAGAAATTAGGGTTTTATTCATACCGTATTTCAAATTAAAGCAACAAATATTGAAATTGTTACTGGAAGAGAAGTTGGCTCAAGTTCCTCATTTTCTTCAAAATTAAAAAGGCCATAATTTTTACCTGTGAAAAAAGAAAATGGACAATGACGAATTTGAAGTTTTTGTGGTCGGAGAGCAAGGCTGTTACATTGATTGACAGTTAAAAGTTGAAAAGAAATTTGAAGCCCAACTATTTATCGCCAAAGGTTGAAGTCATTGGGGATTGAAAGAAGAAATTTGCAGAACTGTTAGTTGGGAGAAACTATCGAGAGAGGAGAGATAGTTGATTTTGAGAGGAGAGGAGTGAGGGTTGATTTGTATTTTTGAAAATATTAGAAAGTTTTGAAATAATTAATCAAGTGCACAATTAACTAATTAAATTTCCTAATTATGTTTTATCTTTTAAGTTGGTCAATGTCACCAATACTTTATTCAAGACTTAAATGACACCTTTCCTTCAATTTTCTCAATATACTCACATATTTCCTCTGTTGCCACACCTGGTCACTAAAATAAGATAAATTTAATATAGTAGGATGGAATTGTTGTGAGGTTCAGCTAAAACTATTGGAAAATATATCCTATTGTAATACCCCGTACTCTTTAAGCTAGAAAATAAAGCATTGTTCCCACGTGTGAAAACCTCTAATACTATAATTCATATGTGGGTGCATGTTTTATGACCATTATCCTAGTTATAAGAGAGCTTATTATGTGTAAAACATGTTCATAAGAGTCACTTTGAGTAATGCGAGCTAAGAGATTTCGAATCGACTAAGTTTTTGTGGTTGATTTCACAAAGATCATCTTTGAATGAATATAACATGGTTAATATGTGTAATTTGGCATATTAATACCTACCAAATTGTATATAATTGAATTATCTTTCCAACGATACCAATTTGCCTAAAGTTGATACCCGAGTGAAAAGTTATAGCATTTTTTGTGTGAAACAGTAGGTCACCACGATTACACTGCTCGGCGGTGCCTATAGCGGTGGAACCAATACCTCTCAGTAGTAAGACTCAAAATTGGGATTTTCCAAAATAGTAGGTCACCACTATTAACCCGCTCAGCGGTGCCTATATACCGTTCAGCGGTAAGCCTCAAAATTGGGATTCTGTTGAAACTTTTAATTTCCCAGGGACATTTTGGTCATCTCCCATGGTCCCAATCAATAGAAAACACGGGATTAAATCCCACAAAAGAAAATTTGGTCATCTTTTATTCAAATTCTCTCAATTTAAAACCATTTTCTCTCAAGAACAAACCTAGCCCTTCAAAGATTCAAGCTCAAGTTCAAGAAAACCACTAAGAACCTTCAAGAACTCTTCAATTAAGGTATGTTAGATATTTATCCATGGTTCCATTTCACCCATGAAGTTCAAGAATCCATTTTTTATATTTTAAATTATGAAATTACATGTTTATAATGGTTTATCTCCATGAAGCTTTTATGAATTTTAATTATACATAATGTTAAAATCTATTTTCGTTGAAGGCATCCCTTACACGTTTAAAGCATGAAATATCATTATTAAATCCTTAAGTATGGTTTTAGTATTACAATTATGATATTCCCACATATTTCACTCATTCCCATGCTTAAACCTATGAATTTCAAGTGTTTTCCAAGAGTTTTGATAGAAAGAGCCCTTACATGTTTTAAAGTTGAAATATGTTTACCTATACCTTGGTAATTTGATTTCAAGTCATGATTTCAATTGTTTTCATGTGGAATGAATTATAGTATGTTTTAAATTTTGTGGTATGCATCACATGTATACAAGAATTTAGAATAAACCCACAGATTATGATTTGGTTATGCGATCGTGCTATCTTAGTATGCTTAAAAGCACCCCAATGTTAAAGTCTTGAACCCCATGTGATTGATGAAATACTTAAGTGAATAATTATGAACAATGATTTCCCTTCCATGGTTTTGAATGCTTTCATATGTCCTTATTGTTATTGCTATTGAGTCCTGGGGGTTATGAATACCCAAAATTTAGTTGTTTACTTAGCCTAAGTATTCTCAGAATGGTTTCAGACACGTATGATCATTATCAATTCAGTCAGTTAAATTTAGTACTTTAGTCCTGTGATCAGTGCCAGTTCAGTTGGGAGTAGGATTCAGTACCGAGCACAGGGATGTGGGCATTCTTGTTAGTATAGGGTTTGACCCTTAGTAGTAATCCCTGAGTTACAAAACTACGTAGCCAGCATAGGTTTGAGATATCTTCCTGCAAGTTTAAGGTTGACACCTATCTCATGAGTCTTTTTGTTAGTTTAGAGTTGACAAGATATATTCCTGATAGTTTAGGTTTGACACAACTATTGTTAGTACCTGTGGAACAGTACTAGCACCCTTTCAACTGGGGTCACAGGTTAGACCCCAATCAGCTCAACTTTGGGGCATGTCGGTTAGATGATACTTCCTACCATTTTAGTTTTAGTATTCAATAAAGAATTCAGTTTAGTTTTTCTTGACCATAGCATATAGTTTATCAGTATTCAGTTACCAAATTTTAGTATTTCAGTTTACAACTATTTCAAAATTATGTTATATGCTTGGTCATGCATTCTTTGATTTTACAGCATTTACCTATTCATATCAGTTATTCAGTTACCTCATGCTACTCATTCAGTCAATTATTATTCATGCACATAACCTATGTATAACAACCTAACCTCATCTAGCATACCAATACATTCAAAGTACTGATCGCATATTCATTTCTTGCATTATGATGTCTTATATTATAAGTTCGAACGTTGAGGTTCCCGACTACACTTAGACATTCCAGCGCATTAGCAACAGCAGCAGAGGTGACTCCTCATATTTTAAGGGCATATCATGTTTATTTTAGTACTTCAATCAATTAGTCAGTCGGATTTAGTTGGGGACATGTCTCATCAACTCCACAGTCATTCAGTTAGAGGTTTTCAAACACTTTCAGGCAGTTATCCAGTTTTCAGTTGATTGTCAGTCTTTATGTTATTACTTTTAGATAGTTGTTTCAGATTTAAGAGTTCAATAATGTCTTAGTATTATAAAACCTTATGGAATATTTAGTTATTCTATATATGAGTATCTTTTATTAACAGTTTTGTTCAGTACTCATAATAGGTACCAGCTCATGGGTTAGCTTGTTGTCACTTGTGACTGTAAGAACCGTGGGGCATCTAGGGTTACTTCTGGGGTGTTACAAACTTGGTATTAGAGCCTAAGGTTTTAAAGTTTCCTAGGAAGTTTGAAAGCCTCATTGAGTAGAGTCTTGTGCATTGGTGTGAAGCGTGCCACACTTATGAATAAGAGGCTACAAGGCGTTTTAGGAAAATTTTCCCTTCTTTTAGTATTTATGTCATGTGAATAAGCATGAGCTTAATTTGAACTCTCTTTATAATTCAATTTTTCCCCATTCACTAAACATGTCTCCTATAAAGATAACAAAAGGAGAAATGTGAATCAGCCCGCACCTCCATATGTTCAGGAAGATCCCTTGAATGAGCATGTTACTTATGCTAAATTCTGATCTACATTCACCACTCTAGCTCACTCATTGACAATTCAAAATAATCAATAGGCTGCTATCCCAACTAATCCAGTGGCTAATACCGTCACAGCTAGGATTTAGGATTTCACCCAAATAAATGCTCCATTATTTTGGGGATCCAAGTCTGATGAGAATCCGTAGGAGTTCCTTGACATGGTTTAGAAGGTGACTGACATTATGGGTGTCTCGTCTAGTGAGAGTATAGATTTACCTGCTTACCAGTTGTATGGTGTAGCTCATAACTGGTATAAAAAGTGGAAAGAGAATAGAGGCATAGAAGCAGGGCTTATAGAGTGGAAGGAGTTTGCCACAGCCTTTTTAGATAGGTTCTTTCCTTTAGAGTTGAGGGAAGCTAAGGTGATGTACTTTATTAATCTAAAATAGGATAGTATGAATATGAAGGAGTATTCTCCTAAGTTTACTCAGTTAGCAAGGTATGCTCTTAATGCGGTGTCTGATAATAGGTCTAGAATGAGTAAGTTTGTTTTTGGTTTAGCTAATAGTGTGGTCAAGGTGTTTAGGACCGTAATGTTGATTAAATAAATGGAATTGTCTAGACTTATGGTCCATGCTCAGCATATCACGTAAGAGAAGGTTAAAGAGAAAGAAAAAGAGAGTAAGAGGGCTAGGATAGGTAGTTTTAGTTTTCCTCAGCTAGGGTCAGAGGGTGGTAACCATTCTTAGTTTTATCATAAGTTTTCAGCCCCAGCTCCATATTCATCTAGTGTACCAATACCAAAGTTCAGGAATGACAGTCGATATGGAGAGCCAAACTCCAAGACCCAGGGTAGTGGGAACAGTGGTTGTACCCATCTATTTTACAATAAATATAATAGGAATCATAAAGATGTATGTAGAGCTGATAGTGATGTATGTTTATATGTGGTGAGCTAGGAAATACAGTCAGAGAATGTCCTAAGGTTGGTCCACAGAGTCAGGACAGTCGTCCTCTAACTCCAGTAGGTCGCTCGACTTAGCAGGGTACCACTTCTAGTGTCATCAGTGGTCAACGCCAGAATAGACTTTATGCACTCCAATCCTGGCATGATCAAGGAAGTTCTCCTAATATGATTATGGGTACATCACAGGCCTATCATAGTCTTGTGTATGTTTTAGTAGACCCTAAAACTTTATTTTCTCTTCATAACCCATATTTAGCTGTCGAGTTCAGTATTAGTCCCGAAACCTTAGCGGAGCCCTTTTCAGTGTCTACCTCAGTGAGTAAATCCATCCACGCCAGACTAGTATACCGAAACTACCTAATTTTAGTATCTTAGAAAATCACTTCAATTGATTTTAGAAATAGAGCCATTCAGTTTTAGTTTCTAAATAAATCGATCATTGAATGGAGGGGTAGTACCTTAGTTCTTAAGAGTCAGACGTGTTTTTAGGTTGTTTCTCCGAATCCTATGATAGCATATGATCTAGAATAAGAGGTATGGTACCTGGAGTTTAGCAACAGTAGTAGAGTTAAGATGGTGTTATCTGAATTTGAGCAGATTATATTTCATAGGGCTAGTTGGATGAAAGGTGAATCAGTAGGCTTGAATCAGTGTATGCAAAAATTTAGGTCTGTTGATTCAAAACATATGTTATGGATGTGATAATTATAGGCTATGATAAAACTAGTATGGTTATTAAAGATTTGGGATATCCATGTTATGTGTTAAAACCTAAGTTTGAATCTTTGAAGGTTGAGCTAATAGAAAGAGGATTTGAAAATTCTAAGTTCATCAATTTTAGGTTGTTACATGATAATCGTTGGGGCTATAGAGGGCTAGGAGTTTTACTTCAGAATAAATTACCAACAATAAGTTTTACATTATTAGGCTTAGTCATTTAGGGTGAGTTTACCAATTATGCATAGTATTATACCCCAGATTCTAGAGTAAAGCGGTGGCAGTTCAGTTTAGAGATATTGATTAAGTAGTTCCCAAATTTAGAATGATGACTTTAAGCTAAGAGGGAGATGATAGAACAAGTAACCAAGTTAGGCTCTCTGGTTCTAGTAATAATGCCAGCGTGTTATGGAACAATACTTGAGAGGAAAATTCCCAATCCATTTTTATCTTGGTGCAAGGTTTTCAGTCATTACGATATCTACTCATGCCTTACATGTTAACTCCATGATCATATTTCATGTTTATGCACATCATAGAAAGTTTTGTATACTTCTAGTCCCAAGTATTAGGAGTTCCAGTTTACTCATGAGTAAGAACCATGTTCTATGAATTTATGAACTCCAAAATTAGGTCATGCAACTCATGACTCAAGTACTCATTCTTTATGGTATAAAAGCATGTTCAGTTCCAGTACTCAGGCTACACTCTCAATCATCAGTGTACATTATATCAGTCTTTTCTTAGCATTTCAGTCAAGTCAGTATTATTCGGGGGATGAACTTTCCCAAGGGGGAGATGTTGTAACACCCTCGAGTTTAGTAGTTTTCATGTACTAAATCTCTCAACTTTTCTTCATGAAACTAGATCCAGCCCGAGGAAGTGGTTAATCATAAGTTGACTCTCTCATTTATATCTCAATTAAATACTCACCTTCATGTCATTGCATGCATTCACGAATCAGTTCAGTCAGTCACTATGTTTCAGACTTAGTCATGTAATCATGTTCTCAGTCAAGCATGTTCAGTATATGATCTCAGTTTCCTTAGTTCAGTACTCTCAGTCTGACCAGTCTTATTCGAGGATGAATATTCCCAAGAGGGAGATATTATAATACCCCGTATGCTCTAAGCTAGAAAACAAAGCATTGTTCCTATGTGTGAAAACGTCTAATCCCATAATTCATATTTAGGTGCATGTATTATGACCATTAGCCTAGTGAGAAGAGATTTTATGATGTGTAAAACATGTTCATAAGAGTCACTTAGAGTAATGCAAGCTAAGAGCTTTTGAATCGACCAAGTTTTGGTGGTTGATTTCACAAGGGTCATCTTTGAATGAGTATAAATTGATTTATATATATAATTTGGAATATTAATACCCACAAAATTGAAGATAATTGAATTAGATTTCCAACGAAACCAATTTCGCCTAAATCCGATACCCGAGTGAAAAGTTATAGTATTTTTTGTGTGAAACAGTAGGTAACCGTGATTACACCGCTCGGCGGTGCCTATAGTGGTGGAACCAATACTGATCAGTGGTAAGCCTCAAAATTGGGATTGACCAAAATAGTAGGCCACCGCTATTATGCTGCTCAACAGTGCCTAAGCGGTGAAGCCAATACCGCTCAGTAGTAAGCCTCAAAATCGGGATTCTATTAAAACTTTTAATTTCCCAGGGACAGTTTGGTCTTTTCCCATGGCCCCAATCCATGGAAAACACAAGATTAAAGGCCCCAAAAGCATATTTGGTCATTTTTTATTCAAATTCTCTCAATTTAAAACCATTCCCTCTCAAGAACAAACCCTAGCCCTTCAAAGATTCAAGCTCAAGTTCAAGAAAACCACCAAGAACCTTCAAGAATTCTTTAATTAAGGTATGTTAGATGTTCATCGATGGTCCCTTTTCACCCATGGAGTCCAATAATCCATCTTTTATGTTTTAAATTATAAAATTACATGTTAATAATAATTTAACTCCATAAAGCTTTTATGAATTTCAATTATAGATGATGCTTACAATCTATTTTTGTTGAAGGCAGCCCTTACACATTTGAAGCATGAAATTTCATTGTTAAATCCCTAAGTATGGTTTTAGTATTGTAATTATGCTATTCTAACATGTTTCACTCATTCCCATGCTTAAACCTATGAATCTCAAGTATTTTCCAAGAGTTTTGATAGAAAGAGCTCTTACACATTTTAAAGTTAAAGTATGTTTACCTATAACTTGGTAATTGATTTCAAGCCATGATTTCAATTGTTTTCATATGGAATGCATTATAGTATGTTTAAAATTTTATGGTATTCATATCATGTATGCACAAAATTAGAATAAACCCTCAGATTATGATTTGGTCATGTGATCATGCTATCTTATCATGCTTAAAAGCACCCCTATGTTAAAGTTTGACCCCCATGTGATTGATGAAATGCTTAAGTGAATAATTAAGAATAATGATTTCCCTTCTATAATTTCAAATGCTTTCATGTGTCCTTATTGTTATTGCTATCAAATCCTGGCAGTTATGAATACCCAAAATTTAGCTATTTACTTAACCTCGGTATTCTTAGAATAGTTTCAGATACATATGAGCATTATCAGTTCAGTCAGTTATCACGTCAGTTAAACTTAGTACTTCAGTCCCGTAATCTTTGTCAATTCAGTTGGGAGTCTGATTCAGTACCAAGAAAACCTAGGGATAGGGGTATTCCTATTAGTATAGGGTTTGACCCTTAGTAGCAATCCCTGGGTTACAGAACTACGTAGCCAACGTAGGTTTGAGATGTCTTCCTGCTAGTTTAGGGTTGACACATATTTCATGAGTCTTTCTGTAAGTTTATGATTGACAAGATATCTTCCTTCTAGTTTAAGGTTGACACAACCATTATTAGTACCCAAGGCACGGTAGTAGCACCTTTCCAACTGGGGTCACTGGTTGGACCCCAATTAGCTCAGCTTTGGGGCATGTCGGTTAGATAATAGCTCCCACAGTTTTAATTTCAGTATTCAGTAAAGAATTTAGTTTAGTTTTGATTGAACATAACATACAGTTTATCAATATTTAGTTACCAAATTTTAGTATTTCAATTTACAAACTATTTTAGAATCATGTTATATGCTTGGTCATATATTCTCATATTTTACAGCATTCACGTATTCATATCAATTATTCAGTTACCTTATGCTACTCATTCAGTCAGTTATTACTCATGCACATAACCCATGCATAATAGCCTAACCTCATCTAGCATACCAATACCTTCAGAGTACTGATCGCATATTCGTTTCTTGCTCTATGATGTATCATATCATAGGTTCGAATGTTCAGGTTCCTGACTGCACTTACATATTCTAGTGCATCAACAAAAGAAGCAGTGGTGAGTCAGCATATTTCAAGGGACGATTATTTTTATTTTAGTACTTCAGTCTAGTAGTCAATCGGAGTTAGTGGGGGACATGTCCCATCATCTCCACAGTCATTCAGTTAGAGGCTTTCAGACACTTTCAGACAGTTATCTAGTTTTTAGTTTATTATCAGTCTTTACATTATTACTTTCAGTCAGTTGTTTCAGATTTAAGAGTTCAATAATGTCTTTGTATTATAAAACCTTATGGAATATTCAGTTATTCCACATATTTGTATCTTGTATTAGCAGTTTTTTTCAGTACTCACAGCAGGTACCATCTCATGGATTAGCTTGTGGTCACTTGTGACTATAAGTACAGTATGGCATCTAAGGTTTACTCCCGGGGCATTAAACCCATGAACATATACTAAAATATACGAAGAAGAACACAAAGGTGAAGGCTTAGTAATTTGAACAACTAACATAGGATTAAAGGCTTGAAATACGTACAACGCTTTCCTAAAAAATATATTTGCTTCCTCTCCTCTGTGAGACTTCTCTCGACATGCTTAGAACTTTTATGGTCATGTGCTATCCAAGGTTGATGAACATTTATGAGAGCAAGTCCAACTCTCATTCGAAGTGGCACCACTTCTATCTTTATATAGGTAAAGTTCTTTCAGTGTTTTTGTCATATTTGAGACACTTGTTCCTTGAACTGAACCTCATAAGAGTATTAAAACTCAACCCTCTAATATATGACAACCAATACTAATATATCTCTAACTTATGTTGAAACATCCATGTATCAATAACTTGTTGTTACCCTTTGAACCTATAACTATTCATTTCACAGTGCTGGGTAGGGTTGCCATTATTGGTGGGCCTAATTAAGGTGTTCTTATATAATCATACTTTAAGATGTATTCAACAAATTCCTTTTCATAAATTTAGTAAAGATTAGTCAAATTCACTTGACTCCACTAATGTAATAGAATTTATAATATCATCTTGAATTTATTTTCTCACATAATCATGTCAATAACTTATACGTTTTGACTTTCCATTATATAATTTCTATATGCTAGAGATTGAGTGTCTTGACTATCATAAATTGAGCTCATTATTTACAAAATCAATGGATTGTCTTGCTAATCCCTCAACCACTCAACTCTTTTCATTTTCTTGTTTCTACTAATGCAAGATTTTCTTGGTTTTAAAAAATTGTACCTCCTCGCAAGGTAACATCCATCATGTGATAAACTTATTTTTCTCACGTATTTGATACCAATTTATATCGATATATTCTTATAAAATAGTATAAAACTTAGAGTTTCTTAACTCTTTAGTTTTCAAAAGAAAATTAAGGACTCGACTACTGGCCCTTCCAATAGCGCTTGCTTACACAAGTAAAGCCACAATTATTTTTTTCATTATTGGTTAACTTGATTTGGGATCTAATAGGGTATTGACATCTTTTATGTTAAAGTGACTAATTTCTTTAGCATATTTTTTTCAATATAGCAAGATTAACTCAATACATTATCCCCATAATTTGTACAATCTTGATACCCATCATAGTGTCAATCTCTCCAAGATCCTCCATTTTAAATGTGAAAATTAAAGATTACCTCATTTCTATTATGATTTTTTATCATCTCTTTCGATCAACATAGCGATAAACTATTACACATAATATCACATATTCATCAAGATAGAGAATTGGGTTCATACTAAATGCTAAGTCTAACATTGACTTCTAATCACATGTCAAACACCCCCACACTTTAAACATATTAAGTGCCTTTTTCATTCACTTTTAGAGAAAACTGAATTCACTAACTCACGTTCTCTAGATCTCACATTCACTTATAGCAACTTTCAATTATAGACACACACTTGTAATATTTCATGTCATTTTTTTAAAACTCCATATATGATCTTTATGCAAGAAATAACGATCCACAATGGTAACACAAAAAAAAATTATTCTTAATTATCATGCATTTAAAGATCATCACAAAAATATCATCTACCCTAATATTTATGAAAATAAATTCACAAAAATCACAAAGGATAGAAATTTATAAATAAATAATAAATAGGGTTAAGACATCGAACCTGAATTTTTTCTTTCTTTCTGGCGAGTGCTTTGATGTGGTTCCCATGATTGTGGCGGCCTAACACACCACCTTCACTTGAACTAAGACTTGATTGAGTAGCACCAATCTAAACCCTCCAATTTCTTCTTAATATGGTCTCACTTCATCATGAATATCACATATTTTCTTGTTTGGAATAAACACATTTCGTCCAATAAAATCAGTTTCACATAAAAGTTTGATAAACAGAATATGGGATCAAGAGGGAATCCAATTCATCAACTTGGTCCATTTTTGTATACAACACATACTGCATAGCGACCAAAAAAAAAATCTCCAATTTGATTTCTTTAACAATATCACCCAGACTTCATACTAGTTCCCCCTTTTGTCGACGCCTATTCCATTCCTTCCAATTTACCATCACGTCCCCATATTAAATAATCTCATTACAGCAGCAAATATTTAAGCTTTTCTTGGTAACAACCCATGACCTCAACATTGCCTAGCATGGCAAATCACTATTCTTATATAAATTCTACCGTCAGCACTGCATAACAACCATCTCTGCTATTAAAGAAACTTTTCCTTCACAACCCACAATTACACCATTTTACTCTTATAATAAATGATCCATTATATTTGGGCAGTGGATGACCTAAAGTTACTTTCACGTTTGAACATAACTATTAGTGACACCAAACACTACCAATATTCTTCCTTTTCAGTTTTTCACACTTGGAATACCAAGACATTAATTGCAACATGTAGCAACTAGAAAAAACAACTTCTGATTATGTTTCAAAAAGAGAAAAGACATAAAAACACCATTGAAGTTGTTCCAAATTTTTAAAAAGACACATAAAGTTTGTGGGTATCCTACAACCCCTAAATTTTTTAAATGATATTAATACATCTTTTTGGAATCAATCTCAATTTCTTAAAAAATAGTGATAAACACATGCCAATCACTGATAGACACGTGTTACTTTATTTATAAATATGTTTTTCATTTTTCTTTATATTTTTCTCTTTTTGTTTTTTCTCTCTCCTATTTTTTGACTTTCTTTTCTGTTTTGCCCAATTTCGTCCCTCCACGTACCCCTCCAATTATCCTTCAATCAATAGTCTCACCTCTCAATCCACACACTGATTCTTTTTCTATCTTTTTTTCAACTAATCTCTTCTTCTTCCAATGTCCAAAGCTTCCATAATCAATATTTAAAATTGAAAATAATAATCACTCCATCTTTTTTGTGGTATTATAATTATAGTGGGTTTAGGAATTTAAATTGGTCATAATTTTTTAAATTTATGTAATTAGTTATTTTTATCCTCTAGTTTCATATGAAAATCAATAATTTTTATCATTGTTTATGATTTCTTTTACTAAAATTTTATAAAACTTTTAGCGTACTTTAACATTGATAGCTTCTATCTTTATAATTCAGTAATTCAATGAAATTTTATCACTTTTTTAATCATCAGAAAATACCTTCTCGCCCAAAAAAATGGTGGCTAACATACCACCTTCTTTTTACCTATTTTTAATCTCTTTATAATTTTTAGCGAAAAATAAACATCAACCATCATATTATCCACCACCTTCTCCATTAATGAAGAAGAAACGAAGAAGAAGGAGAAACAAAAGCAAAAAAAAATAGAAAAGGAAGAAAAGAGTAGAAAAATAGAAAAAGAAAAAAGTGGAAAACTTTTTTATTACATAAAGCATTTTTCAATTTGCTGGTGCAATAATTTTCTTGCCATCACGTGCCTCCTCTTGTGTGTTAAAATAAATAGGCTAAAAATGGGTCAAAGGGGTTAATTTTAGTGGTCTTAACTTGACACAACCCGACCCAAGTCCTTGTCGTAATAGGCATTCCAAGTCTGACCAGGACCGGAGACTACCCCGTTACCCAACCGAACCTCCAATCGTCTGCCCTTAGTTGGCTGAATTTCAAGCATATAACAAGATAGTGTAACTATTCAATTTACAAACTTTGGGATAGATCTATTACCGAGACTGATCCAATCGAGTTCTATTGTCCGAACCCAACCAATAGCCAAACCAACTAAACCATAACCATATGAGTTCCATAACAAATTATATATAATCTCAAAATAAAATAGGATGGAACAGTGAGAAATTTATTCCTACAGTATTAGCCCTAATATCAATACCAATGCTAAAGCTAACACTAATACTGATCCAGCCCATACCAACCCATAATAATTCCACAAAAGCCTCTAACTAAAAGAATACCAAAATCCGGTTGGGACATGCCCCCAATGATATACAAAACCTATATCCACAAATAAACCAAAGTATGAAATAACATCCATAAAATAGAGCCTTCCGGAAAGATGGAAGCTCACCACTTCAATCCAGTAGCTGATCCCAAATATCCAATAGCTAAGCAGAAAAGTAGAATGGCCAGTTTCTATATCACATCGGGATACATCCACCCGAAGATAGGTTAGCGGGTGAACTCTAGCATGAACACAGGAAAAGGATAAAATAATGCCAACCGGTAAAACCAAGTAAATCAACCATATGGAAAAAAACCATATATATATATATATATATATATAACTATGTCGAGAAAGGGAACTGGGTTTAGCATGCATTTAAAACCATTTACTTAGGTATGTGAATCTTAACCATTCTTCACCACCCACGGGCTATATGGGTCCAGTTTAACCCCTTGAACGGGCCTCTATGCATGTAGCCGCACGAATCAAAGATACCATAAGAGTAAAGGATTCCCAAGTACCCTCACCCTCCTTGATAGATATGTATAATGTACTTAAAGGATTCTCGCGTACCTCATAGTATCATAAAAAGGTAGCCATGCCCTACCCCTCATGTCAGCAAACATGAGTTTCTGATGTTCATTTATTAAACTCTCACTTTAACGGTCAGCTATAACACCCCACCATAATTGCCCAATAAAACTATTTCCAACCAACAAATCCATTATTCAATTTATCATTTACCAAGGATATTAATAGTGGTATCGTCATACCGATTATAACTTGTAAGTATTTTTCTTAGCCAAAACTTAAGACGTTAAGGGATTCCTGTGTACCCATTTACCAAGTTATCTTGGGAGAGTCCCATGTACCCCATAAGTGTTCCATTATGTTTGCTTGGGGGAGTCCCATGTACCCCACAAGTTGTTCATTTACATGTTTACTTAGGGTATTCCGTTGTACTCCACAAGGAGTTCAATTAACCATAACCATGACCACCAAACCATTCCATTTAACCATTCTAAACTATTTAACCATTTACCATTACAAATTTAAACCATGCAATAGCTCCATTAAAATCCAACAATATAGTGAAAACATTTGCATAGGTATTTTATCAAACATATTGGGGGTATAGTATTTCCAAAACCAAAGCCAATTACCAAATAACCATTCCCATGAAATAAATTATATAAAAACACCATAAAAGCATATAAAAGCATAATATAAAACATGGGAAAACCATAACCAAGCATTTATAACAAAAAAACCCTAAATTATATTTGAAAACCCAAAACCATACAACAATCAAACCATGAAACCATTGTATAAAATCATGCCTTTAGTTGGAACTAATAATGAGGAAAGAGAACATGCCATAAACCAAGAAGATGATAGAGAGAATTGTAGAATAACCTTCTGTAATGACTTGAGAGTATACCCTGGGCGTCACACGGTGTTTACAGTCCTGAGGGACCAAAAGATAACCCATGAGCTTGTACCTGTTGAGAGCACTGAATATTAATATCATAACTGTGAAAAACATCTGATATTGCCATAAGGTTTTATCACTGAATAAATACTGAAATATGAATCTATAGAAAAACTAACTGAATCTGATTAAATACTGATAAACTAACATGTCAACTGAAAATCCAAATACTGAATAACTGAATCTAATATTTGAAAAACCTCTAAAACTAGCGAACTAAATATGTGTTGATGGGATAGGCCCCCAACTAACTCTGCTAACTACTAAAAAAGAAATATAAAGTAAAATAATTTATCCTCGGATGGTGAGGACTCACCACTACTACTGTACTACTGATAACCTGAGAAATGAAGTCTAAGCACGGTTTAGGAATTGAGCATCCACACCTATGATATAATACATCATAGCGCAAAAGAAAAGTATATGATCAGTACTTTGATTGTATTGGTATGCTAAATAAGGTAAGCTAATATGCATGGTTTCATGAACGGAACTAATAATTAACTGAAAGTTCATGCAAAACATGAAGTACTGAGTAGAGAACATAGAATCTGTAGAAACTAAAAATATGAAGAATCTGTAAATACCGAGTATACATGACACTCTGTAAATATCAAAGATACGTGAAAATTTGTAGAAACTGGGGATGCATGACCAAGCATATAACATGGATTGAGTAAAATCTGTAAACTAAAATACTGACAAAATACTGATATTTGTATGCTTTCATTAAACAACTCTAAGACTGCATAACTAAATAGGGACTATAACTAAGACTGCATCTGAGACTGTGGGACGTAGCATCTAATCGACATTCCCTAATTTGAGCTAATCGAGGTCCAACCTGCAACCCCAGTTAGAAGGATGTTAATACTGTGCCATGGATATTAACGATGGTTATGTGGATCTACTAAACTGATATAATGTCCAAAGGACTAAGGGTGTCAAGCCTGAACTGATGGGTGACCCCTGTGAGATAGTCAAGCCTAATCTAATGGGAGACTTCTCATATCCTATGCTGGCTATGTAGTTCTGGAGTATAGGGACGGCTACTAACGACTCTGCCTATCTGACGGGGAAGTTGCCATCCCTACACTCACTCGGTGCTAAATCCTAATCCCAACTAAAAGACACTGAAATACTAGACTGTTCTAAGTTTAACTAACTTATATCTGACTATTCTGATAATGCTCATAGTATGTTCTAAAGGTTATTTTGTAATGTACTGAGACTAGACTAATTAAACAACTATGGATTTCAGGTATTCAATACCCCCAAGACTCAAAAAAATAATAGTAAAATGTCACTAAACCTTGTAGGACAAAACATGAAGGCTTTTATTTAAATCAATCACTCTTGTAGGCATTTTATCAAACACTTGTAGTTCAGGGTTTAAAACAATCATAGGAATGCCATGGAACTTATAAAGAGAGCATGAATTCAACATAATAGTACTAAATCATGGTTTAGTTCAATAAATAATAATATTAAAACATGGAGAGTTGAATATTAACAATAATTTCATGGTAACATGGTATAAAATCAATAGTGCATGGAGATTCATAGATGAAATCATAATTTAAAGCATAATAACTTGAGAAGATTATAACTTGGTGATTAAAATGGGTTACTTGGGCTCTATGGATGATCTTCTAATATACCTGTGATAATGAATTTCTTGAAGTTCTGGGTGACTTGAAGATTGGTCTTGAATTTGAGAGCTGGAGTTTCTTGTTCTTGGAAAAGGGGATCTTTAATTTGAGAGGAAGTTGAATAATGAGTGATTATTTAGGTCACTTGGGGATAAATTTTATGTTTTAGGATAAGTTTAGGGCTTAGGAAAAAGACCCAAATACCCTTATATGGATTTAAAACGTAAGCTAAAAATTGATCATCCTAATTTTTGGCCTTGGTGTGATGCGCCACTATCTCGCCAAGCCACTAGAAATGGACAATTGGGACTTGGACGAACACCACAACGTAGAGCTATCGCAGTAAGCCTTTGGAATGCCAATTTGGCCACTTCCGCGATGCGCCAACATCGCTGAGGCCCACTAGAAATTGCCAAACGGAAAATTGGCCTGCGATGCAGCTTGATTGTGGAGTCATACTAGAAATTAACAATTGTCATTTGGACTTTCTCCACGACGCGCTAAGGGTTAAAATGATGGGTTCTAATGACTGAAACTTAAAATTGCCATAACTTCTTACCCGGTTATCGGGTTTGGGCGAATTTTATATCGTTGGAAAGCTAATTGAATTTCCTATGCAGTGGTAGGCTCTAAACTGAAAAGTAATGAGTGTTTTGAAAATTTAATATACGAATACTCATGTATTGGGACTTATATTATGCTAGGGAATTATGGGGTGTTACAATATCTCCCCATTGGGATCATTCATCCTCAAATGAAACTAGTTAAGCTGAGGAAGACTGCTAGACTGAGATTACACACTGAACATGCATATATTATGCATGGGTTACATGACTGAACTAATTTGTAAATGCGTGATTGACATGAACATGATGTCCAACTAAAACTGAGCATGATAGAGAGAAATCTTAAGAAGATTAATACCTTATACTAAATCTGGATTCGCGGAGAAAAGATGAGGGTACTTGGTCCCCATATCTAACTCTGCTTCCCAAGTGGCTCCCTCAACGGACTGATTCCGCCAAAGAACTTTGACTAGTGAAACTTCTTTATTCCTTAGTCTACGAACTTGATGATCAAGAATTTCGACTAGAACTTCCTCGAAGGAAAGACTGTTCTTAATATCTACACTCTCTAAGGGAACAACTACAGCTGGATCACTAATACATTATTTCAACAATAAGACATTGAACACTGAGTGTACTGAGGCTAGATCTAAAGGCAAATCAAGCTCGTAAGCTACCTTTCAGGGATGACTGAGAACTTTGAAGAGATCTATATATCGGTCACTGAGTTTCCCTTTCTTGCCGAACTCTTTACTTCTTTCATGGGAGAGATTTTGAAGTACACGAAATCACCAACCTGAAACTTGAGATCCTTTCTTCTCATATCTGTATAAGAATTCTATCAGCTCTGTGCAGCCCTAATCCTTTCTCAGACCAACTGAACCTTCTCTAATTCATCAAACACCAAGTCAGGTCCTACTACTACGGCCTTACCTACTTTAAACCAACCAATTGGAGATATACATCTCCTATCACAGAGAGCCTCAAATAGAGCCATACAGATACTGGAATGATAGTTTTTATTGTATGCAAACTCAATCAAAGGCAAGTGGTCATCCCAACTACCTTCAAAATCAACTGCGCATGCTCTCAGCATATCCTCAAGGGTCTGAATGTTCCTTTCTGCTTGACCATCTGTCTGAGAGTGGAAGGTTTTACTGAGATGGACTTGGGTATCAAAACCCTTTTGGAATGCTTTTTAGAAATAAGAGGTAAAGTAGCTACCTCTATCTGTGATGATAGATAAGGGAACACCGTGCAACCTAACCAACTCTCTGAGATAGAGTTTGGCATAGTCCTCGGCTGAATAAGAGGTATGGACTGGAAAGAAATAAGTTGATTTGGTTATCTTGTCTATGATAACCTAAATAGAATCATGTTGATGATGGGTACAAGGAAAACCTGTCACAAAATCCATGTTTACTTCCGCCCATTTCTAAGTGGCAATACTGAACTCCTGCATGGACCAACTAGGTTTCTGGTGCTCAATCTTAACTTGCTAACATGTAGAGCACTTAGCCAAAAACTCAGCAATATATCTCTTTTTTCCACTCCACCAATAGATCTCCCACAAATCATGATACATCTTAGTGTTCCCTAGATGAATAAAGTAACGCGCACCATACGCTTCCGCAAGAATTTATTACCTCAAATCATCTACACCAGGCACACATAATCTACCCTGACAATGCAACACACCATCTCCCTCTTGGGAAAAAACCTCCACTTTCTAATCTCTAATTGATTCTTTCAGCTTAACTAGACTGGGATCTTTATCCGGATTTTCCTTCACCTCGAAAACTAGAGATTATTCTGAGCTACTCTGCACCCACACACTACCCTATGCTGAGTCGACTAAGTGGATACCTAGTCGGGCAAAATGATGGACTTCCAGGGCTAACTGCTTCTTACTATCCTCAACATGATCTACACTACCCATGAACAATCTACTAAGAGCATCAACCACTACATTGGCCTTGCCCAGATGATACAAGACACTCATGTCATAATTCTTTAATAATTCTAACCACCTTCTCTGAGACATTCAAATCTTTCTAAGAGAATACATACTAAAGGATTTTATGATTTGTGAACACATCCACACGCACCCTATATAAGTAATGCCTCCAAATATTTAAGGCAAACACTACAGCTGCTAACTCAAGATCATGAGTAGGGTAATTCTTCTCATAGGGTTTAAGCTGTCTGGAGGCATAGGCTACGACCTTACTTCTCTGCATGAGGACACAACCCAAACCTACTCTGGATGCATCACAGTACACAATAAAACCATCTGAACTATCTAGTAAAGTCAAGATTGGGGCTAAGGTGAGTCGAGTTTTCAACTCCTAAAAACTCTTCTCGCATGAATCTGACCACTAAAACTTAACTTTCTTCTGAGTTAATCTAGACATGGAGGATGCAATAGAAGAAAACCCTTCAACAAACTGATGGTAATAGCCTGCTAAACCTAAAAATCTCCTTATATCTGATAGAGAGATAGGTCTAGGCCAGTTTCTCACCACCTCAGTCTTTTGAGGATCAACTCTAATGCCATCACCAAAAATAATATAGTTAAGAAAAGCTACCGATCTTAGCCAAAATTCGCACTTACTAAATTTAACGAACAACTGGTGAGATTTAAGAGTCTAAAGTACTATTCTGAGGTGTTCTGTATGATCATTTTTGCTACGGGAGTAAACAAGAATGTCATCAATGAAGACTATGATGAACATGTCCAAGTACTTCTTGAACACTAGGTTCATTAAGTCCATGAAGGCTGCTGGGGTATTTGTAAGACCAAAGGACATGACCAAAAATTCAAAGTGACCACACCGAGTTCGGAAAGCAATTTTTGGAATGTCACATTCCTTGACCCTGAGCTGATGATAGCCTGATCTGAGGTATATCTTTGAAAAATAGTTGGCACCCTGAAGTTTATCAAATAAGTCATCGAAGAAGTGGGTATTTATTCTTGATTGTGACCTTGTTCAACTTATGGTAGTCAATACACATTCTGAGAGAATCATTTTTCTTATGTATGAATAGAACTGGTACGCCCCACGAGGAGATGTTGGGTCTGATTAATCCCTTATCTAAGACATTCTTCAACTATTCTTTTAATTCTTTGAGTTCAGCTGGAGCCATTCTATATGGCAGAATAGATATAGGCTGAGTATTTGGAAGAAGGTCTATTCCAAAGTGGATTTCCCTTTCAGGACGAAATCCAAGGAGATCTTCAGGGAATATATCTAGAAATTCCCTGACTCAAGGGTTGAAGTATCTGAGTTAGATTCTTTGACTCGCACAAAATGGTAAATACACCCCTTTGATATCATCTTTCTGGCTCTAAGGTACGAGATCAACTGACCCCTAAGAGATGTAGTACTAACCCTCCATTCAAGGACTGGTTCATTTGGGAACTGAAAATAAACTATTTTGTTTCTACAATCAACTGAGGCATAACATGAGTGGAGATAATCTATGGTGAGAATAACGTCTAACTCCGTCATCTCAAACTCCACGAGATCAACTAGGTAACTTTCTGAGATATTGTGATCGGACAGTTTTTGTATACCTGTCTGGATACAATGTAAACACCTACTGGGGTAGACACTAAAAAGGAATCTGCTAGAGTTTCGTGGGTAACTCCAAAGCTGACCACTATATATGGAGTTACAAAAGAAGGAGAAGCCCCGGGGTCTAGTACAGTATAAACATGTAAGTGAAAGACCTACAAAATACCAGTAACTATTTTAGGAGAATTTTCTTGATCTTGGTGGAACTGAAGAGCATATAATCTGTTTGGATGTTGACCACTGGTAGCACTGGAAGCGGCACCCTGCTGAGTTGGGCGATCGGATAAAACTGATGACTGATGGGATTGGCCCTATTGGTGCACATCTCTACCTTTCTGAGCAACTACACAACACTTTTGAATCCAATGGCATGGCTTTCCACACCCAAAGCACACATCACTACCCGCTCAATACATATTTTGATGGTGTGTGCCACATTTCTCACATAGGGGATTTGAACGAGCACTGCTAACACTGACCTGGGACTTAGAGCCTAATGCTCTATCCCTATTGTCATTTCTCAATTTGGGTATTTGAGCACTTGCTGAAGATGGTACTGGGACTGGGGACCTTGGTGAAATTAAGGACGGTTACCACCTTCTGACTTTGGCTGACTGAAATTAAAACTACCCGTTCTAGCTCTCTTATTTACCCTCCCCCTCTCCTCAATCTTCTGCTCCTCTATCTATTAAGCATGGACCATCATCCTAGACAAATCTATCTTACTAATTAGCATTACAGTCCTATACTCCTAGACCACACTATCAGACACTCCAGACATAAATTTGCTCATCTTGGACCTATTATCATCTACCATATAAGGAGCATATATAGATAACTACGTAAACTTGAGGGAATACTCCCTTGCGCTCATGCTACTGTAACGACCCAAAATCATCTCCCAGGACATCACACGATGCCTAAGGCTACGAGTAGCCCCAAGCTAACCCTTAGAGCCGATTTTTACCAATGACACTTAATTCAAGGTAAGAATGGACTCAACACTAGCATAGTCATATCACATGAAAGGAAATATGAAAAAGATACTCAGTCCATAAGACCACAATATAGAGTAATCTCAACAAAACCATAATATCTAACCCTCGACACATCACAAGTCAGACACTAGTCTGACAAGCCTCTACAAATCAAAATCTAGAGAGCCATTGGGATAGGTCCCCAACTGCCTCAAAATGAACTGAAGATAAAACATAGTCTCTTAAGTATAGTAAATATCTGACGATCGATCCTCGAATCATGAGGACTCACCATTATAGAAAACGTAGGCAAGGTACTCGAAGAATCATAGGTGAGGCTGGGACTGAGCACCTGAACCTACATTATGACACAATGTAGCTCATAGACATATATGTGGATTGGTACTTGGAATGTACAGAGTATGTGGGGGTGAATGTATATGAATAAAATAGTAACAATCTTCTTTAATCAAATCATGTATGCATTATAAGATGACTCGCATGGCTTGAACAAGTATAAAATACAAAGCTCATAAGTCATGTAAAATGGAGCATGTAACACAAATCTCGTGAGTCATCATTGTATAATCTTAAAATTAAAAATCTTCTCTTGTTCTCAATACACAAAGGCTAAGGGACTTTAAACAATACTTTCAACTCATGCATAAGTCTCATGGAGAGTAAAACTTCTTCAATGCTTAATATTTCATAACTATTTAGAACTCATATACTTGGAATTCAGAATCATATAACTTGAAAACATACTTGAAGGCATTTCATTCAATTTAGGAAAATATCTCATCTCAAGATTTAGGGAAATCACTCCAACTCAAATGGAAACGCATTCTAGTTTATGGAAACAACTTATCTCAAGGCTTTATAAAAAGTACTATAACAAGGGAAGATGCTTTCATTTAGGAAATAACTCACATCAAGAAAATACTTTAGTTAGGGAAACATCTTTGCATTTCAACCATTTAGTAAAATAACTTATAGGGAAGGAAAATAAGTATTTGATCTCGAAGTCTAAATGTCAAGGAAGGTTCTCGTAACCGACATAAACCATGCGAGCTACATGGAGTCCAATATTTTGTCCTCCTAAGAAAGAGACCCCACATTGGGGAGGAGCATCATACTCTTGCCAGGGAGTATAACCTAGGTCTAGTGATCACTAAACGAAATTTGGCCTTGGGCCCAATCATAATCATAATAAACTCGGCCTCAGAACCAACCTATGGTGGCACGTAGTTTTGGGGTAAGAAACCGTAGTAACTTACCCACTCGGTGCTAAATACTACTCCCTTTAGATTATCTGTGCTCGTCTCATAAAAAATTCACTTTTAGAATAATTATATGGTTCACCACAAACCCAATAATCAAATCGATAATCTCATATAGTGAAGTGGATTTCAAAGCTCAAGGACCATTAGGTCAATTAATTTCTCAATCATCTGAAAATTCTCAAAACATGGGTACTCATAGCACAAGAGTTCATAATTTCACAAGTCTCAAATAGGACTTACCATCCCATTATTCAATCTCAAGTTAAAGCTTATCAAAAGCATAATATATAGCATAAAGATTCATAAATCATGTGGAAATCTAGGAATTTTAAAAGGTTACCTCAAAATCTCAATAAAGCCATATGCTTCAATATCCCAACAATGCAAATATTAGCTAATCAAGGTGTAAAATCATGGGGTTTATACCCAGCTGTAAATACTCAAGAAAACATGTAGAAATCATGCCATTTGACTCTTAATTCATGGAAAATATCAATATAATGCATTCAATAATAATGGGTGAAAACCCCAATTCAAATTCATGTAAAAAACCTCATATATTTCAAGAATTTCATGATGTAAATAGCCTTTTGGGCACAAGGGTGAAAGGGTTACCCTTGTTCAAAAACCCCACATACCTTGAATTAGAAGATTTTGATGAACTCTCACTTTTGGAACTCTATTCGTGCTCTAGAATTTAACTTGGGAACCTTGAATCTTGACTCAATTTAGGAAATACATGGTGGATTCTTGAGATTCTTGGAAGAGGTTTTGGATACTTAGGTTTTATGTTGAGATAAAACTTGAGAAAAACCTCATAAGATGCTTGTAAATGGATTTGATTTAGTGTTTCAATGATTTTATAGGCTTGGAAAAGGTCCAAAGTGCCCTTTTAAACATCTGTATGAAACTAAAAAAATTGAACTGGAACCCGATTTCATTGTCCTCCGCGACACACCACTTATCGCGGTGGCTTACTGGAATTTGACAATTGGGAAATTAGTAGCCTCCGCGATGTGGAGCCATTATTTTTTCCCACTGGTTGGGACCTAGGACTCCTCTGTGATGTGCCACTATTGTGGGGTTCCACTGGAAATTGACAATTGCCAAATCAACCCTCTCCGCGATACGCCAGGCAGTTAAATGATGCAGTTTTACAACTAAGGCTTAAATTATCCATAACTTCTTACCCGAGTGTTGGATTTGGGAAAATCTTATATAGATGGAAAGATAATCAGATTTCCCACGTGAAAAAAATTAAAAATTAAGGAAATTCTATATGGTTAACTCGTTACTCACTTAGGAAGCAACTTTTTAATCTTTTAGGATCGGAATCACGCCTCACTCGACATGCCCTACAACTCAAACTATGAGAGAACTTTGTGGGGCCTTATAGCTACCCTGCCTTAAGTTAATAAACTCTAACACTTTAGCCTCGATCATCTCCAATGGGAAGAATCTGTCTAAGAAAGTTGTGGAAAACTATTCCCATTCTACAGGCCCTGCATCTGCACCCCTATCAACCTTCCACTGCCTAAACCAAGTATGGGCTACATCTTGTAACTGGTATGCAGCCAACTCAGCACTCTAGCTAGATGTCACCCCCATATCATCCGTGACATTCTGAACCATATCTAAGAATTCATGTGGATCCTCTTTAGACTTGGATCCCATGAAAGAAGGAGGATTCATTCGGGTAAAATTCCGAATTCTTATAGCAATAGTATTGGCCACTGCGTTGGCTGGAATAGCAGCTGGCTATTTATTCTAGCTACTATGGAGTTTGCTAGAGTAGTGAACAAATATCTGAATTCTACGTGAGAGACATGCTCGTCCAGAGGATCTGCCTGGATGGGATGAGGGGCTGGCTGGTTACCTGTTCTTCTTCCATTCTTCTTGGGAAGTATTTTCTATAAATAAAAGGAAGAAATGGATTATACAGGGATTTTAACTTGAGCTCATGCTCACTCGTACGACAAAAATACTGAAAGAAGGGAAACTTTTCCTAAACGCCTTGTAGCTTCTTGTCCATAAGTGTGGTGCGTTACACACGCATGCACAAGACACTACTTGATGCAGTTTTTGAACTTTCTAGGACACTTTAAAACCTTAGGATCTGATACTAAGTTTGTAATGCCCCGAGAGTATACCCTAAGTATCACACGGTGCTTACAGTTTCGAGGGACCACAAGCTAACCAATGATATGGTACCTATAGAGAGCACTGAATAACAATATCATAATTGCAGAAAACATCTGATATTACCATAAGGTTATGTCACTGAATTAATACTAAAATATGAACCTACAGAAAAACTGACTGAATATCATTAAATACTGATAAACTGACATGTCAACTAAAAATCCAAATATTGAATAACTGACTCTAATGTCTGAAAAGCCTGTAAAATAGACTAACTGAATATGAGTTGATGGGACAGGCCCCCAACTAACTCTGCTAACTACTGAAATAGATAAATGAAGTAAAATAATCTGTCCTCAAATGATGAGGACTCACCACTACTACTGTACTGCTGATAACCTGAGAAGTGAAGTCTAAGCATAGTCCGAGAACTGAGCGTCCGCACCTATGATATAATACATCATAACGCAAAAGAAAGGTATACGATCAGTACTTTGAATGTACTAGTATGCTAAATGAGGTAAGTTGGTATACATGGTTTCATGAATAGAACTAATAATTAACAGAATATTTATGTAAAACATGGAGTACTAAGTAGAGAACATAGAATTTGAAGATACTAAAAATATGAAGAATTCATAAATAGGGAGTATGCATGACATTCTGTAAATACCAAAGATATGTGAAAATCTGTAGAAACTGGGTATGCATGACCAAACATATAACATAGACTGAGTAAACTCTGTAAACTGAAGTACTAATAAAATACTGATATTTGTATGCTTTGGTCAAATAACTCTAAGACTGCATAGCTAAACTTGAATTGTAACTAAGACTGCATCTGAGACTGTAGAAGGTATCATCTGACCGATATTCCCTAATTTGAGCTAATCGGGGTCCAACCTATAACCCCAATTAGAAGGGTGTTAATACCGTGCCACGAATACTAACAATGGTTATGTGGATCCACTAAACTGATACAATGTCCAAAGGACTAAGGGCGTCAAGCCTGAACTGACGGGTGACCCCTGTGAGATAGTCAAGCCTAATATAATGAGTGACTTCTCATATCCTATGCTAGATATATAGTTTTGGAATATAGAGACTGCTACTAACGACTTTGGCTATCTGACGGGGAAGCTTCCATCCCTACACTCGTATGGTGCTAAATCCTACTCCAAACTAAAAGACACTCAAGTAATAGACTGTTCTAAGTTTAACTAACTTATATCTGACTATTCTGATAATGCTCATAGTATGTTTTGAAGACTATTCTGTAATGTACTTAGACTAGACTAAGTAAACAGCTATGGATTTTGAGTATTCATTACCCACAGGACTCAAAACAATAATAGTAAAATGACACTAAAGCTTGAAGGAAAAAACATGAAGGCTTTTATTTAAATCAATCACTCTTATAGGCATTTTATCAAACACTTGTAGTTCAGGATTTAAAACAATCAAAGAAATGCCATAGAACTTATAAAAAGAGCATAAATTCAACATAATAGTACTGAATCATGGTTTAGTTCAATAAATAATAATATTAAAACATGAAGAGTTGAATAGTAATGATAATTTCATGGTAACATGATATAAAATCAATAGTGCGTGGAGATTCATGGATGAAATCATAATTTAAAACATAATAACTTGAAAAGATTATAACTTGGTGATTAAAATGGGTTACTTGGGATCCATGGATGAAAGAAACCCATGGATGAATATCTAACATACCTGGGATAGTGAATTTCTTGAAGTTTCAAGTGAGTTCCTGAGGATTGATCTTGAATTTGAGAGTTAGGGTTTCTTGTTCTTGGAAAATGAGATCTTTAAATTGAGAGAAAGTTTAATAATAAATGATTATTTAGGTCAATTAGGGCTAAATTTCGTGTTTTAGGACGAGTTTAGGCCTTAGTAAAAAGTCCCAAATACCCTTAAACTGATTTAAAACGTAAGCTGAAAACTAACCATCTCAATTTTTGGCCTTAGTGCGATGCGCCACTATCGTGCCAAGCGAATGGAATGGACAATTGGGACCTAGACGAACACTGCGATGTGGGGTTATTACGGTAAGCCTTTGAAATACCAATTTGGCCACCTCCGCGACGCGCCAACATCGCGGAGGCCCACTGGAAATTGCCAAACAAAAAATTGGCCTGCTCCGCGACGCGCCATGATCACGGAGTCATACTGTAAATTGACAATTGTCATTTGTACTTTCTCCACTATGCACTAAGGGTTATAATTACGAGGTCTAACGACTCAAACTTGAAATCTCCATTACTTCTTACTCGAATATCGGATTTGGGCTATTTTAATCTCGTTGGAAAGCTAATTGAATTACCTATGCAATGGAAGGCTCTAAACTGAAAAATAATGAGTGTTTCAAAAAATTTATATACAAATACTCATGTATTGAAACTTGGATTATGCTAAGTAAATATGGGGTGTTACAATATCTCCCCCCTGGGATCATTCATCCTCAAATGAAACTAGTTAAGCTGATAAAAATTGTTGGACTGAGCTTACACACTAAACATACATATTTGATACACGGGTTAACTTAACTGAACTAATTTGTAAATGCACGACTAACATGAACATGATATACAACTGAAGCTGAGCATGATAGAGAGAAATCTTAAGAATATTAGTACTTTATATTGAATCTTGATTCGCGGAGAAAAGATGAGGGTACTTGGTCCGCATATCTGACTCTGCTTCCCGAGTGGCTCTCTCATCAGACTGATTTTGCCAAGGAACTTTCACTAGTGGGACTCTTTGTTCTTTAGTCTACAAACTTGATGATCAAGAATTTTGACTGGAACTTCCTCGAACGAAAGACTGTTCTGAATATCTACACTCTCTAAGGGAACAACTGCAGCCGGATCACCAATACACTTTTTTAACAATGAGACATGGAACACTGGGTGTACTGAGGCCAGATCTGAAAGCAAATCAAGATCGTAAGCTACCTTTCTAGAACGACTAAGAACTTTGAAGGGACCTACATATCGGGGACTAAGTTTCCCTTTCTTTCCAAATCTTTCACTCCCTTTATGGGAGAGATTTTCAAGTACACAAATTCACCAACTCAAACTCGAGATCCTTTCTCCTCACATCTGCATATGATTTCTGTCAGCTCTGTGCTGCCCTAAGTATTTCTCTGACCAACTGAACCATCTCTAATGTATCAAACACCAAGTCAGGCCCTACTATTGTGGCCTCACCTACTTCAAACCAACCAATTAGAGATCTATATCTCCTACCATAGAGAGCATCAAATAGAGCCATATGGATACTGGAATGATAGTTGTTATTATATGTGAACTCAATCAAAGGCAAGTGGTCATCCCAACTACCTTTAAAATCGACTGCACATGCTCTCAACATATCCTCAAGAGTCTAAATGGTCCTTTCTGCTTGATCGTCTGTCTGAGGGTTGAAGGTTGTACTGAGATGGACTTATGTACTAAGACCCTTATGGAATGTTTTCCATAAATGAAAGGTAAACTGGGTACCTCTATCTAACATTATATATAAGGTAACACTATGTAACCTAACTAACTCTCTAAGATAGAGTTTGGCATAGTCCTCGATTGAATAAAAGGTATGGACTGGCAAGAAATAAGCTAATTTGGTCATCCTGTCTACGATAACCCAAATAGAATCATAGTGATGACAGGTACAAGGCAAACCTATCACAAAATCCATGTTCACTTCCTCCCACTTCTAAGTGGGAATACTAAACTCTTGCATGTACCCACTAGGTTCTTAGTGCTCAATCTTAACTTGCTGACATATATAGCACTTAGCCACAAACTCTTCAATATCTCTCTTCATCCCACTCCACTAATAGGTCTCTCATAAATCACGATACATCTTAGTGGTCCCTAGATAAATAGAGTTATGCACACCATGAGCTTCTGTAAGAATGTATTGCCTCAAGTTATCTACACTAGGCACACACAATCTACCCTGACAACGCAACACACTATCTCCCTCTTAGCAGAAAACCTCCACTTTCTGATCTCTAATTGATTTTTTCAACTTAAATAGACTGGGATCTCTATCCTGCTTTTTCTTTACCACAAAAACTAGAGATGATTCTAAGCTACTCTGCACCCATACACTACCCTTTGCTGAGTCATCTAAGTGGATACCTTATCGGGAAAGCTATGGACTTCCTATGATAACTGCTTCTTACCATCCTCAACATGAGCAACACTATCCATGGACAATATATTGAGAGTATCAGCCACTATATTGGCCTTGCTCGGATGATACAGGACACTCATGTCATAATTTTTTAATAATTTTAACCACCTTCTCTGACGCAGTTTCAAATCCTTCTGAGAGAACACATACTGAATGCTTTTGTGATCTGTGAACATATCCACATACACCCTATACAAGTAAGGCCTCCAAATCTTTAAGGCAAATACTACAGTTGCTAACTCAAGATCATGAGTAGGGTAATTCTTCTCATGGGGTTTAAGCTCTTTGGATGCATAGGCTATGACCTTACCTCTATGCATGAAGACACAACCTAAACCTACTTTGGATGCATCACAGTACACAACAAAACCATTTAAGCTATCTGGTAGAGTCAAGACTGGGGATGAGGTGAGTCGAGTCTTAAACTCCTAAAAACTTTTCTCTCATGAATTTGACCACTGAAACTTAACTTTCTTCTGAGTCAATCCGGACATGGGGGATATAATAGAATAAAAACCTTTAACAAACCGATGATAATATCTAGTTAAACTCAAGAAACTCCTTCTATCTGACGGAGAGATGGGTCTAGGCCAATTTTTTATTACCTCAATCTTTTAAATATCAACTCTAATGCCATCACCAAAAATAATATAGCCAAGAAAAGCTCTCAATCTTATCCAGAATTCACACTTATAGAATTTAATGAACAACTGGTGAGCTTTAAGAGTCTGAAGTACTATTCTGAGGTGGTCTGCATGATCGTTTTTGCTACGAGAGTAAACAAGAATGTCATCAATGAAGATGATGATGAACAATTCCAAGTACTTGAACACTCGATTCATCAAGTCCATGAAGGCTGCTTGGGCATTTTTTAGATCGAAGGGCATGACCATAAATTTAAAATGACCATACTAGGTTCAAAAAGCTATTTTCAGAAGTCACATTCCCTGACCTTGAGCTAATGATAGCCTGATCTGAGGTCTATCTTTAAAAAATAGTTGGCACCTTGAATTCGATCAAACAAGTCATCGATTCTAGGAAGTGGGAATTTATTATTGACTGTGACCTTGTTCAACGGATGATATTCAATACACATCCTGAGAGAATCATCTTTCTTACACACGAATAGAACTGGTGTGCCCTATGGGGAGACACTGGGTCTAATGAATTCCTTATCTAAGAGATCTTTCAAATGTTCTTTCAATTCTTTGAGTTCAGCTGGAGCCATTCTGTATGGAGAAATAGATATAGGCTGAGTATTTGGAAAAAGGTCTATTCCAAAGCCGATTTCTCTTTCTGGAGGAACTTTGAGGAAATCTTCAGGGAACACATCTGGAAATTCCCTTACTTCTGAAAATGACTCAAGGGTTAAAGTTTTAGAGTTAGAGTATTTGACTCGACAAGATGGTAAATACACCTCTTTGATATTATCTTTCTGACTCTAAGGTACGAGATCAACTGACCCCTAAGAGTTGTAGTACTACCCCTCCATTCAAGGACTGGTTCATTTGGGAACAGAAAATGATGATACAAGTCAAATAGAAACCTTAATTTTTGAAGATATGATTGGAGGTCATCATTTAAAGGCTCAAGACTTGGTCACCCCGAGGGCACAAGAATATGCAAGGAAGACCCGTTTTAAGCATAAGCAAGGCCGTGTGTAGAAGATTGCTTAGAGCATCGAAGACTTGAGGACTCATGGTTTTGGACAACACTTAATGGTTCATGATTTGGTCATCTTCATTAAGGGTATTTTGGTCATTTCATTGGGTCCAAATACACTCCATGGCCACCCCATCCTTTAAGGATATTATTGTCATTTTGCTGTGTCTTGTAATAGAATATAAATAAAATATTTTTAGGTCTTTTTTCTTATTAGCTGTTTATTGATGGAAGACAAACTCTCTCTCTAGTGTGAGGAGTGTGACACCCCTTAGTTGTAGGGCTTGGAAAAGACACCAAACCGTAACTAGGGCTATCTAAGAGTAGATATCACTTGTGTTACATCGTTGTCTTGATATGTTGGTGATTAGGGAGGTAAAGTCCCTCTTTTTTCAATGTAAGAGTTTGGTGCTAACATTCATTAATCTTAGGATTCTTACATGTGGTTAGGGTTCTTAGATTCTTGATTATTGTATGTCAAACTATCTATCCATCTCTTTTGTTAACATTGTATTATTGTTGGTGTTTGAAGTTTAGTGAAGCCGTGTGGGGCTCTTTCGATTCACTAGCATTGTTGTTCTTGTGTTTATCTCTTTTTTTGCTCAAAACTAAATCTAAAGTCTAGTGAAGTCATGAGTGGCCTATTTTAATTCACTAGCACCTTGTTGTTCAGCTTGTTGCTCTTGTGTTGGCTTGAATTTCTTGATACACACTTAGTCATGTATCATTTGGTATCAAATCTATCTTTGATTTTGTTCTAACAAGATCAATCTAAGGCTTGAGAGTTAAAAAAAATATATAAAAAAAAGAGTTGAAAAACTGAAAAAAAAATAATTCCAGAAAAGGAGTAATCTGCCCGTTCTTGTTGTTCTTGGCCGAGAAAGTTGTTGTTCTTGTTGTTTTCTTGGCTGAGACATGTTTTTTTGTAACTAGATCTTGTAGTCTTTTGTTGTTTAGAGTGTTTCTAGTGTTGGTTTCTTTCTCACCAACACTAAAAAGTGTTCAAATCTAAGCTTGAACTTGAACTTGTTGATGTTGTTAATGTGAACAAAGTGTGGCTAATTTGATGTTTTTGTCATTCTAAGCCTTGACCGTGTTGAAACCTTTGTTGTTGTGGAGTTGGGCGTTGGAATTTGTTATTGTTCTTGGAGAATATTATTGTTGTTCTTGGTGTTGTTATTGTGTTCTTGTTGTTCTTCACCCATTTTATCTTTTGTTAAAACAAAAAGTGAACATTAGATCCACAAAAGGTGAAAGAGCAAGTTGTAGTACTAGTTGGTGAAAGACTTGATTACATCACTCAAAAGACTTGACAACCACTTTTCACCTACTTTCCTTGATTTAACGACCTTGTTTCAAGGAGAAAGTACCAAGAAGGTCAAGTCTTGTTTTGAACTTGAAAATGAAGCTCCAAGACCAAATTTCCCTCCATTAACTAAATCCACCATTTTCAAATAGTAGATTGGTCAAGACTTGAAATTGGAGAGTAAAATTTTGACAAAACCGAGGCCAATAGTGGACTGGCACATCACTAAATTACTATTTACGCAACATTTTGAGTTCAACTTTTAGATTTCTTAGTTTCATTTTATTGTTTCTTAGTTTCGTTTGTTGGTTTGAACACTAATTGACGACCTAGTAATCTCCTACTAGCTTGTTAGTTAGTTTTTGTGCCCATTTGTTCGTGTTAGCATTATTTTGTGCTTTTCTTGTTTTTGAATCGTAGAATTTCTTAGTTCAAGTTTGGACATTATTTTCTTGAGTCTTCAAACAAAGAATCCATTTCGACCAAGGAGTAGACTCACCCCTCGACTCATCACGAACTACAAGATGACTTGCAACACTTATGAATCCAAGTGTGAAACGATCAAGTATGTGAGAGTGTGATGAGGTTGTTTCAAACTAACTTGTGTTTTATTTTGTAGACTTGTTCTTTTTTTAAGTGAAATTACGATGGAACCCGCAGCTGCAAGTGCTATTTTGGCTAAACTTGAAGCCATTACCCGTTAATGGGAAGTGATAAATGAAAGGTTGGATCATATGGGAGTTCCAAGGGAGAAAGTGGGCTACCCGAACACACGTCAAGATGAAGACCGTAGCTCATGTGAGCTACGAGGTAAAAATATTATCCCCTACACTCATATGAATGTAGTTGCGGTTTTTCCTAGTGTAGGAGTGCCTGAGTCTTCACTTTGTGATACTCTTGATATTGTTAGGTCACATGAGGACCAAACTCTTGTTGTAGGTACACAAGCACTAGTTGATCCTTTAGATGACGAAGTTGATTCTCCTTGTGAGAATGATTTGTGTCCATCTGGTACTAGCACTTACAACTTGACTAAGGTTCCATTACCAAGTGACGAGAGTATTCACACACTAGTTGACCCTTATGAAAAACAAAGTGAGTCTATGTTGGTATGTGAATTGCCAACAACTAGTGAGGGTGAGCAAAATGATTAACTGGGCGTAGATGATCTTGATTTGCTTTAATATTTAGAAAACCCGAGTTGTGATTGTCTTTGTGAAGATGATTTTGGTTGTGGTCCTTTGGCTTCCCGTGATGGTTTGTACGTATGTGAGGACAACTCTTTTGAAAGAGAAGGTAATATGTGCTAAGAAATGTTATCTACTTCTTCTTTATGTGTTTCTTATGTTGGGAATATTCCTAGTGAAAATTTTGAAACTAGTAGTAAGTGCATGCATGGGAACCCTTTATTTGAAGTTGACTTATGGAACACCTTTCTCAACCCTCTTTTAGTTTATCATATCTTCAATAGTGATAAAGAGGGCTTGCTTAATTACGAGGATGACACCCTAGGGGAAAGTGAGAGTGGTCGAGACCTAAGCCCTTTGTTACATCTCCCATTCGATCCCGATAACTTCTTAGGGTGTGAAGGATGGATAGTTGTTGATCGGTCTACTTGTTTGAGTGATATTGTTATATGTATTAGGTGGAATTTACTTTTAATTAGGACACCACCCCTTGATGGTGATTCCTTTTGCCAACTCCTTTGTAATTTTTTTCTAAGTCCCTCGTGATTATAACAAAGGACGTATGGTTATATCTCAAGTGTGTACCTCCTTGGCATTTTGGTCTTATTTATTGTACTAAATCTAACCCTCATGTCATGAGGATGTGGTGCTTGTTTGTCTTCTTTTTATTCTTACAAGGTTTGGATTCAAGGTCGAATCTTTTTCAAGAAGGGAAGGATGATACAAACCAAATGGCCACCTTAATTTTTAAAGACGTGATTGGAGGTCATCATTTAAAGGCTCAATACTTGGTCACCCTGAGGGCACAAAAATATGCAAGAAAGACTCATTTTGAGCACAAGCAAGGCTGTGTGTGGAAGATTGCTTGGAGCATCGAACACTTGAGGACTCACGATTTTGGACAACACTTAATGGGTCATGATATGGTCATCTTCATTAAGGGTATTTTGGTCACTTCATTGGGTCCAAATGCACTCCATAGCCACCCCACCCTTTAAGGGCATTATTGTCATTTTGCCTTGTCTTGTAATAGAATATAAATAGAATATTTTAGGTGTTTTTTCTCATTAGTTGTTTATTGATGGAATACAAACTCTCTCTCTAGTTTGAGGAGTGTAACACCCCTTGTTGTAGGCTTGGAAAAGCGACCAATCCGTAACTAGGGCTCCCCAAGTGTGGATATCACCTATGTTGCATCGTTGGCTTGATATGTTGGTGATTAGGGAGGTAAAGTCCCTCTTTTGTCAAAGTAAGAGTTTGGTGTTAATATTCATTAATATTAGGGTCCTTACATATGGTTAGGGTTCTTATCATCTTGATTATTATATGTCCAACTATCTATCCATCTCTTTTGTTAACATTGTATTATTTTTGGTCTTTGAAGTCTAGTGAAGCCGTGTGGGGATATTTTGATTCACTAGCATTGTTGTTCTTGTGTTCATATATTTTCTTGCTCAAAACTAAATCTAAAGTCTAGTGAAGTCGTGAGTGGCCTATTTTGTTCACTAGCACCTTGTTGTTCAGCTTGTTGCTGTTGTGTTTGCTTGAATCTCTTGATACACACTTAGTCATATATCAAATGAACTATTTTGTTTCTACAATCAACTGAGGCATAGCATGAGTGGAGCTAATCCATGCTGAGAATGATGTTAAAATCCATCATCTCTAACTCCACGAGATCAACTAAGGTAACTTTCTGAGATATTGTGACCAGACAATTCCTATATACCTGACTGACTAAAATAGAAATGCCTTACTGGGTAGACACTGATAAGGGCTCTGCTAGAGTTTCGGGACTGACTCCAAACTTGATGGCTTTATATGGAGTTACAAAAGAAAGAGAAGCCCCAAGGTATAGTAAAGCATAAACATGTAAGTGAAAGACCTGCAACGTACCAGTAACTACGTTAGGAGAATTTTTTTGATCTTGGCGGGACTGAAGAACATATAAGCTATTTGGACGCTGACCACTGGTAGCACTGGAAGTGATACCCTATTGAGTTGGGCGACTGGATGGCACTGACGATTGATGGGACAGGCCCTATTGGCGCACATCTCTACCTTTTTGAGCAACTACACAACACTTCTAACTCCAATGGCATGGCTTTCCACGCCCGAAGCACACATCACTACCCGCTCTATACACATTCTGATGGTGTGTGCCACATTTCTCACATAGGGGATTTGAACGAGTACTACTAACACTAACCTGGGACTTAGAGCCTAATGCTCTATCCCTATTGTCATTTCTCAATTTAGGTATTCGAGCACTTGTCGAAGATGGCGTTGGGACTGGGGATCTTTGGTGAAATTGAGAACGGTTACCACTTTCTGACTTTGGCTGACTGAAATTAAAATTACCCATCCTAGCTCTCTTGTTTTCTCTCTTTCCCTTTTCTTAATATTCTACTCCTCTATCTATTGAGCATGGACCATCAGCCTAGAAAAATCCATCTCACTAATCAGCATTGCGGTCATACACTCCTTGACTATACTATCAGACACTCTAAACATAAATTTGCTCACCTTGGACCTGTTATCAGCTACCATGTGAGGAGCATATCTTTCTAAGTAAGTAATCTTGGGGGAATACTCCCTCACACTCATGTTGCCCTGCCTCAAGTTAATGAACTCTAACACTTTGGCCTCCTTCAACTCCAACAGGAAGAATCTGTCTAAGAAAGTTATGGCAAACTCTTCCCATTCTACAGGCCCTACATCACACCCCTATCAACCTTCCACTACTTAAACCAAGTATGGGCTACATCCTGCAACTGGTATGCAGCCAACTCATCACTCTGACTAGATGTCACCCCTAAAGCATCTATGACTTTCTGAACCATATCTAAGAATTCCTGTGGATCCTCTTCAGACTTGGATCCCGTGAAAGAAGGAGGTTTCATCCGAGTGAAATCCCAAATTCTCGTTACAGCAGTATTAGCCACTAGGTTGTCTAGATTAGCAGTTGGGAATTCATTCTGGGCTGCTATGGAGTTTTCTAGAGTAGTGAATGTAGCTCTAAATTCTACGTGAGAGACATGCTTGTCCAAAGGATCTGCCTGGATGGGCTGAGGGGCTTGCTGGTTTCCTATTCTTCTTCTATTCTTCTTGGGAGGCATGTTTTGTAAACTTAAGGAAGAAATGGATTAGACAAGGAGTTTAACTTGAGCTCATGCTCACTCGTACGACATGAATACTGAAAGAAGGGAAATTTTTACTAAATGTCCTGTAGCCTCTCGTCCATAAATGTGGCGTGCTACACACCCATGCATAAGACTTTACTTGATACGACTTTTAGAATTCCTATGACACTTAAAACCCTAGGCTCTCATACCAAGTTTGTAATGCCCCGAGAGTACACCTTAGGAGTCACACGGTGCCTACAGTCCTGAAGGACCACAAGCTAACCCATGAGCCGGTACCTGTTAAGAGCACTGAATAAAAATATCATAATTATGGAAAACATTTGATATTGCCATAAGGTTTTATCACTAAATGAATACTAGAATATGAATCAATAGAAAAACTTACAAAACTTGATTAAATACTGATAAACTGACATGTTAACTGAAAATTCGAATACTGAATAACTGACTCTAATGTCTGAAAAGCCTCTAAAACTGCCTGACTGAATATGGGTTGATGGGATAGGCCCCTAACTAACTCTACTAACTACTGAAATGGAGATATAAAGTAAAATAACTTGTTCTCGAATGATAAGGACTCACCACTGCTACTGTACTGCGATAACCTATGAAGTGAAGTCTAAGCGTGGTTTAGGAACTGAGTGTCAGCACCTATGATATAATACATCATTGCGCAAAAGAAAGGTATGTGATTAGTACTTTGAATGTACTGGTATTCTAAATGAGGTAAGCTGATATGCATGGTTTCATGAATAGAATTAATAATTAACTAAATATGCATGCAGAATATGGAGTACTGAGTAGAGAACATAGAATCTGTAGATATTAAAAATATGGAGAATTTGTAAATATCGAGTATGCATGACAGTCTATAAATAGCGAAGATACATGAAAATCTGTAGACACTGGGAATGCATGACAAAGCATATAAAATGAACTGAGTAAAATCTATAAACTGAAATACCAACAAAATACTGATATCTATATGCCTTGGGCAAATAACTCTAAGACTGCATAACTGAACTGGGACTGTAACTAAGACTGCATCTGAGACTGTGGGAGGTATCATCTAACCAATATTCCCTAATTTGAGCTAATTGGGGTCCAAGTTATAACCCCTGTTAGAAGGGCGTTAATACCATGCCATGGGTACTAATGATGGTTGTGTGGATCCACTAAACATATATAATGTCCAAAGGACTAAGAGTGTCAAGCCTGAACTGATAGGTGACCCCTGTGAGTTAGTCAAGCCTTATCTGTTGAGTGACTTGTCATATCCTACGCTGGCTACGTTGTTCTGGAGTATAGGGACTGCTACTAATGACTCTGCCTATCTGAAGAGGAATCCGCCATCCCTACACTCGCTCGTTGCTAAATCCTACTCCTAACTGAAAGACACTAGAATACTATATTGTTCAGAGTTTAACTGACTGATATCTGACTATTCTGATAATGCTCATAGTATGTTCAGAAGACTATTCTATAATGTACTTAGACTAGACAAGTACACAGCTATGAAGTTTAGGTATTCAATACCCCCAGGACTCAAAACAATAATATTAAAATGACACTAAATCTTGAAGAACAAAACATGAAGGCTTTTATTTAAATCAATCACTCTTGTAGGAATTTTATCAAACACTTGTAGTTCAGGGTTTAAAACAATCATAAGAATGCCACGAAACTTATAAAAAAAGCATGAATTCAACATAATAGTACTAAATCATGGTTTAGTTCAATAAATTATAATATTAAAAGATAGAGAGTTGAATAGTAACGATAATTTCATGGTAACATGGTATAAAATCAATAGTGCATGGAAATTCATGGATGAAATCATAATTTAAAACATAATAACTTGAAAAGATTATAACTTGGTGATTAAAATGTGTTACTTGGGCTCCATGGATGAAATGAATCCATGGATGAACATCTAACATACCTGGGAAAATGAATTTCTTGAAGTTTTGGGTGAGTTCCTGAGAATTGGTCTTCAATTTGAGAGCTAGGGTTTCTTGTTCTTGGAGAAGGGGATCTTTAATTAGAGAGGAAGTTGAATAATGAATGATTATTTAGGTCAATTGGGGCTAAATTTTGTGTTTTAGGATAAGTTTAGGGCTTAGTAAAAAAACTCAAATACCCTTAAACGGATTTAAAACATAAGCTGAAAACTGACCATCTTGATTTTTTGCCTTGGCACGACGCGCCACTATCGCGCCAAGCCACTGGAATGGACATTTGGCACCTGAACAAACACCGCGATG
Source organism: Capsicum annuum (assembly GCF_002878395.1). Classification (NCBI taxonomy): domain Eukaryota; kingdom Viridiplantae; phylum Streptophyta; class Magnoliopsida; order Solanales; family Solanaceae; genus Capsicum; species Capsicum annuum. The sequence goes on from NC_061117.1 coordinate 131,264,967, forward strand.
TGGAGCTATCACGGTAAGCCTTTGGAATGCCTATTTGGACACCTCTGCAATGCGTCAACATCGCGGAGGTGCACTGGAAATTGCCAAACAGAAAATTGGCCTTCTCCGTGACACGCCATGATCGCGGAGTCATACTAGAAATTGAAAATTGTCATTTAGACTTTCTTCACGACGCGTTAAGGGTTAAAATTACGGCGTCTAACGACTAAAACTTAAAATAGCCATAACTTCTTACCCAGTTATCGAATTTAGGCCAATTTTATATCATTGGAAAGTTAATTGAATTTCCTACGCAATAGCAGGCTCTAAACTGAAAAATAATGAGTGTTTTAAAAATTTTATATTTGAATACTCATGTATTGGGACTTAGATTATTCTAGGGAAATACGAGGTGTTACACCTTCCCATAGGAAGGCCTTATTAGATTAAGTGAGGAATGTCCAGATTGTCCTCACTTAAACTCCAAAAAATCCCGTCGGGTGGGTCGACTATCCATACCAGTCGTACCCTCTAATACGAGTGGTATCCACGATGCATACCTAAGGTTATCTCTCCTGGACCCAACACTATCCAAGGTATGACTCACCCCAAACCATGTCGTATCCAAGTACCCATGATTCGTACTCCAGGCAGAATAGAATCCCAAGAGGATTGAACACTGCCCACCATACGAGTCCATGATACGACTTTTACCCTGGCTTATGGATCTTGGTGAGCCACTCTTACTCATATCCAACTTGAGTTACCAAGCCTAAGATTAAATGAATTAACCAAACAACTCATATCCACCGATACGACTCGTACCACCCAAGTTGTATCCATTCCAGAACCTAAATCCAACCCATCAACCAATACAGCATACGACTAACTCATACCACTCGTATCCCAATGAGTCATTTTCCCTAGTCATATCCTACCATAGACCAAAAATCTAGGAAATTTTCTAAGGGCCAGAAACCTAGCGTGTTTTAGTCTCCCCCACTAGGAACATTCGTCCCCAAATGATGGAAAAGGTAGGGTAACCACAAGCATGATTCATTTGAATTAACAAATACCAATCAAAACTTTAACCAAGTTAGGAAACATAGATGCAAATATATTAATCTTTCCTTTAACAAACTCAGAAAATAAAGATGTGTTAAAGAACACATACCTTCCGCACGAATCCCAGGAGCAAAAAATAAATGGATACTTGGACTTCATGTCTTTCTCCGCTTTCTATGTTGCCTCTTCCACCTTATGGTTCTGCCATAAAACCTTAATTGAGGCCACATCCTTGGTTCATAACTGAGGAACCTACTGATTCAGTATCTCTACCGGGACCTCTTCATAAGATAGAGAATCCAAGATACCCAAGCCCTCTAAAGGAACTACTGAAAAAAGATCACCAAGATACTTCTTCAACATAGAGACATAAAATACCGGATGAATGAAGCTCAAGCTAGAAGGAAACTCAAATTCATAAGAAACATTACCAACCCTCCGCAAAATCGCATAAGGACCAACAAACCAGGGACAGAACTTCGCCTTTTTACCAAACCGCATTACTCCTTTTATGGGAGATACCTTTAGGAACACCTTATCCCCTACTTCAAACTCCAAGTCTCTATGTCTTATATCCACATAGGACTTTAGGACTTTGGGTAGCCTTAAGTCTATCCCAAATCACCTTTACCTTTTTCATAGCCTGATAAACCAAATTTGGACCAAACATGTCTGAAGCTCAAACCATCTAATAGGAGATTTATACCTCCAACCATATAATGCCTCAAAAAGGGCCATACCAATACTAGAATGATATCTATTATTGTAAGCAAACTCTACCAAAGGTAGATGCTCAATCCAATTGCCACCATAATCAATCACACATGCCCGAAGCATATCCTCCAATATCTGAATAGTCTTTTCTGTTTGCCTATCCGTCTGAGGATTAAAAGCAGTACTTAGACCCACCTTAGTACACAATCTATTCTAAAAAGACTGCCAGAAATGAGATAAAAATTGCATACCACGATCAAAGATAATCAAAACAGGTACCACATCCAGCTTCACAGCCTCCTAAAGATACTTCACCTAATCCTCCATCGAAAAGGTCATCCTTAGTGGCAAGAAGTGAGCAGACTTCGTCATCCTATCCATGATGACCCAAATCGAATCAAATTAGTTCCACAATCGAGAAAGACCGGTAATGAAATCTATATTGATAACCTCCTATTTCCACTTGGGTAAATCAATTTCTCGATACAACCCTCCAGACCTCATGTGCTCAACATTAACTTGTTGACATACCATGCACTCGGCTATAAAATCAGCCATATCCTTTTTCATACTATTCCACCAATATATCTCTTTAAGATCATGATACATCTTTGTAGAACCGGGATGAACAACATAGTTGATTCATACACCACACTGAAGATCCTTTGTCACAATCCATCGACGTCAAGAACACACAACCTTCCTTGGTACCGTAAAGTACCATCACCACTGATTCCTAACACTATTACCTTTTGCCTACCTATATCACTTTTGATTTTCATCAAGATAGGATCTAGCACTTACTTCTTCTTAATCTCTGTACCGAGAGATGATCTAACCGCTTTCTGTACCAACACACCACCATCCTCAGAGTCCAAGAGATGAACTCCAATATTAGCTAAGTGGTGAATATCCTTCACCAATTATTACTTCTCCTTATCTAAATAAGCTAAACTCCCCATGGATAACCTTCTAATAGCGTCAGCAATAACATAGCCTTACCTGGATGATAATAAAGACTCATATCATAGTTCTTGAGAAGCTCCAAGCATCTCCTCTGCCGGAGATTTAGCTCTTTTTAAGTGAACATATATTGTAGACTCTTATGATCAGAAAAGATTTCTACGTGCACTCCATACAAATAATGACACCATATTTTTAAAGCAAAAACCACTGCCAACAGCTCCAAATCATTAGTAGGATAATTCTTCTTATGCACCTTCAACTGCCTGGAAGCATAGGGAAACACCTTCCTATGATGCATCAAAACATAACCAATCCCACCCTAAATGCATCATAATAAACCATAAACCCCTAATTACCTTCAGGTAATGTCAAAATTGAAGGCGAATTTAGCTTATCTTTAAGCTTCTCAAAACCCCATTCACACGCTTTTGACCAAGAAAATTTTTCTTTTTTCTAAGTTAACTTAGTCAAGAAGCTGCTATCTAAGAAAACTTTCCACAAATTGCCTATAATACCCAGCCAAACCCAAGAAGCTTCAAATGTCAGTTGGAGTTATGGGTCTAGGCCACCTTTTAACCACAACCACCTTTTGAAAATCCACCCTAATCCCCTCACTAGAAATAATATAACCTAAGAAAGTTACAGCATTCAACCAAAACTCACTTAGAGAACTTGGCATACAACTGTTGTTCATTCAAGGTCTTCAACACCACATGGAGGTGATTGGCATAATCCACCTCACTTGTAGAATACACCAAGATGTCACCAATGAACACAATGACAAAAAGATCTAAGAACTGCCTGAAAACCCTGTTCATTAAATCCATAAATGTGTCAGGGCATTAGTCAAGCTAAATGACATAACCAAGAATTCAAAGTGCCCATACCGAGTATGAAAATTTATCTCAGGGATATCCTCCTCCCTAATCTTAAGTTGATGATACCCAGACCGAAAGTCTGTATTAGAAAAAGACTTGGCATCTTACAACTGATCAAACAAGTTATTTATTCTTAGAGGAGGATACTTGTTCTCGACCGTTACCTTATTCAACTGTCGATAGTCAATGCACATCCGAAGGGAACCATTCTTCTTGCGCATGAACAACACCGGTGCACCCCATAGGGATACACTAGGATGAATAAACCCCTTATCTAGAAGATCCTTAAGTTGCTCCTTTAAGTTCTCTCAACTGATTCGAAGCCATTCTATAAGGAGGAATAGATATTGGATGAGTATCCGGAACCAAATCACTACCAAACTAATTTCCCTATACAGAGGAACACCAGGAAGATCATTCAAAAAAGCCTCAGGAAACTCATATACAATCGACACAGAGTGAAAAGAAGGACGCTCCAAATTTGAATCTTTAACTCAGACCAAGTGATAAAGACATCTTTTGGAGATTAATCTTCGAGCTCTAAGATAAGAAATAAACCTCCCCCTAGGAGCTAGGGAACCACTCTCCCACTCTATAATCGATTCACTAGGAAACCTAAAAACAACCTTACGAGTCCAAAAATTTAAGGACATGTAACAAGAGTGTAACCAATCCATCCCTAGAATAATGTCAAAAGCCACCATATCCAGCTCAAGCAGATGTACCAAGGTATGCTTCCTACCAACAAATACCACACACTCCCTATAGAAATTTTTAGCAATAACCGAGTCACCTATCGGGGTAGAAAGATTGGACACTGGATCAAGCAGACAATACGCATCACATGAAAAGAGTTGTAACCTACCAGTGATGACATTAGGTGATGCCTCAGATTCCTACCAAGATGCAAGAGCATACAACCTATTCTAGCCAGTGTCGGCACTAGAAGTAGGACCAGACGCAGAAGCAGCACCACTAGGTGCAGGAGCAGAAGATGAAGCAACCAAAGCTTTGACCTCCCCCGAAGCACCTTTACCAACTGGATAGTTTCTGAGCATATGGCCTGGCTAACCATATTTCACTCACCTGAGATTGGCCACCTTGTGCCTAGAAATTATCACCGCCTTGGTAACGCCTGTCACCCGACTACTTTAGGTAAGGAGCTTTAGCAGTAGAGAAGGAATCAAAACTCCCCCACTTCTTCTTCGACCATTTGTCACCATCCCGACCACCCTAATGTTGAACACTACTTTGCTCAGAGAACCTTCCCCTCTTACCTTATCTTTTTCCAAACTTTGTTTCCTCTTTTCACCCTTCACCTACTGCATGTGGACAACCAACCTTGAAATATCCATATCCTAAATCAGTAAAGCAGTTTTGCTTTCAAGGATCAAATCCTGGATAGCCCAGAAGTGAACTTTCTCATCCTCGCCCTCATATCAACCATCAAATAGCATACCTTGACAACTGATAAAATTTCAAGGCATACTCCTTGATATATATTTTTCCATGCTTAAGATTCACAAAATCCTCCATCTTTTCTTCCCTCAGCTACTAAGGAAAGAAGCAATCTAAGAAAGCATTAGAAAAGGCCTCCCATAAAGACAACTCTTTCACATCACCCCTGTCCATATCCTACTTCTCCTACTATTGGTATGTAACATCTTTGATCTGACAAGCTGTAAAATTCACTACTTCTACATTAGTGGCCTACATCACTCTAAATACCTTCTCTATTTCATTCAAGAAACCTTGAGAATTCTTCTCCACCTTCATACCAGTAAAAGTAGGAGGATTCATCTTCATGAACTAGCCAACCCTTGTGGCCTCAGCAGATAGAGCACCAAATCCATTCCGCTCAGCCTGAGCAGCAACTAACTAAGAAATATTATGAATCGTCTAACGAAATTCTGCATTAGTCAACCCACCTTAAAGAGGACTAGTAGTAACCGGGGGAACTCCAGAACAATTAGGGATAGGACCCTGAGATCGAGTGCAAACTCCAGAGGTAGGGCGTACTCCATCAACATCATCACCAGATATGACATAAGGATTTACTTGTGTTCCAGATCATTGAGGCATGATCCAAAAAGTAAACAAACAAGGATTAGAGGAAATTCCATGACTTAGACTCCAAACTTAAAAATATAATACGAAGAAAGTGAAGCATTCTTAAATGTCCTGTAGCCTCTCTCTTATGAGTGTGGCATGCTACACACCCCTAAAGAAACTCTACTAGACACGGCTTTGTGGACTCCCAATTAACCATGAACCTAAAGCTTTGATACCAACTTGACACAACCCGACCAGGAACTTTGTCATAATGGGCGTCCTAAGTCTGACCGGGACTGGATACCACCCCCGTTACCCAACCCACCCTCCAACCATCTGCCCTGAGTTGGCTGAATTTTTAGCACATAATAATATAGCATAATTATCCAATTTACAAACTCTAGGATCCTTCTATTATTGAGACCGACCCAATCGAGTCCTACCATCCAAAACCAACTAATAGCCAAACCAACCAAACCATAACCATATGAGTTTTATAACAATTATATATAATCCCAAAATAAAAGAGGATAGAACAGTAAGAAATTTAGTCCTACCGTATCAGCCCCAATACCAAAACCAATGCTAAGGCCGACACTAATATCGATCCCACTCATACCAACCTATAGTAGTTTCACAAAAGCCTCTAAGCAAAAGAATACCAAAATTTGATTGGGGCATGCCCCCAACCATAGCCAAAACCAATCAACATAAATAAACCAAAGTATAAAATAGCATTCATGAAATAAAGCCTTTTGGAAAGATGGAAGATCACCACTTTAATCAATTAGTTGATCCCGAATGTCCGATAGCAAAGCAGGAGAAGTAGAATTTTTGGTTCCTGTATCACATGAGGATACAGTCGCCCGAGCAATTTAGCGGGTAAACGCTAGCATGAACTCGGGATAGGAATAAAATAATGCCAACTCGTAAAACCAAGTAAACCAACCATATGCAAATAAACCATACATATATATAACCATGCTAGGAAAGGGAACTGGGTTTAGCATACATTTAAAACCATTAACCTGGTTATGTGAATCTTAACCATCCTTAACTACCTATGGGCTATATGGGTCCAGTATAGATCCATGAACGGGCCCCGATGTGTGTAGCCACATGAACTGGAAATACCATAAGAGTAAGGATTCCCAAGTACCCTCACCCTCCATGATACAGATTTACAATGTACTTAGAAGATTCTCGCATACCTCATAGTATCATAAAAAGGTCGTCATACCCTACCTCTCATATCGGTAAACATGAGTTTTCGGTGTTCATTCATTGAACTCCCACTTTCATGGTTAGCTATCACACCACTAAATAATTACCCAAATAAAACCATTTCCAACCAACCAATCCATTATTCCATTTATCATTTACCAAGGCTATTAATAGTGGTATCGTCAAACCGACAATAACTTGCAAGTATTGTCCTTAGCCAAACCTTGAGAGGTTAAGGGATTCCCAAGTACCCATTTACCAAGTTAACGTAGGAGAGTCTCATGTACCCCATAAGTGTTCTAGTTTGTTTGCTTAGGGGAGTTCCATGTACCCCATAAGTTGTTCATTTACATGTTTACTTGAGGGATTCCGTTGTACCCCACAAGGAGTTCAATTAACTATAACCATGACCACCAAACCATTCCATTTAACCATTCCAAATAATTTAATCATTTAGGGTACCATTACCAAGTTTAAACAATGCAATAGTTCCATTAAAATCCAATAATATAGTAAAAATATTCTCATAGGCATTTTATCAAACATATTGGGGGTATAGTATTTCAAAAACCAAGGCCAATTACCAAATAACCATTCTCATGTAACCAATTAACCAAAACCACCATTAAAGCATATAAAAGCATAATTAAAACATGGGAAAACCATAACCAAGCATTTATAAGCGAAACCCTCAAATTATATTTGAAAACCCAAAACCATACAATAATCAAACCATAAAAACATTGTATAAAACCATGCCTTTAGCTGGAACTAAGAATAGGAAAAAAGAACATGCCTTAAACCAAGAACATAATGAAGAAAAATCACCAATACAAGCCCCAAATTAATCCTTAAGGTGAAACCCTAGTCTTCCTTTACCCAAAAGACTTAGAGAGAATTGTAGAGTGTTTAAGAGAAGTTTCTAAGTGTTAATGAATAGAATAATAGAAAAAATAACCTCTCCATAGAATATAAGTCATGGGACCTTATTAGGTTAAGTTGGAAAATATCTATATTGCCCTTACTTAAACTCTCAAAAATCCCGTCAGGTGGGTACGACTATCCATACTAGTCGTACCCTTCAATACGAGTGAGACCCACCACTCATAACCAAAGCCATCTCTCTTGGACCCAACACTGTCCAAGGTACAGCTCACCCCAAACTATGTGTTATCCAAGTATATGACTAGTACCCATGATCCGTACCCATGGTAGAATAGAATTCCAAGAGGATTGAACACTGCCCATTATAAGAGTCCACAGTATGACTCTACACTGGCTTATGGCTCTTTGTGAGTCACTAATACTCAGATCCAACTTGAGTTACCAAGTCTAACATTAAATAAAGTAACCAAACAACCCATATCCACCAATACAACTCGTACCACCCAAGTTGTATCCATTCCAGAACCCAAATTCAACTTATCAACCAACACTGGTCAGCATATGACTAACTCATACCACTCGTATCCCAGTGTACGAGTTGTTTTCCCTAGTTGTATTCTGTCCAGAGACCAGAAATCCAGGAAATTTTCTAAGGGCCAGAAACCCAGGGTGTTTCATAACTAGTTTTGTGGGGGTAATGGGACGCCCACAAACTTTAAGTGTCTTTTTAAAAAATCTAGGACAACTTCAATGGTGTATTTATGTCTTTACACTTTCAAAAATGACATAAATTAATGGTCAGATCTCCAACTATTCTTCCAAGACATTGATAAAAATTTTCAACACATCTGCCAATTGTAATACGATACCATAAAATCAATATCAACACTTCTCTTATCTTCACCATACATAAATTGTTCCCAAAAATTAAGTATCTTCTTCATAAATATCATTTTTAGATTGTTGAAAAATATGTTCCATTATGACAAATTCAAATATGCGAAGAAGAACACAAAGATGAAGGCTTAGTAATTTAAACAACTAACACGGGATTAAAGGCTTGAAACACGCACACAATATTTTTCTAAAAATGATATTTGCTCTCTTTCCTCTGCGAGATTGCTATAGAATTTTACGCAAATAGTTTTAGTAGATATGACAAACCTTTGAATTTATGCACCAAGCAAATAGTGAAGATAATCCTATTGAAAGCAAGAACTCTAATACTTGATCTTTTGTGGGGAAGAAAAAGTTATTTGTAGAGAGTTGAGAAGAAAGAAAAGTTATTATGCAAAACAACACTTGAAGAGTTTATATAGTTTAAATTTTAACCAACACACTCTTTTATAAGAGACACGCCCTTTCAATAAAAGACATATTCTTTTATAAGAGACACACTCTCTTAATAAAAGATACATCCTTTCAATAAAAGTGTCACTCTTTCATTAAGATCATGATGTGTGATTCTATAAGAATTATGTGTGTTGCTTCGTATTAAGTTCCTGTCAACCAATTTTCTTTCCTGATTGCAATTTTTTGCCTTATTAGGAGAATATTTGCCTACCAAATATTACATGTAACGTCACTTGTTTTGAACTGTCTATATCTCTTGCTCCTCTTTTTTCCCTTTTGAGATGCATAAACTAAATTGACATTTTATGACTTCGCAGATTCTTTTTGTCAAATGTTATTAAGGAGCTACAAAGGAGGACATGAGACTGAACAAATATGGCACCACCATTTTCAATATTTAAGTAGTGTAGGCATGTAGATATGATGTAAATGATGTAGCCGTAAATGTAAATTATAACACTTGATCAGCTATATAATATCTACTAGTTTAACCATTGATTATTTAAAATTAAATGATATATATATATATATATATATATATATATATATATATTAGTGTAAGAACATATATATTTTACCACAAGAAATTTCAAGTGGTAGATGTATCATCACTTTTGCTTTTGTCGTTCAGCACTTCTTTCCCTTGCTGCTAGAGGCTAAAAGAGATCCCATCAATTTGAATTATATTTATAGTTCAATTATTTTTTTCTATATTTAAAAAATTTTTTAAATTTTAAAGTTAAATCTTTATAAAATCATTGATTACATTCTTATTACTTAAAACTTTAAAAAGTTTTGTACTTCTTAAATTTTTCTTATTCTAACGCTTTTAAAATCAAATCTTCTTAAGATCAAATTTAGTTGATTTAAATTATTAAACTAATAAAAAAAGTTTTTAGTTGTCATTAATTCTGATGACTTCTAATAAGAAAAAGCTTTACCATAAATATATTAATTAATTTTCAACTCTTAAATATTAGGAAAATAGAGAAAAGATGATTTTATCTAAAATAAAGACTTTTAATGAAGGGCAAAAAGTTCAAACAACATTTATAAGGTTCTTTGCACTTTTAATATAGTATGGATACATATATAAATAATACTATGCCATTTAGCTAACAAAATTCCTCAACTGTTGGGCCTGTGCTAGAACAGGCCATCACTCTCTAGTTGTTAATAGATTAGTGAGCATATGCTTTTACTGTTCAACTAGTTTAGCCTACGTACATTGCACATGTATTCTGCGTAGAGAAATTTGGCACAAATTTGTTTTTGAAAAAAATTAAAATATGTATATATAAGCATCGCAAGTAAATTTATCACTCAATAAACAACAATCACAAAATAACTCACTAAATAAATAGAAGTGAATATCTTGTTCACTGAGATTGTTATTATAATTTTGAGTATTTTCTTGATTCTTCTCTTTTATAAGTTCTTTTCATGATTTGAAGGTCCCTAGCAGCATATTTCTTGAACGTAGGATAATGTGGACCTCCTTGTGATGTATTCTATCGCCAAGACTGACAGACATTACTTTGGTATACCGGTTTCTCAAAGAAGATCACCACTTGATCACTTCAGATTTGAGAAGACTATATTGATGTCTTGATCTTTTTATGAAAATCCAAGGGTTTATGGAATATTCAATATTTCTCTTCAAGAATCCTTCACAATTTTACATAATATGCTTAGAGTTTAATATATCTTTTAAATTAGCAGTATCGTGTTAATTCGGACTTCTATAAATTAAAACTTAAAATAAATCATAACTCTTAAATTTTTGAAGGAAAAAAAATAGACCATGATCGAATCTAATAAGAAAGATATCATGTAAAACAATCATACGTGAAGCCTTGCGTTAGAAGACACGGTGACAAGGCAAAAGGTAAAAGTAGCAATTAATTTTAGGGAATCTTTCAAAAATAGCAGCACTTTGCTATAAAACCCACCTTTCATAGCCACATTTTACATAATTATCATTTATAGCCGTTGTATTCAATTTACGTGCGTTGTATTCAATTTTACCGATAGTATGTATTCATATAAAATATGAATACAGTCCCTATTTAGCCGTTGTATTTGATTCATAGTCGTAGTATTCACTTTTACTCAGTGGTCTGTATTCATAAAAAACATAAATACACTACATATTTAGTGTTGCCAAAAACACTATCATTTTTTTATATTTTTTCTTTTTTCGTGTTTTCCTCATTTTTTCTTCTTTTTTCTATTTTTTTCTATTTTATTTTTTTTCTTTTTTTCTTTTTTTCTCTTTTATCTATAACTTCTATTTCTGTTTCTTCTTCTTCTTTTCTTTTTGATTTTTTTCTATTTTTTTGCTTATTTTTCTTTATTATTTTTTTTGTTCTATTTTATATTTTTTGTATTTTCAATAAATATGACTACTTAAGCACAAGTTATGGATGATAACATAAATACCACAATTGTTTTTCGTATTTGTAGTCACACCGTCATTTATATTTTTGTATTCATTGATACAACTGTATTTGTATTTGTGTCTTAAAGTTCCCGCTTGTATTTGTATTTTGTAGTTCACATTTATATTTGTATTTTATAGTTCGCACTTGTATTTGTATTTGATTTGTTAGTTCGCACCATCATTTATATTTTATATAATTCGCACTTTTATTTTAAAGAACTATTTTGTATTTTTATTTTATAATTGACTGTATATTATATTGGATTATATTTGTATTGTGATTTTATTGTGTTTGTATATTTAGATTGTATTTGTATTTGTATTTTATTTTCGTTAATTTTTTTTATGTTTAAAAAATTATTTTATATCTGTATTTGTAAGTTGATCGCACATTATATTTAGCCGTGATTATGTACAATTTATCATTTGTATACAAACAAGTAAATGCGTTAATTGTATTTTCTTCATTCTAAAATATATAAATATGTAATGTATCATTTGATACAAATGTACCATTTTGTATTTGTATGTCAAAATTATCAATCGTATTTGTAAATAAACAAATATCACTTGATACAAATACAATTACAAGCAAATAAAATAAATGATTTTACAAATACAATTACAATACATATTTGTATATGTTGTATTTGTATAAAAATTTGAAGTGTATTATTTGTATCAATAAATACAACTCATATTGATAAATACAAACAAGTATTCGTAGAAAGAAAATCAATCGTTCCTTTTTAATAATTAAAAAATACAAATAATAGTTCACACTTGTATCTGTATGTTATAGTTCATATTTGTATTTGTATTTTATAGTTCACACTTGTATTTGTATGTTATAGTTCACATTTAAATTTGTATTTTATAGTTCGTATTTATATTTGTGTTTGCTAGTACGCATAAATAAAAAGAAGGGGAAAAATGAAAAGGAAAAAAAAAAGAAGGAGAAAAAAATTTAAAAAAAAATAAAAGGAGAGTAATAGAAAATAGAGAAAAAACTTTTAAAAAAA
>NC_061117.1:131277647-131385344 GCF_002878395.1 Capsicum annuum
AAAAAAAAAAGAAAAATACATGAGAGAGGCTAAGAATTGTAACTAGGGATAATTAATTGGCAAGAGGGACTATAAATTGTAATTAATTAAAATTTAGGCTAAATAGAACAATTAGGAGTCTATGTTTGTTAAGTTGTGTAGTTATCCCTTAATTTTACGATATAAAACTCAAACAGGATGGCAAGCCTCATGTATTAATCAATAAATAGAAGGAAGTAACAAAAAATTTCATGAATTATTAAGTATAATGTTTGTGCAATTTAGACCTTCAACATACTTAAAATAAGAAAAGGTTAATACCTAGATTTTATAAAGTTTGACCAAATTATTACTTAACTAGAATTGGTGAAATTTTTTCTATATAAGGTAGTATTCTAATTGACATAGAAGTGTTAGTATTAGATTTCTTACCTAAATCAAATAAAGATTTTAATTAATTCTAATAAGGGATAACTACATATCTTAGCAAACATAGGCTCATAATTACCCTATTTAGCCTAAGTTTCAATTAGTTACAATTCGTAGCCCCCTCTTGCCTATTAATTATTCTTAATTACAATTCATAATCTCACTCATATATTTTCTCTCTTTTTCTATTTTCTATTATTCTCCTTTTTTTTCCTTTTTCAAATTTTTTTTTTGTTTTCTCTTTCTTTTTACTTTTTTCACCTTTTTCTTTTTCTTTTTTTCCTTTTCATTTTTCTCCTTTTTTTAATTTTTTCTTTATTTTCTATTACTCTCCTTTTTTTTTTTTGTATTTTTCTTCTTCTTTTTCTCTCATTTTTTCTCCTTTTTTTTTCCTTTTCATTTTTTCTCTTTCTTTTCATTTGTGCAAACTAGTAAACACAAATACAAGTGCGAATTATAAATACAAATATAAATACAAACGCAAATTATGACATACAAATACAAGTGCAAACTATAAAGTATAAATATAAATGCAAACTATAACATACAAATACAAGTGTGAACTATAAAATACAAATATAAATGCGAACTATAACATACAAATAAGAGTGCGAACTGTCATTTGTATTTTTTAATTATTGAAAAGAAACGATTGATTTTCTTTCTACGAATACTTGTTTGTATTTATTAATACGAGTTGTATTTATTGATACAAATAAATGCAATTCAAATTTCTATACAAATACAATATATACAAATACATATTGTATTTTTATTTATAAAATTATTTGTTTATAATTGTATTTGCATCAAGTGATATTTGTTTATTTACAAATATTAATGATAATTTTGATATATAAATACAAAATGGTACATTTGTATCAAATGATACATTACATATTTATGTATTTTAGAATCAAGAAAATACAATTAATACATTTACTTATTTGTATACAAGTATAAATGATAAATTGTACATAATCACGGCTAAATACAATATGCAATCAACTTACAAATACAAATACAAAATAATTTTTTAAAAAATAAAAAGGTAAAATCGACGAATATAGAATACAAATACAAGTGTAGTCCAAATATACAAAAAAATAAAATCACAATATAAACATAATCCAATATAACATGCAGTCAATTATAAAATACAAATAAAAAATATTTCTTTAAAATACAAGTGCGAATTATATAAAATATAAATAATGGTACAAACTAACAAATACAAATATAAGTGCGAACTATAAAATACAAATACAAATGCGAACTATAAATATAAATACAAGTGCGAACTTTAAAATACAAATACAAATACAAATACAATTGTATCAATGAATATAAAAATATAAATGATGGTGTGACTACAAATACAATAAACAATTGTCGTATTTACATTATCATCCATGACTTGTGCTCGACTAGTCATATTTTTTAAAAATACATAAAAATATAAAATAGAACAAAAAAATGATAAAGAAAATAAGTACAAAAAAAGTCAAAGAAGAAAAGAAAAGAAGAAGAAGAAATAGAAGTTAGAGATTAAAGAGAGAAAAACCGAAAAATAAAAAAAAATAGGAAAAAATAGAAAAAAGAAGAAGAAAAAAAGGGGAGAACACGAAAAAGAAAAAACTATAAGAAAACAAAAAAAGATAATGGTAGTGTTTTTGGCGAGACTAAATATGTAGTGTATTTATGTTTTTATGAATATAGATCACTGAGTAAAAGTGAATATAGTGGCTGAAAATCGAATACAACGGTTATAAATGGTAATTATGTATAATGCGGCTATGGAAGGAGGATTTTATAGCAAAGTCCCGCTATTTCTGAAAGATCTCTTTTTTTATTTCTCTTTTTCTTGTATTTAATATTTTCACGAATACATATAAATTTTTCATTTTTTCATGCCATCTTATTTTTTTTTTTTGTATTAATATTCTCAACTACACATGATTTTTTTAATTTTCGCTTTCCTTATTATTTAACTACTTTAGTAAATTTGACTTAAATCAGGATTATACAACTTAAAGTTAAATGAAAATTCTAAGGAATTAACCGCATTTACAGTACCACAAGGATTTTATGAATGGAACATATTATCATTTGGATATAAAAATGCACCAGGTAGATACCAACACTTTATAGATAGTTATTTTAAATAATTACCTAATTGTATAGTATACATCGATGATATACTATTATATACAAAACTAAAGAGGAACATTTAAGATTATTAGAACAATTTACAGATATGATAGAAAAATTAGGAATAAGTTCAAGTGAAAAGAAAGCCAAAATTATGAAAAAACAGATAGAGTTTTTAGGAATACAAATAGATAAAAGTGGGGTAAAAATACAACAACATATAGTACAAAAAATAATAAATTCAAAATAAGAATTAGATATAAAAAAGAAATTACAATCATTGTTAGGATAAGTAAACCAAGTAAGAGAATACATATCAAAATTAGCAGAAAACCTAAAGTCTTTACAGAAAAAATTAAAAAAGGATGTAGAATATAATTACAACAAAGAAGATAAAAAACAAGTTTAGAAAATAAAATACTTTGTAAAGAATTACCAAAATTACAATTCCCAGATGAAAATAAAAAATTTACTTATATAGTAAAAGCAGACGCAAGTGAATATAGTTATGGAGGAGTACTTAAATATAAATGTGAAGAAGAAAAATTAGAACACCATTGTAGATACTACTCAGGTACATTTAATGAAACAGAAATAAAATGAGAAATAAATAGAAAAGAATTATGTTCATTATATAAATGTTTATTAGCATTTGGACCATATATTGTATATAACAAATTAATTGTGAGAACAGATAATACCCAGGTTCGATGGTGGTTAACAAGAAAAATACAAAACTCAGCTACGATGAAGGAAATTCGGAGATTAGTATTGAATATATTAAATTTTACATTTACGATTGAAGTAATCAAGATTGACAAGAATGTTATTGCAGATTACATATCAAGACAAAGCTACTCAAACTGATTTACCAATGAAAGAAGCTGATGTCAAAGATAACCAAACAGACTTAATATTACAAATGTTTGAACAAATGAAGTTATTACAAGAACGAGTTATCACATTAACTACTGAAGTTATAGATGTACAATTGCAGGTTGAGCACTATAAAAACAAGAAAAAGCTATTAGCAAAGATACTGTGCAGGAAGAGCACATTAAAAAACTAGACCTAGAAGGTGACGATGAGAAACACCTAAAAACTCAAATTACTAACGAAATTACAGTTACAGCTGCAGGCGCAGGTGATGTATCCAAGGGAAAGAATATAGTCACTCAAAATAAACCTGAACCACCAAAGAAAAAGAATTATAACCTCAACCAGATATTCTCAAAACCATATACACCAAATATATAAAAATCATAGTCATCCATACCTCCCCAGATACATACATATTCCAAATCACTCAATCAACAAAAGCAGAGTCATAACCATATCACTCGTACATATATTGATAATATTTATACTTTACAAAAAATTTTAAATACAAAACCTATCCAGAGTAAAGATTTAGCAAAACAACACCAAGGATATATTACACAAAAATGTTAGAACTTATTGTTTTTCCTGGCACCAGTGCAAACTTAATTGCTTCATGTTACCATTATGGACTATTATCTACAATTTACATAATTACTGGAGAAGAGTTAACAGGAATTCTAGATATTCACAAAAGATTTATGGATTATAAAAGGATTACGAAGGGACAGTTATTCTATGTCTGTTTCTACTCAGCACCAACAAAAATATTGTTTAATGAAATAAAACATACAATTACTGTTGTCAAGATAGGAATGACACAAGATTATATTATCCCTGAAGAAATATACGAACAAAAAGAGATAACCAAAAATCAGATACCGGACTTCTACCGAAACAAGAGAGTTATTGGACTTAGCAGTATATTGACTGAGTTAGCAAATAATTATATAAATCAAAACCCAGTTTGGATTTACTATAACAGAAATCAATTATTAGTTTACTCTACTTGTAAAAATATTTGAAAAAATAATAGAGAAGAGATAAGAAAATGGGTCATAACGATTCTAAAACCAGAAGAATTACCAGTCACAAGATCTATTACGAAAGGAATTATTTCAGAAGAAGCTATGGATAAATTCTGTAAATAGGTGGGCCAAAGATACGATGACCACTTATGCAGCAGATGTAGTGGAAGATACAACTTTATTCTAGATGTGATGCTATAATAGCAAGAAGATAAAAAAAAACAGCAAATACGACAAGAAGAAAATAACAACGGTTCAATAATAGAGAAATAAAAGACAAAGGAGACAAGATAGAAAGCGACATATGGAAGAATAGTTAGTTTTTCTGAACTTATTTTTACGTAAAATGTATAGCATTAATAGAGTGCCATTATTACTCTTGACTTTTTGGCACCTATCATTACTAGTCTTAATAGCCTTTAAGACTTTTTGATTCCTACTTTTTTTAAAGTAGTTTTGTAGAATTATATTAGGACAGGTGTAAAGTAAAATAGTATACATGTTTTCATTTTTAGGTTATAAATAGACGAGCATCCGCTCAGATAAAGGGTAAGTCTTTATGAGTTGAAGCAAAACCCTCTCTTGTACACAAAAAACTTTTGAATTATTTAATAAAAACGGGTATATTTTCAAAGAAAAGCTATGAATCATCAAACAGCTATGGAAAATCTACAATTATCAGATTTACCAGAACAGGTATTTATATTTGTGATTATGAATAGCTAAATTCATAAATTCCTGACAATCATGATATGATAAAATAAGTTCATGTTAGTTACTTTATAGTAGAATTATTTGAAAAATAGCATGTTAAGAAGTTTATTAGCAAAGTGGAAAAGGAGAAAAATCCCTAAAGAACTATGCCATCCTAAAGGTGAAACCGGTGAGGCAAGAAAGCCGTGATAGGGGAGTAGCCAGAGTAGAGGTGTTGTTTAAGGGAAAAGTATCCAGATTACCATGCTAATAGTGACCGAAGAACATGTTATTTAAGGATAATCTAGTATATAGTAATCTAAAATGATCATATTTTGTTATGTGTATGATTGAAGGGAATATTTTGAGAAAGCATCATATGAAAAATGAATACTTATTTATCTGACGAAATGGTAGATAAATTTAAAATACTTGTTTTGTATATACTTAAGGATACAGGAATTGCAGATATAAGAAAAATCATATTGGAAAAAATATTTGATAAATATTTTATGACTAAAATAAATTATATACCTCACCTACCTACTTATTCTTACAAATACTTACATACCAAACCTACACATCAATCATGATAAATTACGTATATTCAGAATATTGAAAAATGGATATGAAAAATATACAATTAATAGAAAACCTAATGAAAACAAATCTAGAAAAATATATGAGAACTAAGGATATAAAATATATAGAATTCCTTAATGAAAATATACAAGAGTTATTAAAATTAAAACAAAAAACTAATAAATACTATGATAAAGCATTTAATTACTTGAATCCAATTCAAAGTTATCCAAGTTATTCGTAGAAACCTAAGCATAATATGAATAATATGACAAGTTATATATCTGATGAAACTAAGATACTTGTTTTATATATCATAAAAGACTTAGAATTAGAAGACATAAAGAAAATAATATGGGAAAAAATATTTGATTTTGAAGATGAGATACTAAGTACTAATTGGATAGAAGATGAATTAGAAAATATAGATTTCTATTGTAGAAATAATTCAGATAGTTATTATTCAGAGGGATATTATATAGATTAAAAATGTTAGAATATATTAACAAAGTTAGAGAAAAACAAAGTTGGCTATACGAAGAAATTAATTATAGAAAGCAACTTAGAAAAAGAAGAGAACAATTAAAAGAAAGATTAATTTGGATAAATAAAACCATAAAACAACTAAAATTAAAAGACAGTTTAGAATATGATTTAGACATAGAATTATTTATAGATTAAAAAGACAGGATAATTAACGAAATAGATAACCTAGAATTTAATATCAGATATAGTACAATTAGAATAAATTATTACAAAGAAATTTGCAGTATCACAACTACTTTAGGATAAAATGATAGATTATGAGTATTTAAAATATTGGAGACAAGATATGGAAGAAATAAGATTAACAGAAATACTGATGAAAGAGAATTTAATTGAATATTTTAGAACAAAAGATATAGAATATTTAGAATACCTTCTAAATAATATACAAGAATTACAAACACTAAGAGAAAAAAACTAAAGAATATTAACTAAAACATTTAATCAAACGTCATCCAATCACTCCCCAAGATATGAACATTAATAAGATTAAAATAAATAAACTAAAAATAAAAATGTTTAGAGAAGTTAAGAAATATCCACGCACAAATAAAAATAGATCCATTAGAGTTATAATACATCTATTTAAGTTACTCAATTTATCCGCACCCCCTACAATTGGTATCAAAGCCTATTTTATTTACAGTTACGCAAGTAGTATATATTTGGATTTATTTGATTAATTTATTAATTATGATAAAGTTAGATTTAGATATATACCAAAATATTATAAACATTGTTTAGATGAATAACGTACAAAATCCACAAAAATATAAAGAATTAAAACAAATAATATCTGAAAAACGTAAAGAATTAAAAATAAGGATAGAAAGACTACAGTATAACATAATTGTCGGAGTTAGTAAAAATTCAATAAATGCACAAAAAGAAGAAATATCAAATTTAGAATCAACAATAGATAGTCTAGAATATATATATCAACATAACCTATATACGTTCAAATAAAATGAACAAAGAAGAATTTATAATAGACGAAAAAATATATGAAAATCACGAAGGATCAAAAATAAAAATAGTATTCTCTAATTTAGGAAGAAGATATAAGAAAATAAGTGAACACTCATATTTAATGTTTGAAAAAATAGAAATAAAATTAGAAGATAAGTTGGTGATAACGCTCAAATTACACTCTTGAATGGGTGTAAGCAATCGTCGTCAATATATTTACCCAACTTTGGAGTTGGGGTCGAATCCACAGGGAACAATGTGAGTGGCGATTAAACTAGTTCGAAACTATAGCTACAATTTAAATTCAAATACATAATAATAAAAGGACAAAATAGGGGTTTTTATCAATCAAACAAATTTTAACGTTTCAACTTATTTTAGAACTCAAAACTTAGATTTCAATATTTCAAATCAATGATATAGAGAAACTAGGGTTGTGATCACTATGACTATTAATCTCCATTGAATAATAACTGTTCATGATTCTCGTGATAGGTGGCGCCCAAGCTGATGCCACGTCAAGAGTCTGACACTCTATCAAGGATGGCATCAGAATGCTTCAGTTGCCTTCAAAATTTTTCTTAGGCTGACGATGTAGCTGACGCCGCGTCACCAATCTGACGGCGTATCACCAACATCATCAGATTTCTTCTTCGAACTCAATTCTCTGGTTTAAGCTGACGCCCTTCGTGACACCTTATCACCAACTTAACGCCTTATCACCAACGCCGTTAGAACTTCTTCTCAGGCTTCAAGTTTCTGGTTAAGGTTGACGCCAATGCTGATAAGCTATCACAAGGCTGACGACGTATCACAGAGGTCGTCATCCATGATTTATTCTCTTTTTCTCAGATTTTCAACTCTTTTGCTCCATTGTTGTTTGTTCTTATTCCCTCAGCCTTTTACTGTAATATCTTGAGGAAACATGTAACACCCCACAAAGTTCTCTCCTAGTCTGAGCCTTAGAGCATTTTCGAAAAAACAAAAATCCTAGTTGAGGCAGAATGCCCAGTTTTGGCACTCGAGTGACAGACGACTTGGTGGATCGTCAGTCCCTCTGACGGACCGTTACTTCGACCGTCACAGACCCCAATCAACAGTTTTCAACTATTTTTCTTTAAAGGGCATTTTGGCCTTTTCTACTCTTTCCCCAACTTCTATAAATACCCCCTCTTAAGGGTTAAAGGCCTTATTTTCTCTCTTCTTCCACTCCAAAAATAAAAAAATTAGGGTTTCTAAATCAAGATCCCCTTTTTTCTTCTTTCAAGTAGTTAAGAGAGAATCAAGAGCAAGGATCAAAAATTCTTCCGAAGGCTTCAAAGAAAGAGTTTCCCCAAGGTATGTAGATGGTGATTCTTGGGTCCCTTTCATCCAAGAAGCTCAAGTACCTTTTTCTAAATCTCCAAGATTTATGTTTATGAATTTTTAATGATTCTTGTGAGTTGAAATTGATGTTCTTGCTATGATTGAGTTGTGGTTCATGTTTGTCTACAAGATTATCAAGCTTTGGCCTTAGTATGTGGTATTTGTGTGGTAAATGGATAATGTACTTGTTGTTGATGTTGAATGACCTCCAAGATAGGATACTTATGCGGTTTGTATAAATCTATGATAATATATGAGTAGAAACATGTAAATTTAGTTGTTCATGATGAGTAGTTGGGTTATTATACTTATGCCTAAGTTGTGCATGTGAGGTGTTCGATAAAATGTCTAAGAGACTAGAAATTAAGCATTGTAGTTAAATCATGATTTAATGACTTCTAAGATACGATTATGTGTTACAATTGTTGATGTTTTCATGACTTTTGGGTGTAGAATTGGTTGATTTAGCAGAGTATGTCTCCTATATGTTGATAAAAGCTTAGAAGAAGAATATGAGCCATCATAGCATGTTGAATAGGAAGCCCCAAATTATGAGCTAGTCTATGCATGCCTAGTGTTTGATAAAATGACCAAGTGAATGAATTATTCCATGCTAGTAGGAAATCCCCAAATAAGTGTGAACCTATACACGTCTAGTGTTTGTTGAAGGACCTTAGTGAACGAGTGGAGATGTGATGGTTGTAAATCCCCCATTATGTGCCCTTTTATGTATGCTAAGTTTTTAATATATGCCAAGTGATTAGCAAGTAAGCTATGACATGATAGTATGAAGTTTCCCAAGCGGTGTGAAATCAAATACATGTTAAGACCGATATAGGTATGAAATAGTTGAGGTAAAACCTTGCTGAATGGAGTACGATCTAATAACATGTTTCCTCTATGTTATTATGTGATTAATATCTCGAGACGCTTAAAGCGACCCTTTGGTAATTGTGATGATGAATAGAGGTCTACGTTTACTAAATGTTGGATATGATGCCTTAAGGATTTTTTAGGGGGGAAAATATGTTATGATTTCTACTTACTTGGAGATATGCTTTACTAATTGTGATGATGCATTAATGATGGTGACGATTAAGGTATGATTGCGATAATACATAAATAATTGCGATAATACATGAATGATTATGAAGATGAATGAATGCTTGTGTTGATGCATGAATGATTGTGATGGTGAATAGATGATCGTGATGATGTGAGGATGATTATGTTTTACTTTTATGTTATCGAGTCCTGAGGGTATTTATACCTGAAAATAGAGTTGTTGTCTAGAGCCCGTGTCAGTTTTGCGATAATTCCAATCGAGCCACGATTCTCAAAACTCGGTGAACTATAGAACTATGTATCTTCAGACAAATGCAGAGCTTAATCAGGCTCTATAATCACAATTATCTCTGTAATCTCTGTATTGCAAGTAATCTAGCCTTCGTCCTGTAATCAGCTCATATCTAATAGTATTCAAGTGATTCAATTCTAATCTCAGAAGCAATTTGAATAATCTATTCAAGCTCTGTATCGTTAGTCAGATGCTATGATTCGATACCTTTCCATCAGATACGGAACTAAGTAATATCAGCGTAACTCAGTCAGATCTCTTGAGAAATATAATCAGTATCAGATTCAGCTCATTCTAAGTTCAGTTAAGAATCAAATTAGTGTTTTTCAGTTGGGAGGAGAAACTAGCACCAAGCAAGCTCAAGGATGGGGGCTTACCTACTAGTGAAGGGTATGATCCTTAGATGAGATCTTTGTGCTCCAGAACTACGTAACCAGCGTAGGTTGAGACATCACACCTGCTAGATGAGGGTGGATGAGAGACATCATACCTACTAGATGAGGGTAGATGAGGTGGCTTGACCTGTTAGATGAGGGCTCCACCATTCTAGTATGAGGACCTGATAAATGAGGGTTATATAGAGATAATGTCTTTACCCATGGCACGATATTGACACCCTCCCAACTGGGATTAGAGATTGGACCCCTAAGATATAGTAGGGGCATGTCAGTTAAGTAACTACTTCCCACGATCTCAGTTTTAGAATCAGTCTCAGACTTCAAGAAAGAGCTCATTTCAGTGTACAGAATTTAAGGCTGTTAGATACAGGCCATTAAGTATGATTACTTGCTAATTCAAAGATCCGCTGCTAGATAGGCCGATCTAAAAATCATGTATGAAGAAATATTATTGTCCACAGACTCAAAGACAACCTGTTAGATAGGGTTGCTATTCGTTTCAGAAGCTTCAGATACTCGTAATCTCAGTATGTTCAGAGATTTCAAAACTCACTTCTTGATGAAAGTGCATCCATATTTCCCAATTATCAATATCAGATGAGTCAGTGATTCAGTATCTCAATGTCAATAGTGAGTTTAGTTTGCAGGAAAGTGGTATCTGAGTTCCAGTCTCTAGAGTTGTGATGATTGTGTTCATGTTCTGTCCATTCATGTATGTGTTCTCGTGCGACATTTTCATGACTATTCAGTTTACATATTGTGCATGTATGAGCCCTTGCATTTAACCGTACCTCTTCTACATACTCGATATATTTTGTACTGACGCATTTGCGCTATGGTGTTTTATTTGACACCATAGTTTCATAGGCACAGGATTCAGAGTTTCCTCAGCAGTTCAGTCCCAGTTAGCAGCAGTAACAGTGAGTCCTCTTCCTTCGAGGATGAATCTCAGTTTACTATTATTGCATCAGATTTTATTTATATTCTCAGTTGACGGAGTTAATTGGGGACATATCCCATCAACTCCACAGTTCAAACAGTTTAGAGGCTTTTCAGATGGAAGTTGATGTATTAGTATTCAGTTTTCAGTTTGAGTATGTTTATATGTGTTGAACCTTATGGCCAGTTTCCATATTTATTTCAGAAATTATATTGTGTACAGGTACAGATATCAGTAAAGGGTTAGCTTATGGTCCTTCGAGTTCAAAAACACCATGTGACATCTCGAGATGGGATCTCGGGGCGTTACAAAACACATCAAAATAACAAGAGTTGCTTCAGAATTCACAATGATTTTGAGCTAAAAAGCATTAAATGTGTTAGCTTTTGCTCACACATCAGTTGGCAACCATGGTAAGAATAAAAAAAATGAAGAAATAGACAGAAAAAAAAAAGAAAACAGATAAAATAAAACAACAAACCACAGAAGAAATGCAAAAAATAGAAGAAACTAGAAATAGTAGGATTGCTGAATTAGAAAAAGAACTACAAATGCTAAAAGATTTGTATGAAAAAAGACAAGTGATTATATGTCGGTTTTCTTATTTGTGATGAACTAGGTATTATATTTTTATCTAGAGTATTTACTTCTGTATTTATTAGTTTTGGATTTTCTTTATTAGTTACTTCTTCTTTTTCATTAATTTCTAGTTTTCCTATGTTTTCTAGAATTTCTTTATATGTTTCACTATCTTCCGAATCATAATTATCTGTTTCTTTAGCATCTATTGTATTTATTTTTAATTCACTGGTTTATGATTCTTTATTTTTTATTTCTAATTTTTATTTAAATTGATTTATCTCGTTTAATAATTTTTGTTCTTTATTTTTTTCTTCTTTTTCTTTCTGTCTTTTTTCATACAAATCTTTTAGCATTTGTAGTTCTTTTTCTAATTCAGCAATCCTACTATTTTTAGTTTCTTCTCTTTTTTGTATTTCTTCTGTGGTTTGTTGTTTTATTTTATCTATTTCCTTTTTTTGTCCATTTCTTCATTTTCTCTTTCTAGTCTTACCATGGCTGCCAACTTATCTTCTAATTTTAATTCTTCTTTTTCTAACATTAAATATAAGTGTTAACGTATTTTCTTATATCTTCTTCCTAAATTAGAGAATACTATTTTTATTTTTGATCCTTCGTGATTTCCATATATTTTTTCGTCTATTATAAATTCTTCTTTGTTCATTTTATTTGAACGTATATAGGTTATATTGGTATATATATTCTAGACTATCTATTGTTGATTCTAAATTTGATATTTCTTCTTTTTGTGCATTTATTAAATTTTTTACAAACTCCGACATTTATGTTATACTATAATCTTTCTATCCTTATTTTTAATTCTTTACATTTTTCAGATATTATTTATTTTAATTCTTTATATTTTTGTGGATTTTGTACGTTATTCATCTAAACAATGTTTATAATATTTTGGTATATATCTAACTTTATTATAATTAATAAATTAATCAAATAAATCCAAATATATACTACTTCTATAACTGTAAATAACATAGGCTTTGATACCAATTGTAGGGGTGCGGATAACTTGAGTAACTTAAATAGATCTATTATAGCTCTAATGGATCTATTTTTATTTGTGCGTGGATATTTCTTAACTTCTCTAAAAAAATTTATTTTTAGTTTATTTATTTTAATCTTATTACTGTTCATATCTTGGGGGTGATTGGATGGTATTTGATTAAATGTTTTACTGTAATATTCTTTAGTTTTTTCTCTTATTCTTTGTAATTCTTGTATACTATTTTGGAGGTATTCTAAATATTTTATATCTTTTGTTCTAAAATATCCAATTGAATTCTCTTTCATCAGTACTTCTGTTAATCTTATTTCTTCCATATCTTGTCTCCAATATTTTAAAGACTCATAATCTATCATTTTATCCTAAAGTAGTTGTGATACTGCAAATTTCTTTGTAATAATTTATTCTAATTATACTATATCTAATATTAAATTCTAGGTTATCTATTTCATTAATTATCTTGTCTTTTTCATCTATAAATAATTCTATGTCTAAATCATATTCCAAATTGTCTTTTAATTCTAGTTGTTTTATGGTTTTATTTATCCAAATTAAACTTTCATTTAATTGTTCTCTTCTTTTTCTATTCTGGTTTCTATAATTAATTTCTTCGTATAGCCAACTTTGTTTTTCTCTAACTTTGTTAATATATTCTAACATTTTTAATCTATATAATATCCATCTGAATAATAACTATCTGAATTATTTCTACCATAGAAATCTATATTTTCTAATTCGTTTTCTATCTAATTAGTACTTAGTAACTCATCTTCAAAATCAAATATTTTTTCCCATATTATTTTCTTTATGTGTTCTAATTCTAAGTCTTTTATGATATATAAAACAAGTATCTTAGTTTCATCAAATATATAACTTGTCATATTATTCATATTATGCTTAGGTTTCTACGAATAACTTGGATAACTTGAAATTGGATTCTAGTAATTAAATGATTTATCATAGTATTTATTAGTTGTTTGTTTTAATTTTAATAACTCTTGTATATTTTCATTAAGGAATTCTATATATCCTTAGTTCTCATATATTTTTCTATATTTGTTTTCATTAGGTTTTCTATTAATTTTATATTTTTCATATCCATTTTTCAATATTCTGAATATACGTAATTTATCGTGATTTATGTGTAGGTTTGGTATGTAAGTATTTATAAGAATAAGTAGGTAGGTGAGGTATGTAATTTATTCTAGTCATAAAATAGTTATCAAATATTTTTTCCAACATGATTTTTCTTATATCTACAATTCCTATATCCTTAAGTATATATAAAACAAGTATAATAAATTTATCTACCATTTCGTCAGATAAATAAGTATTCATTTTTCATATGATGCTTTCTCAAAATATTTCCTTCAATCATACACATAACAAAATATGATCATTTTAGATTACTATATACTAAATTATCCTTAAATAACATGTTCTTCGGTCACTATTAGCATGGTAATCTGGATACTTTTCCCTTAAATAGCGCCTCTACTCTGGCTACTCCCCTATCACGGCTTTCTTGCCTCACCAGTTTCACCTGTAGGATGACATAGTTCTTTAGGGATTTTTCTCCTTTTCCACTTTGCTAATAAACTTCTTAACATGCTATTTTTTGAATAATTCTACTATAAAGTAACTAACATGAACTTATTTTATCATATCATGATTGTCAGGAATTTATGAATTTAGCTATTCATAATCACAAATATAAATACCTGTTCTGGTAAATCTGATAATTCTAGTTTTTTCATAGTTGTTTGATGATTCATAGCTTTTCCTTGGAAATATACCTATTTTTATTAAATAATTCAAAAGTTTTTTGTGTACAAGAGAGGGTTTTGCTTCAACTCATGAAGACTTACCCTTTATCTGAGCGGATGCTCGTCTATTTATAACCTAAAAATGAAAACGCATATACTATTTTACTTTACACCTGTCCTAATATAATTCTACAAAAACTACTTTATAAAAAAATAGAAATCAAAAAGTCTTAAAGGCTATTAAGACTAGTAATGATAGGTGTCAAAAAGTCAAGAGTAATAATGACACTCTAATAATGCTATACATTTTATGTAAAAATAAGTTAGAAAAACTAACTATTCTTCCATATGTCACTTTCTAAATTATTTCCTTTGTCTTTTATTTCTCTATTATTGATCTGTTATTATTTTCTTCTTGTCGTAGTTGCTGTTTTTTTATCTTCTTGCTATTGTAGCATCACATCTGGAATAAAGTTGTGTCTTCCATTACATCTGTTGCATATGTGATCATCGTATCTTTGGCTAACCTGTTTACAGAATTGATCCATAGCTTCTTATGAAATAATTTCTTTCGTAATAGATCTTGTGATGGGTAATTCTTCTAGTTTTAGGATCGTTATGACCCATTTTCTTATCTCTTCTCTGTCATTTTCTCGAATATTATTACAAGTAGATTAAACTAATAATTGATTTTTGTTATAGAAAATCCAAATTGGGTTTTGATTTATATAATTATTTGCTAACTCAGTCAATGTACTGCTAAGTCCAATAACTCTCTTGTTTCAGTAGAAGTTCGGTATCTGATTTTTGGTTATCTCTTCTTGTTCGCATATTTCTTCAGGGATAATGTACTCTCGTGTCATTCCTATCTTGACAACAGTAATTGTCTGTTTTATTTCATCAAACAATATTTCTGCTGGTGCTGAGTAGAAATGGACATAGAATAACTGTCCCTTCGTAATCCTTTTATAATCCATAAATCTTTTGTGAATATCTGAAATTCCTGTTAACTCTTCTCCAGTAATTGTGTAAACTGTAGATAATAGTCCATAATAGTAACATGAAGCAATTAAGTTTGCACTGGTGTCAGGCTAAGCAATAAGTTTGTTATAGTTCTGACATTTTTGTGTAATATATCCTTGGTGTTGTTTTGCTAAATCTTTACTCTGGATAGGTTTTGTATTTAACAATTTTTGTAAAGTAAAAATATTATCAATATATGTACGAGTGATATGGGTATAAGTCTGCTTTTGTTGATTGAGTGATTCGGAATATGTGTGTATCTGGGGAGGTATGGATGACTCTAATTTTTGTATATTTGGTGTATATGGTTTTGAGAATATCTGGTTGAGGTTATAATTCTTTTTCTTTGGTGGTTCAGGTTTATTTTGAGTGACTATATTCTTTCCCTTGGATACATCACCTGCGCCTGCAGCTGTAACTGTAATTTCGTTAGTAATTTGAGTTTTTAGGTGTTTCTCATCGTCACCTTCTAGGTCTAGTTTTTTAATGTGATCTTCCTACACAGTATCTTTGCTAATAGCTTTTTCTTGTTTTTTATAGTGCTCAACCTGCACTTTTACATATGTAACTTCAGTAGTTAATGTGATAACTCATTCTTGTAATAACTTCATTTGTTCAAACATTTGTAATATTAAGTCTGTTTGGGTATCTTTGACATCAGCTTCTTCCATTGGTAAATCAGTTTGAGTAGCTTTGTCTTGGTATGTAATTTGCAATAACATTCTTGTCAGTCTTGATTACTTCAATCATAAATGTAAAATTTAATATATTCATTACTAATCTTCGAATTCCTTCGTCGTAACTGAGTTTTGTATTTTTCTTATTAACCACCATCTAACCTGGGTATTATTTGTTCTCACAATAAATTTTTTATATACAATATATGGTTCAAATGCTAATAAACATTTATATAATGAACATAATTCTTTTCTATTTATTTCTCATTTTATTTCTGTTTCATTAAATGTACCTGAGTAGTATCTACAATGCTGTTCTAATTTTTCTTCTTCACATCTATATTTAAGTACTCCTCCATAACTATATTCACTTGCGTCTGCTTCTACTATATAAGTAAATTTTTTATTTTTATCTGGGAATTGTAATTTTGGTAATTCTTTACAAAGTATTTTTATTTTCTGAACTTATTTTTTATCTTCTTTGTTGTAATTATATTCTACATCCTTTTTTAATTTTTTTTCTGTAAAGGCTTTAGGTTTTCTGCTAATTTTGGTATATATTCTCTTATTTTTTGTACTATATGTTGTTGCATTTTTACTCCACTTTTATCTATTTGTATTCCTAAAAACTCTATCTGGTCTTTCATAATTTCGGCTTTCTTTTCACTTAAATTTATTCCTGATTTTTCTATTATATCTGTAAATTGTTTTAATAATCTTAAATGTTCCTCTTTAGTCTTTGTATATAGTAGGATATCATCTATGTATACTATACAATTAGGTAATTGTTTAAAATAACTATCCATAAAGTGTTGGTATCTACCTGGTGCATTTTTATATCCAAATGGTAATACGTTCCATTCATAAAATCCTTGTGGTACCGAAAATGCGGTTAATTCCTTAGAATTTTCATCTAACTTTAAGTGGTAAAATCCTGATTTACAGTCAAATTTACTAAAGTAGTTATATCTTGTATTTGTCTTATTTTCAATATCTTATTTGGTATTGAATAATTGTCTGTCATAGTTTTTGCATTTAAATTTCTATAGTCAATAACCATTCTACTTTTTCCTCTTTTTTGTTCACTATGTTTATTTACTATAAATGCTAGACTATTGTGCTGACTATTACTTTTTTGTATATATTGTTTTTCTAATAATTCATCTATATACATTTTAAATTCTTTTAAATCGTCAAAATTATATGTTAATGGTTTTTGAGTTATTATGCTATTTTTATTTATCAATTTAATTTTTATAGTAGTTTTATGTTTTTCCCATCCTTTTAATGGATCTTCACTATATAATTATCTTAATCTTTTCTTTATTATTTCTACCTTATCTATTGAAAATATGGTTATTTCTTTTTTATTTATCAAAAATACAACTAGTTCTACTGTGTCTTCTGTATTTTTTTATATTTTCTAACTTTTGTGTAATTTGTTCACTTCCTTTTATCCAATCAGTTTTCTTTCTTATTTTATTAATAACTCTTTTTGCTCTTACTTTTTGTTTACATGGTATTGTAAACCACCAATCCATTTTAGTTATTATATGTGGGTATAATTTATCTAAAAATGGCATTCCTAAAAGCATATCTTTTGATGTTAGTTCATAATTATAGATTTTTTCTATTGTTATTATTTTATCCTATATCTATATTTTACATTCTTAGCTTTATATGTAATTAAACTTCCTTCATTCTTAAATCCTTTGACTACTATTGGTACTTTTAATTTATCTCATTTACTTTCTGGTAAACAGTTGTATCTACATAAGTTTGCTTCTACTCCTGTATCTATTATAGGTGTATAATACCTATTATAATATCCTTCTACTATTATTTTTAAAAGTACATATATTTTCATGTCATGTCAAAGTTTTTTTTATGAATAACTTTTCTTTATTATATGTTATAGATAATTGTGTATGTTCTATATTGTATGGTTTTACTTGTTCTAACCATTTTATTCCTAATACTATATTTGCATTTTGCATTTCTTCTTTTATTTCAAATTCTATTTTTATTTTTCTTACTCCTTTTATTATTTCTTTTTCTGCCGTATCTTTAATGTTTATTAGACTCCTTGGTAGATCTAGGCATATATTACTATTAGATTTTCTTTCTTCACTTTTTACTAGATATTTTGCTATATAATTTTCTTCTTGTCCTGTGTTTAAGAGTATTAAATATTCTTTTTCATTTATTGTTCTTGTTATGTAATATTGATTTAAATTAACTGTTGAAGTTGTTTCATAACTTGTTCTTTTTTATGAGCTTGATGATTCTGTTTTTTCATGAGCTATTCTTTTTGTTGTACTTATTATATCATTTATTATTACTAAATCTTCTTCTATGTCTATATTTTTGTAACTATAATCATTATTATCAATTGTTTTTACAAATTGTTCAAAAGGACTTTCTATTTGTATTTTATTTTTTCCTGTTATTTTATGTTTTGTTGTTAATACATATAGATTTTTACATCTTGCTATAAATATTTTACTTCCTAGGGTTAGTTCTATTCCTGATATTTTCCAATATAATACTAATGATTTATCTATATTTTTATTTATTATTGCTACTGAATAATTCGCACTTATTATAAATTTAAATTTTTTGGCATATTAAATTTCCTTTTATGGAAGTTATTATACTTTTTTCTATAGGTTTTATAATTCTATCATCTGCTAAATATAATTCTATTGGTGTATCTATTCCTTTTCTAAAACATATTTTTATTAATATCTCTGTTCCTCCATATTTTATTGGGTCTTTATTTTTTATATCGTTTATTTCTTTATTAATCATTCTCTTTGTTACTAGTGGTATACTAGCTCTTCCTTTTGCATATCTACAATCTATTACATGTTCTTTTTAGCTTACTACGTAGTATTCTTCCCTTTTTCTACTAAATATATTTTTTATTGTTGGTATTTTAAATATTTTTTCTACACTTAAATCTAACTCTTTTACTTTTATTTCATCAAATATTATTTTTTGATCAGTTCCTTCTTCATTTAAATATAATTCCTTTGTTATTATTTTTTATCTTCTTCAGTTATCTGGTTCATTTTTATATCTTCTTCAGTCATTTGATTAATCTAAATCACTATCTATTTCATTATCTGTTTCATTCTCCAAAATTTCATATATACTATCTTCACTTTCTAATTCGTAATCTATATAATCTATCTGCATATATTCTATATTTTCTATTTTTATTTCTGATATTTGTTTCTTTTTTGGATTTTCAGGTATTTTACAATCTCTAGCTAAATGTCCTAGTTTTCCACAATTATAACAAGTACATTCTTTTATAGATTTCTTTTTCCTATATGGTCTTTTATGTTTATAATTTTTTACATAATATTTTTTTCTTGGTTTCTTATATTTATATTTTGATTTTTGGTATTTCTTATATTTCTTATGTCATTTTATTTTCTTATAATATCTTTCTTCACATCCAAATTGAGGTGCTATTTTATCTTTGCAACATGCTAAATTTCTTATTAATGTTTTTTCCATTTTTATTTCTTCTCTATATTTTTCACATAGATTTCTATACCATTGTTGTAAAAATTTTATTCTTGATCTTAGGGTATCTACTATTTTTGCTTCATCCCAACTCTTTATTATTTTTGAACTAAATGGTTCAGGTGATTTACTAAAATATAATCTTCTTATTTCTTTACTTTCGTCTATATTATATGTTCCTTTATAATAATATTCTTTGAATGCGCACGTATACTCATCTATATAGCACATATTACATATTGCTAGTTTTAATATTAAATTCCTATTCGTATCTTTTTCTTTATTTTGCTCTTCTTCTTCTTCTGTTGTTACACTGCTAAATTCATCACTTATAGCTATTTCATATTTTTTCAATATTTCTATTGGTGATATTTTAGTAGTTGTTGATATTCCTTCTATTTTATTATCAGATCTTAATACTTTTTTACTCGCTTCGTCTAGGTTTAAAACCATAATTTTACTGTTCCTATTAATGTCTTTTCTATATATTCTGGTGTGTTTGTTATGTCTATTTTATTATCTAATAATTGTTTTGACATATATCCTACCCATAGTTGTATTGTTTTATTTGTGTTTATTACACAGTCTAAATCTAAAAAGTTGTAATTAATTATTTTTTTTGGTGTCCTTTTATTATATTCATCATTTGAATTATATCTTTTAAACTTACTTTTGTAATAATATGTTGGTTTTCTTATTTCTGATGTACTAGGTATTATATTTTTATCTAGAGTATTTACTTCTGTATTTATTAGTTCTAGATTTTCTTTATTAATTACTTCTTGTTTTTCATTAATTTCTAGTTTTCCTATGTTTTCTAGAATTTCTGTATATGTTTCACTATCTTCTGAATCATAATTATCTGTTTCTTCAGCATCTATTGTATTTATTTCTAATCCACTGGTTTATGATTCTTTATTTTTTATTTCTAATTTTTATTTAAATTGATTTATCTCGTTTAATAATTTTTGTTATTTATCTTTTTCTTCTTTTTCTTTCTGTTTTTTTTTTCATACAAATCTTTTAGCATTTGTAGTTCTTTTTCTAATTCAGCAATCCTACTATTTTTAGTTTCTTCTATTTTTTGTATTTCTTCTATCATTTGTTGTTTTATTTTATCTATTTCCTTTTTTTCTGTCTATTTCTTCGTTTTCTCTTTCTATTCTTACCATGGCTGCCAACTTATCTTCTAATTTTAATTCTTCTTTTTTCTAACATTAAATATAAGTGTTCACTTATTTTCTTATATATCTTCTTCCTAAATTAGAGAATACTATTTTTATTTTTGATCCTTCGTGATTTTCATATGTTTTTTCGTCTATTATAAATTCTTCTTTGTTCATTTTATTTGAACGTATATAGGTTATGTTGATATATATATTCTAGACTATCTATTGTTGATTTTAAATTTGATATTTCTTCTTTTTGTGCATTTATTGAATTTTTACTAACTCTGACAATTATGTTGTACTGTAGTCTTTCTATCCTTATTTTTAATTCTTTACGTTTTTTAGATATTATTTATTTTAATTCTGTATATTTTTTTGGATTTTGTGCGTTATTCATCTAAACAATGTTTATAATATTTTGGTGGATATCTAAATCTAACTTTATCATAATTAATAAATTAATCAAATAAATCCAAATATATACTACTTCCGTAACTGTAAATAACATAGGCTCTGATACCAATTGTGCAAGTTATATGGTCAATATTATATCTATATTTATTATCATTCTTACTTTTTTTTCAAAAAAACTCTCATTTAAAATTATCAAGAATTCAAAAAAAAAAAAAAATCATTTTCTCCTTTCTTTAAAGTTAAAAATAACTCCATTTTCTTATGGTTTAGTATTCAATTTATCCTTAATAACTGTGTTAATAATTGTGGAAAAAGTAAAATCTGGTCAATGTTATATCTTCATTTATTATCCTTCAGTTTAGATATATTAGTATATAAAAGAATCCTAATCATGCATTCAACAAGAATCTAAGTGCATCCAACTAGATTGCAAACTAGAGTTTTCACGAAATTAAGGTAAACTATACTATTGCAGAAACAATAATTAATATAGATTTGTTTATAAAAAAAATAAAAAACTTAAGCAAAATTAACAAGAATTGCAGATAAGAAAATAGTGTCTAGCCCAAGCGACATATCAAGGACTGCATTTGGTTTGTTCAACCTTGAGTCACTAAAAACTACTAGTGAATATATATATGTATATATATATATATATACATATGTATATATACATACATATATATATACACATACATATATATATATATATACATATATATTATAGCATACTTGACATCAAAAATTTTGTTGGTATTAAAGGTGATATCAAGTGAATGAAATTGCTAAATTGTTGAATATATGATATGGGCTACAAATAGTAATTGTTTTTCTTACTGAGTGGGAATGATTTTTTGTATTAAATTTGATATAAAATATCTTAAAATTGTTGAACTCGTGAACTTATGATTTGCGATATAAATCGTATTCCACTATATTTTGTTTACATCAAGTATTTTTGTGGTATTAAAATTAATATCAAATGTATAAAATCAATAATTATGCAGTTTTAATATTTTATTATCGGCTATCTACTTCTGTTTTTAAGTATACATATGTGTGGTTACAATATGAATTAAAATTTACATAACATATTGAGTCTACAATTTCATAAGCAAAAAATTACATTATTGAATCTAAAGATGATATTGTTTCCATAAGATCAATAAAAAACATATTTCAATATCTGAAAACATAATGCAGAAACATAACAAAAGTTTAACATGTCTTTATCATTATGTATGATCATTGATAACAACCATTTTTTTTATCTAGATACATCATGACACTTGTATCATTGTGTATGATCATTGGTGGGCATCTCTCAATCAAGAACTTAATCTCAATTTGAATTGAGTTGATGTCGATCTTGAGTTATTTTGCTATTGCATTTAGCAATCTTTTATACTTAGTATTCGCATCATGCATAATTTCATCTATAGAAAAACCTTTTAGGTCTACCTGCAAACATAATACAGAATTGTTAAGTAATTAATATTCAATAATCGGTAAAGATATGTTATTCGAAAATCACAATATATTTTAAAACTCACAAAACATGCACATCAAAAAAAGAACGATAAACATACATATTTTAACCCTAACAAAACATACACATCAAAAAAAAAATTAAAAAAATTAATGAAACAATAAATATAATATCATAATAGGTTACTGAATGTAATATGACCGAATGAAAACATTTGACGATCAATAATCATAGACCTATAAATTAATTGAAAATATTTTTTGTGACTTTCCACCACATTCTCGCGAAAAATCAACATGTCAAAATCACATAATAAAAAATAAATATAAAAAAAAATTAACTTTTTCTCTGAATGTCTTTTT
The DNA here is from genome assembly GCF_002878395.1 of Capsicum annuum. NCBI lineage: Eukaryota > Viridiplantae > Streptophyta > Magnoliopsida > Solanales > Solanaceae > Capsicum > Capsicum annuum. Next base: position 131,301,001 of record NC_061117.1, read on the forward strand.
CTTAGTCACTAAAAAAGACAATATATTTCAAAAAGAAAAAAAGAATTAACGTAAAATATCAAGTTAATAATCAAGATACACTTGTGCATCCCATCTTCCTCTATGATGTATCATTATTCAACGCAAATTATCACAATTCATATTGTGAATCACGATTTTTAAATTAAAAACTCAAGAAATTGATTTTCACATAAAATACTAAAATCATTGTTCCCTAAAACATTGCCTAAAATAATATTTTTTTTTGAAAGATTATGATTGAAAAATCATATATTTTTGTTGAAAAAAAAATGCAAGTTATTGAAGAAGATGAACCGAAAAGGTGTATGCTTTAAAAAGTACAAAAAAATGATTAATGAGAGATTTGGGGTGTGATTGGTATCTATTATTAAGTGCAATCTATGTTTAAGGAAAAGATATTTATTATTAGTTATATAAAATCGGTATTTTTATTATTTGAGCTGGTATTTACTTGCTTTTTTAGAAAAAATAATTTTTCTTTTATTTTTAATAAAAAGTTGGTATAACTTGCAAATTTAAAAGTTTTTCTATAACTTGAATTAAACAATCTAGTTTTGTATATTTAGATTTTTTTTCCTTCATAAAATACATCATCAAACATGGTTAAGAAATGGATTATATCTACATCCACATCTATATTTATAATATATTAAAAGTGTGAAGACCCTTAGAAAAATGATTTGGAGTTTTATCCTTCATTAAAAGAGTTTGTAATAGACAAAATCATCTTTTTCACTATTTTATTAAATAATTATTATTTAATTATTAGTCTATTAGGAATTTGAAATCAATCTAAATTTGTTATTTTAAGAATCATTCCTTATTGAACTAGGTAAAAAAATCTTAATATTTAGATCAAAAGGCAAAAAGTTTCCAACATTTTAACTTTTTCCCTATTAACATGTCCATGATTAATGGAAAAAATATTTTGTTTTCTTTAACTATTTTCCTTTTTAATTTGTAATAGTTATTATTTTCCTTTTTAATTTGTAATAGTTATTCTTTTCCTATTACTTATATCATAGCAAATTGAGGTCAAAGAAACAATTGTTGTTTTAAGCTTTCTTATGATTCTTCCAAAAAAAAGTTGTTATATTGATTTTTAGGTTTATATTCTTTTACCAACATTACTTACATTAATTTTCTTGAATTTTACATTCTTTTCATGAAGTCTGGATGGTTGATGAATGCAAAGGTAAATTTACTTATGAATTGAGGTAAATTGTCTATATCTTAAATTTATATTAAAGTTGTAGAATAATAAATGAATTCTTGAATTTTACATTCATTAACATGAAGCCCGGATAGTTTTGATGATTGTAGAGGTATATTTGCTTATGATTTGAGGTGAAGTTTCAATAAAAAATTGTAAGATATATGTTCGAGCTTAATAGAAAAAAAACTTTGTTATTGTCAACTTCAAAGAGGGAGAGATTTTTCTTCTAAAAAATAACCAAGTAATGCAAGATTTTTTATTTTCTCTCCCTTTTACTAGAAAACTATAGCACTCCGAAAAATTGAATTAGATTTGAATTGGAGAAATTTCATTTCGACCCGAGCTACGTTAAGTTGTATCTTATTTGTTTAAAATTTCTTGTGATATTAGAATATTTAATCCAATTCACGCCTTCTCTTCTTATTTTCAGAATTAGAATGAGATGAAGATTGAAGATTTTTGTTCACAATATTGTCAACCTCAAAGAAGAGAAGATTTTTCTTGTCAAAGAAGTCCAATTAATAAAAAGATTTATTATTTTCCTTTTTTAACTATAGAATTGTAACAATCCGAAAATTTGATTATTATAATTATTTTAATTAACAAGTCATAAACCTCTTCTTTGTCTATTGTTTTAATTATTGGGTGTGTAACTCTATAGATAATATTATTCATAGTGATACTTTGGTTGTTGTATATTAACATTATATATCTTTCAAAGCACATAATTTTATTAATTATTTATTGTTAATATTACAGGATTTCACATATTTAACGTCAATTGCTATACACACACACACACACACACTAGATACCGAGCACGGGCCCAATATAAATTATTTTTTGGCTTCAATTTATGTGACACGAATAAAATTTAGATAATTTATCATATTTTTAATATGTTTTTAGATATTTTAAGCTGTTAACTATTGTAATTTTTAATACTTTTTTGTGTAATTTTTAAATAATATATTTTACTCTCCTTGTTCAAACTTTTGTGGGATTGATAGTTAATTATATTTTAAAAATAATTTAAATTTTAAATTATTATGATTTATAATAAATTTTCTTCTTTCTACTAATTAGAAGTGACATAGTAAAATTATTATAAAAAATACCTGTAAAAATATTAAGTGTGCTCATATAAGACGCCAAGTTAATTTAAAAGATCAAGAGTTAATTTATTATTTTATATCTATTTTATTTTTTATTAATACTTAGATGACTTTTAATAATTAATCATGGGTGATATAGTAAATCACGACTGAGCAGCTGAAGCAGTCATGTGATTAATTTCTATTTTACTTTATTTCTGAAAAACGTAAAGAATTAAAAATAAGAATAAAAAGACTACATTATAATATATTTGCCGGAGTTAGTAAAAACTCAATAGATACACAGAAAGATGAAATATCAAAATTAGAATCACAAACAGATAGTTTAGAATATATATATCAACATGAACTATTCACAATAAAATGAACAAAGAAGAATTTATAATAGATGAAAAAATATATGAAAACCACGAAGGATTAAAAATAAAAATAGTATTTTCTAATCTAGGAAGAAGATATAAGAAAATAGGTGAACATTTATATCTAATGTTAGAAAAAGAAGAGTTAAAATTAGAAGATAAATTGACAGCAATGGCAAGAATAGAAAAAGAAAATGAAGAGATAGATAGGAAAAAGGAAATAGAAAAAACAAAACAACAAACTACAGAAGAAATACGAAAAATAGAAAAAACTAAAAATAGTAGGATTGCTGAATTAGAAAAAGAACTACAAATGTTAAAAGAGTTGTATGAACAAAGACAAAAAGAAAAAGAAGAAAAAGATAGAGAACAAAAATTACTGAACGAGATAAATCAATAACAAAGAATTAGAAATAAATAATATAGATGTTGAAGAGACAGATAATTATGATTCAGAAGATAGTGAAACATATACAGAAATATTAACAAATATAAAAAATTTTGAAATCAATGAAAAACAAAAAGAAATTAATGAGGAAAACTTAGAAAGTACCCACACAGAAATAAATACTCTTGATAAAAAAGAAGACGAAAATATAATACCTAAAACAACAGAAATAAGAAAACCTATGTATTATAAGAATAAGTTTAAAAAATATAATGAATATGACAAATGGACACCAAAACAAATAGTTAATAAAAATTATAACTTTTTAGACCTAGACTGTGTAATAGATACAAAAAAAATAATACAATTATGGATAGGATATATGACAAAACAATTATTAGATAATAATATAAACATAACAGATGCACCAAAATACATAGAAAAAACACTAATAGGATCAGTAAAACTATGGTTTTCAAATTTAACCGAAAATAGTAAAAAAGTATTAAGAACTAATAAACCTAGAGAAGGAACATCATCAACAACAACTAAACTAACACCTATAGAACTATTAAAAAAAATATAAAACAGCTATAAAAGATGAATTTGGTAGTACGACAACAATAGAAGAAGAACAAGATGAAGAAAAAGATACAAATAGAAATTTAATGTTAAAATTAGCAATATGTAATATGTGTTATATAGATGAATATACTTGCGCATTTAAAGAATATTATCATAAAGGGGCATATAGTATAGAAGAAAGTAAAAAGATAAGAAAATTATATTTTAATAAATTACCCAAGCTATTTAGTTCAAAAATAATAAAAAGTTGGGAAGAAGCAAAAATAGTAGATACGTTAGGAGCAAGAATAAAATTTTTACAACAATGGTATAGAAACTTATGTGAAAAATATAGAGAAGAATTAAAAATGGAAAAAACATTAATAAGAAATTTAACATGTTGCAAAAATAAAATAGCACCCCAATTTGGATGTGAAGAAAGATATTATAAGAAAAGAAAAAGACATAAAAAATATAAGAAATATAAAAAATCAAAATATAAATATAAGAAACCAAGAAAAAGATATTATGTAAAAAATTATAAATATAAAAGACCATATAGAAAGAAGAAATCTATAAAAGAATGTACTTGTTATAATTGTGGAAAGATAGGTCATTTAGCTAGAGATTGTAAATTACCTAAAAATCCGAAAAATAAACAAATATCAGAAATAAAAATAGATAATACAGAATATATGCAGATAGATTATATAGATTATGAATTATAAAGTGAGGATAGTATATATGAAATTTCAGAAAACGAAACAGATAATGAAATAGATAGTGAAATAGATGAATCAAATGACTGAAGAAGATATAAAAATAATAACAAAGGAAGAATATTTAAATGATGAAGGAACGGAACAAAAAATAATATTTGACAGTAACATATTTAATGAAATAAAAGAAAAAGAATTAGATTTAAGTGTAGAAAAAATATTTAAAATACCAACAATAAAAAATATTTTTACTAGGAAAAAGGACGAATATTATGTAGTATGTCAAAAAGAACATGTAATAGACTACAGATATGTAAAAGGCAAAGTTAGTATACCACTAGTAACAAAAAGAATAATTAATAAAGAGATAAATGATATAAAAAGTAAAGGAGATCCAATAAAATATGTACACCTTGGAGGTATAGAGATATTTATAAGGGCATGTTTTAGAGAAGGAATAGATACACCAATAGAAATATATTTAGCAGATGATAGAATTATAAAACCTATAGAAAAAAGTATAATAACTGCCGTAAAAGGAAATTTAATATACCAAAAATTTAAATTTATAATAAGTGCAAATTATTCAGTAGCAGTAACAGATAAAAATATAGATAAATCACTCGTATTATATTGGAAAATATCAGGAATAGAATTAACCCCAGGAAGTAAAATATTTACAGCAAGATGCAAAAATCTATATGTATTAACAACAAAACATAAAATAACAGGAAAAAATAAGATTAACAAAATACGAATAGAAAGCCCATTCGAACAAATTGCAAAAACAATAGATTATAATGATTATAGCTATAGAGACATAGATATAGAAGAAAATTTAGAAATAGTAAATGATAGAATAAGTACAACGAAAAGAATAGCTGATGAAAAACTAGAATCATCAAGCTCATAAAAAAGAATAAGTTATGAAACAAATTCAATAAGTAATTTAAACCAATATTACATAACAGGAAAAATAAATGAAAAAGAATATCTAATACTTTTGAATACAGGATAAGAAGAAAATTATATATCAAAATATCTAGTAAAAAATGAAGAAATAAAAACTGATAATGATATGTGCCCAGATCTACCAAGAAGTTTAATAAATAGTAAAAATATAGCAGAAAAAGAAATAATAATAGGAGTTAGAAAAATAAAAATAGAATTCGAAGTAAAGGAAGAAATGCAAAAAGCAGATATAATATTAGGAATAAAATGGTTAGAACAAGTAAAACCATATAATATAGAACATACACAATTAACCTTAACATATAACAAAGAAAAGTTATTCTTAAAAAGAGCCTTAACATGAAATGAAGATATATGTATTAATGAAGATAGTAGTAGAAGGATATTACAGTAGATATTATACGCCTATGATAGATACAGGAGCAGAAGCTAATTTATGTAGATATAATTGCTTACCAGAAAGTAAATGGGATAAATTAAAAACATCAATAATAGTTAAAGGATTTAATAATGAAGGAAACTTAATTACTTATAAAGCTAGGAATGTAAAAATACAAGTATGGGATAAGATATTAACAATAGAAGAAATTTATAATTATGAACTAACATCAAAAGATATACTTTTAGGAATGCCGTTCTTAGATAAATTATACCCACATATAATAACTAGAACAGACTGGTGGTTTACAACACCATGTAAACAAAAGGTAAGAGCAAAAAGAGTTAATAATAAAATAAGAAAGAAAACTGATTGGATAAAAGGAAGTGAAAAAATTACACAAAAGTTAGAAAATATAAAAAATACTGAAGATACAATAGAACTAGTAGTATTTTCGATAAATAAAACAGAAATAACTATATTTTTAATAAATAAAATAGAAATAATTAAGAAAAAATTATAACAATTATATAGTGAAGATCCATTAAAAGGATGGAAAAAACATAAAACTACTATAAAAATTGAATTAATAGATAAAAATAGCATAATAATCCAAAAACCATTAACATATAATTTTGATGATTTAAAAGAATTTAAAATGCATATAGATGAATTATTAGAAAAACAATATATACAAAAAAGTAATAGTAAACATAATAGTCCAGCATTTATAGTAAATAAACATAGTGAACAAAAAAGAGGAAAAAGTAGGATGGTTATTGACTACAGAAATTTAAATGCAAAAACTATAACATATAATTATCCAATACCAAATAAGATATTAAAAATAAGGCAAATACAAGGATATAATTATTTTAGCAAATTCGATTGTAAATCAGGATTTTACCATCTAAAGTTAGAAGAAGAATGTAGAGAATTAACCGCATTTACGGTGCCACAAGGATTTTATGAATGAAACGTATTACCATTTGGATATAAAAATGCACCAGGTAGATATCAACATTTTATGGATAGTTATTTTAAACAATTATCTAATTGTATAGTATACATAGATGATATATTATTATATACAAAAACTAAAGAAGAACATTTAAAATTATTAGAACAGTTTACAAATATAATAGAAAAATCGAGAATAAGTCTAAGCGAAAAGAAAACTGAAATTATGAAAAACTAGATAGAATTTTTAGGAATACAAATAGATAAAAGTGGAGTAAAAATGCAACAACATATAGTACAAAAAATAATAAATTCGAAAGAAGAATTAGATACAAAAAAGAAATTACAATCATTTTTAGGATTAGTAAACCAAGTAAGAGAATATATTCCAAAATTAGCAGAAACTTTAAAACCACTACAGAAAAAATTAAAAAAGGATGTAGAATATAACTATAATGAAGAAGATAAAAAACAAGTTCAAAAAATAAAATTGCTTTGTAAAGAATTACCAAAATTACAATTTCCAGATGAAAATAGAAAATTTATATATATAGTAGAAGCAGATGCTGGTGAATATAGTTACGGAGGAGTACTTAAATATCGATATGAAGCAGAAAAAATAGAACACCATTGTAGATACTACTCAGGTACGTTCAATGAGACAGAAATAAAATGGGAAATAAATAGGAAAGAATTATGTTCATTATATAAATGTTTGTTAGCATTTGAGCCATATATTGTATATAACAAATTTATTGTACGAACAGATAATACACAGGTACGCTGGTGGTTAACAAAGAAAATACAAAATTCAGTTACAACAAAAGAGATTCGGAGACTAGTCTTGAATATATTGAATTTCACATTTACAATTGAAGTGATCAGTACTAACAAAAATGTTATTGCAGATTACATATCAAGACAAAGCTACACAGACTGAAATAATAGAAGAAGATACTCTAGAAAAAATACTTAACACCCTAACTACGCTTTCAATGAAAGTGGACAGTATGGGTAATGAGATAGAAAAACTAAAGACTAATGAAGATAAACTGAATTCTATAGCTACAAATCAGCTAACTCAGCAGTGTGCAGAGCTATGTCGATCGGAAGACATTAAAGTTCCAGAGCTAGAAGGAGACGTTGGGACACTCCATAAAACCCATAACATTTATCAATCTACTTCTGCGGGTACAAGCAAAGGAGTTAATCGACCAAGATACCAGAATATAAATATGAATAAAATATTCGAAAAACCATTTACACCAAAAACACAAAAAGACCACTTTTTCATACCCCCACAAGTTACTACATACCGAGATAGCTTAAACCAAGATAAAAAAGTTTACAACTACACAGCCCAGAAATACATAGAAAATATCTACAGAGTACAAACTTTTCTAAACCATAACCCCAGAGCTACAAACATCAAAGAACCAAACACCAACTATATAACCCAAAAATTACAAGGATATAACAAACTAATTGCACTACCAAAACTAACCCAAGCCTAGTAAAAACTTGTTTTGACTATGGACTATTAAACACCATATACACCCAAGACGGAGAAGAATTAACAGCTATGGAAGAATTACACAAGATATTCACCACCTACAAAAGGATAACGAAAGGAAATCTATTTTACATAAAATGTTATATTGCACCAGCAGAGATACTATATGACGAAATAAAACCAGTTATACAAGTTGTAAAAATAGGACTAACTAGAGATATGATCATACCAGAAGATATTACACAGCAACCGGAGATACCCAGAATTGAGATACCCAACTTCTACGCAAATAAACGACTTATTGGACTAGCTACGATTATCCAAGAATTGGCAAATAATTATACTAATGGAAACCAAAGATGGAGCTATTATTCGAGAGATCATCAAATGATTTACTCTAATTCAAAAGAGCTACGACAAGCAGATATGGAAGATGTCAGACAATGGATAGTGACATTACTTAACCCAGAAAAAAAATCTACCGCAAGAGCAATTAAAAAAGGATTTATTTCAGATGGACTACTGACAAGGTATTATAAAATAATTGGACTCAAATATCCAGATCACCAATGTTCAAGATGTAATGGAGAAGATAACATTATTTCAGAAGTACATCTAGAATAAAAGAAGACAAAATGCCAGCTGAAAGATAAGATAAAAAACAATAATGGAGATATAACAGATACGACAACATCAACGGAAGACAAGATATTGGATTATTTATGAAGCATTGTATAGATTTTTACGTAGAATTGTTAGGATTGTAAATTATGTAGACTTATAGCCTTGGACTTTTTTCTTTAGCCTTTAAAGGCTAGGTATAGACTTTTTAGGATTATGTAACCTATAGTAGCCTTTTTGACTTTTAGGATAACATTTAAAAAAACGTGTAAAGTTTTTCTTGTAAAGTTTTTCATTCTATAAATGAAGGCAACTGAAGGCATTGCAAAACAAGCCTTCATGCGTTGAAGCAAATACTCTCTCCATTCCACAAAAAATATTTTACTCAGTTAATTAAAAAACAGACATATTTCAATGGAAAATGCTATGGAGGAACAAACTTCAGAAATATCAAAACTACCCGAACAGGTATATTTATTTATGATTATGAATAGGTAAATTCATAATTCCCAACAATCATGATATGATAAAATAGATTCATAGTAGTTACTTTATAGTAGAATTATTCAAGGAATAATATGTTAAGAAGTTTATTAGCAAAGTGGAAACGGAGAAAAATCCCTAAGAACTATGCCATCCTAAAGGTGAAACCAATGAGGCAAGAAGCCGTGACGGGGAGTAACCAGAGTAGAGGCGCTGTTTAAGGGAAAAAGTATCCGGATTACCATGTTAATAGTGACCGAAGAACACATTATTTAAGAATAATCTAGTATATAGTAACCTAAGATGACCATATTTTATTATGTACATGGTTGAAGGGAATATTTTGAAATTTTTTTTTTTATGAAAATGAATAATTATTTATCTGATGTGATGGTAGATAAATTTAAAATACTTATTTTGTATGCACTTAAAGATATAAAAGTAATAGATATAAGAAAAATCATATTAGAAAAAGCATTTGGTAAATATTACATGACTAGAGTAAATTATATACCATACCTACCTAACTACTCTTACAAATACTTACCATGATAAATTACATAGGATCTTTAGAAAAAGATATGAGAAACATACAGTTACTAGAAAAACAGATGAAAATAAATATAGACAAATACATGGAAAATAAAGATATAAAATACATAGAATTTCTTAAACCATATTTATAATATCTTGGCAGATATCTAAATCTAATTTTATTATAATTAGGTACTATATGTTTCATTCTCCTAGATTTTAAATGGATTATTAATTTTGATTCAATACTAGATATTAATGTAATTAAGTAAGCTAATCTTTGTGGGTTTTCTTTTGTTTTATTTAGACTTATATATTCTGAATAATTACTAATTAAAGATTCTTTAATTTTTCTAAAAGCTTCTCTATTTTTAAATGGTCTTCTCATAATTAATTTTATAATTTATAGGTAGGCTTCATTGCCACTTATTATATAGGAGAACTACTTTAAAAAAATACTTGTGAAAAAATTTAAGAGAGTCTCATATAAGTCGTCAAGTTAATTTAAAATATCAAGTGTTAATTTTAATTTTATATCTATTTTATCTTTTTTATTAAATATTTTTTTAATACTTAGATGACTTGTAATAATTAATTAAAAGCGATACAGTAAAATTACGGTTGAAACAGTTGAAGCAAACATGTCATAAATGTATATTTTATTTTTTAATTAAGCATTATTAATTTTTAATATGTAAATGACTTATAATATTTAATTAGGGATCTAATAACTAATTAGGGATGATATAGTAAAATTAAGGTTGAAGCAGACATGTCATAAATGTCTATTTTAATTTTTTATTAAATATTATTAATTTTCTAATACATAAATGACTTATAATAATTAATTAGGGGTGACAATAAAATCACAGTTGAAGCAACTGAAACAGACATGTCGACCTCGTGCCTGCTTCAGCTGCTTATTCAAATTTTTTTAAGAGGGTCTTATATAAGTCGTCAAGTTAATTTAAAATATCAAGCGTTAATTTTATTTTATATCTATTTTACCTTTTTTAATTAAATATTATTAATTTTTTTATATTTAGATGACTTATAATAATTAATTAAGGGTGATACGGTAAAATTACGATTGAAGCAGTTGAAAAAGACATGTCATAAATATCTACTATTTTATTTTTTAATTAAATATTATTAATTTTATAATATGTAAGTGACTTATAATATTTAATTAGGGGTCTAATAATTAATTATGGATGATATAATAAAATTACGATTGAAGCAGCTGAAACAGACATGTCATAAATGTCTATTTTAATTAAATATTATTAATTTTCTAATACATAATGACTTATAATAATTAATTAGGGTGATACAGTAAAATCACAATTGAAGCAGCTGAAGCAGGTATGTCGACCTCGTGGCTGCTTCAACTGCTTATTTCCTCTTATTATATATATATATATGTATGTATGTATGTATTGGGTGATTACAATGCATAACATATTAGATTTACTAAAGAGTTTTAGATACTTAATCATTTATCTGAAAGTATTTTTTTCTACTTATTTTTATAGGCTTAAATTTGGTGATTTGCAATTACCATTACTAAATCAAATCGTTTTTCCCTCCAATCTTTCAATATTTTCCTTCTCTCTCCGAAAATATTTTTATTTTTAGAAAAGAAAAACATTATTTCCTTCTCTCTCATAATCCTTTTTAATATAAAGTTATATACAAACATGTTTAAGTATATGAATTTTGTATAAAATATGAAAAATGGTACTAACTTTTTTACGTGTGGAATGAGAATGTAAACTGTTTTACTTAATCTTTTTATAGCAGGTTATATGCGAGTGCTTAAATTTTTTTCAATGTATGAAATAGGTATACAAATTGTTTTACTTTATTTTTTTAAACCAAATTATATACAAACTCTATGGATTGTGATATTCAATCATGGAAATATACTTTAGATTATATGTTGGATGAAATTGGTTTATAAAGAGATTTCTTATATGCCGCATTTGTATGAAATGCATATGAAATAAATATACAAATGCATGGAATAAATATATAATTTGGTATCTATGGATTGTGATACTCAATTTAGGTTATACTAGTTTATATACCCATTCCATATACTATGTGCTAGATTCTATCTCATCTATTTTTGCATTAAATTAAGATTGAATGAACACTTTCATCTTTCATACTGAAAAAAAAATCGAAATTTATAAAACAAGCTTTAAAACAAATGGTGGTACATCTCGTTCTTTAATAATGGAAGAAGTAAGAAAGAATATTCGTTGAAAAGATGAAATCTATGATTATTGATGGAGGATTTTGATTTATTAAGGAAATATATGTGGAAAAAGTATAGAATAAAATGGAGCAAAAAGAGGGAGAGAGAAAGAACCAGGTATTTTGTAAGAGCAAATTGTTAAATTGTAGAACAAATTAGGGAGATAATAGGGGAAAGAAGAATTACGAGAAAAGAGAGAGAGATGGTGGGTTTGATCGGTATATGTTATGTTTATCGGTTTCTTAGTGATTGTTTGTACCTTCTAGGCTTATGGGGGACTATTTATGTTATTATTTGTCCAGACGTATCCGGTTGTAATACTTTGGATATTATTGTATAGTTTGTGAGAATGGCTATGGATTTGTACACGAGGTTGTAGGTACAGTTTTGAGTCCCTTTCCCCTTTTATATTATGAGCCTTGTTATTAGACTACTTTGTAATATTTTCTATTTTGGGTTAGATGTTCTGATTATGCTAAAGCTCGCTCCCTTCTTGTTTATAATCCTCATGATATTTAGGTTGTTAGGATAGCTCCCTCTTGTTAGTACCTTCATGTTTAGCTACTAACACGACCTGAAATCGGGCCTTGTCGTATGGGCATCTCAAGCCCAACTCAAATCGGAGATCGCCCCGCTAACCCAACCTAACCATCCATCCAAAGCACAAGTGTCGGATGAACTCCGACTATATAATCAAGATAGCAGAAACATATCTTATAATCATAACTTAGACAATGTCTAAACATTTCATTAATGTCAACATACTACCAACATACCCAAGTCCACAGTCATCCACAATGCCTCTATACAAATCCAAAGTCAATACATATATACGTCAGTACATGCCCCCAAAAATAGCCAAAACCAAATCCAAGACAAGTCTATGACATAAACTAAGGACTATGAAATGCATGACTTCCAAAGTATGGAAGCTCACCACTTTAATGTTAGTCGCACGAACGGCTTGAACACCTGTCACTGTGCAGGAAGAGAAGAAGAAGCTACGGCCCCTATGTCGCGTGGGGACATAACGTTCGGAGATGGTTAACGGTTGGAGAGCTAGCATGTAATTCAAGGATGAGGATAAAATATCATCATCATTTAAAGCCAAATCATTACATCATTTTCAATAATATTTACATACATAATCATACATGTAGAAATATACACACCATATTCGTATGGTGCCACAAGGAAATAAGGCTTAGCAAACATTCTCAATGTACTAATTCGCATGTCATGAGTTGAAGGACTCCGACCTTCCACCCTTATAGATTCAACCATTTCTCTTCAGGTAATGAACTTTAACCGCACTCACATTTTCATTGGGCAAGGGACTTTACCCACTTACACGTTTATTAGACAAGTGACTTTATCCACACACACGTCTTTGTTAGGCAAGAGACTCTAACCTTATGCCCTTTTATTAGGCATGGGACTCTAACTTCACACATTCTCATTAGGCAAGGGACTCTAACCTGAAGCCGTATTAGATAAGGGACTTTAACCACAAGTGAGCTTATTTGGCGAGGGACTCTAACCACACCCAGTTTCATTAAACAAGGGACTCTAACCACAAGCAATATTATTAGACAAGGGACTCTAACCTCAAGCCACTTAGTAGGCAAGAGACTTTAACCACAAGCCGTCGTGACTTTCATTAGTCGACATTGGGACTCTAACCCGTTGTCCATACACCACAACCATCCAATTCCCACTTAAGGACTTTAACACATTTTAACTAAATCAACACCATATATGACCACAAGGTCTTCATGGGACCATTCATCCATTAAAAACTTTAACAAGCCAATGCCTTATTTCAATTCATCATTCAATTCAATGTATGGTAATCAAGACCCTTACAAGTCATTCATTCCTTATTAACAATCTTATACCACACTTTAATTCAAGCACCATTTAAGTTCATGTTTAGGGACTTTAACTCCCTTTTTCCATCAAACCAACAAGGTCATAGTTTAACCGATTACATGGCTAACATTATCTTTACCATACCATTAATTAACCATTCATACCCATTAGGCTATTGCCCTAGTTCAAAACATCATCAACATGTGACTAGTCATTTCGCTTAGATATTTTCATAAACATCTTGTGTGCATACCTTTATCAATGCCAAGTTCATGGTAAACTTCATCAATATTAGGGTTAATCAAGACCCATTTGTTAAACCCCAAACAACAAGCACCCACATATACAAATAATCACCAATAACATGGACAAACACAAGTCTAAGGAAGAACAAACATTATTCATCATTAGGCAACAAAACCCTTATTATTTGAATTCAAAATCACCATTTTCAATTATTAATCCACGTGTAAAATACATGGTTTTTGAGTTATTTAAAAAGGGATAGAGTTACATGCCTTAAACAAGATGATCCACCGAGAAATTTGACTGCTCTTTGCCTCTAGATGAACCCTTGAAACCCTAGCCTCTAAATTTTCAAAGATGTGTTTGAGAGAGTATTTAGGATGTTTGATCCACTCAAAAATGTGTTTAGGAGGCCACAAACACTTATATAGTGAGGGACTTTAGGGTTTTGAGGTACTAAATAACCATAGGGACCTTAACTTATAAGCTGGAAAAAGACCCTAAGTTAGGGTACGACTCACTTGCTCAATCATACCCTAGGGTACGAGTGGTACCCTAACTCATACCCTAGGCTTCACCTAGGACTCATACACTGTCCAAGGTAAGACCATATACCCTAGACTCATATCCAAAGGGTACGACTTGTGCCCTAAACCGTACCCTCAACTCATACCACAAACAGTCCACTCAAGTTCAAGATAACACTCTATACGACTAGGTTAGGTACGACTCGTACCCTAATAAATGATCATAAGGAGTCTAACTCATACCTAGGATAGTGTGCAACCCCCACTATACTTCATAGGGTATGAGAGAGGGGTCACTAACTCATATCCATGGGGTACGATTGGTACTCTAAGTCATACCAAGTCCAGAACCCTCAAATCAAGGGATTCTCTAAGGGTCCAAAGCCTAGGTGTTTCAATTCTCCCCCACTTGGATCATTCGTTCACGAATGACGGGTAAGGCAAGCATAAACACAAGTTATTATTCATCAACCAAATTTTTTACAATTAGAAAAAAGGCACACAACAAGGATACAACACACATCACAATTAATATCAATCAACCATTCATCTCATTTACTGTGGGACTCAAACCCATTATTTATCAAAGACACTTGTTCGAATCAAAACTTAGGGACTTGAACCCATTATCTATAAAGGACATAAATCACCTCAAAGCATTGAGGTCTTTAATCTAGAGTCTATCAAGGACATAATTCAAGGTAAGAAGATTAACACATACCTCAATCACGAGTTTTCGAAATTAAAAACAAATACAGATACTTGGACTTCATGTTCCCTTCCGCTTCCCAAGTAGCTTCCTCGGAGTTTTGGTTCTTCCATAGAACCTTCACCGAAGCCACCTCTCTTGTTTGCAACTGGAGAACATGCCAATCTAAGATCCTCACTGGGACCTCCTCATAGGACAAAGAATCTGAAATACCAACATCCTCTAAAGGAACAGCCAACGAAGGATCACCCACACATCTGCACAACATAGAGACATGAAAAATTGGGTGAATAGAGTTCAAACTAGAAGGAAAATCCAACTCATAGGCAACATTTCCAACCCTCTTTGAAATCAAGTAGGGACCGGCATACCGGGGACTAAACGTCCTCTTCTTACCAAATCTAATTACTCTCTTTATGGGAGATACTTTTAAGAATACCCAATTGCCAACATTAAACTCCAATTCCCTATGCCTTACATCCACATAGGACTTTTGGCGACTTTGAGCGCTTCTAAATCTATCATGAATCACCTTCACCTTCTTTAAGGCTTGGTGAACTAAATCGGGGCCAAGCAATTTAACCTCACCAACTTCATACCATCCAATAGGAGAACAACATCTCCTACCACACAATGACTCAAAAGGCGCCATACCAATGCTCGAATGGTAACTATTATTATAGATAAATTCAATCAAAGGCAAGTGATCATATCAATTACCACCATAATCAATCACACAAGCATGCAACATATCTTTCAATGTTTGAATGGTCCTCTCCGCTTGTCTGTCTGTCTACGGGTAGAATGCAGTACTAAGGCATACCTTAGTCCCCTAATCTATTTGGAACAACTTCCAAAAGTAAGGTGAAAATGAAGTACCACGATCCAAACTAATAGAAACCGAAGCATCGTACAATTTCACAATCTCCATAAGATATAACTTAGCATAATCCTCAGCTGAATAATTAGTCCTCACTGGCAAAAAATGAGCGGACTTGGTCATCCTATCCATAATGACCCAAATAGAATCATACTGATTCCGAGACTGGGGGAGACCAGTAATGAAATCCATATTAACCGCATCCCACTTCCACTCGGACAAGGGAATCTCTTGGTATAAGCCTCCAAGCCTTATGTGCTCAACTTTTACTTATTGACACACCATACACTTAGCCACATAACTAGCCACATCTTGCTTCATATTACCCCACCAATAGAATTTTCTAAGATCATGATACATCTTCGTAGAACCGGGATGAATAACATACTGAGATTCATGAGCCTCGACCATAATCCTTTCCCTTAATCCGTCGACGTAGGGAACACATAGCCTACCTTGGTACCTCAAGATACCATCACTACCAATCACAAAGTCAACCACCTTTTGTTGACCCACATTACCCTTGATCCTCATCAAATCGGGATCCAATACTTGCTTTTCCTTTATCTCAACAATAAGAGACGTTTGAGATACCGGATACACAAGTATACCACCATTCTCAGAGCTCGTGAGATGAGCTCCCTGATTAGCTAAATGCTGAATATCCTTCACCAATTCATGCTTATCCTCATCCACATGGGCTAAACTTCCATGGACAATCGACTAAGAGCATCGACGACTATATTAGCTTTACCCGGATGGTAATGAAGACTCATATCATAGTCTTTCTACAACTCAAGCCACCTCTTTTGCCTGAGATTTAACTCTTTTTGAGTAAATACATACTGAAGACTCTTATGATTGGAAAAGATATCAACATGAACTCTATAAAGGTAATATTGCCAAATCTTCAAAGCAAAAACCACGGCTAACAATTCTAAGTCATGAGTAGGGTAGTTCTTCTCATGAACTTTCAATTGCCTAGAAGCATAGGCCACCACCCTACCATGCTGCATTAACACACAATCAAGCCCAATATAAGAAGCATCATAATACACTATAAAACTATCATTACCCTCGGGCAAGGTCAAAATCGATGCCAAAGTCAATTTATCTTTCAACTTCTAAAAAATACCCTCACACATATTCGACCACAAGAACTTGACCTTTTTCTAGGTCAACTTAGTCAATGGGGAAACTATGGTCGAAAAACTCTTCATAAATCTCCTATAGTAACTGGCTAGAACCAAGAAGCTCTGAATATCGATTGGAGTCGCAGGTCTAGCCCACTTATTAACCGCCACAACTATTTGAGGATCTACCATAATCCCCTCACTAGAGATAACATGACCAAGAAAGGTCATAACTTTAAACCAAAACTCACACTTAGAGAACTTGGCATACAAACGATGATCCTTTAAATTTTATACTATGGCATGAAGGTGATCGACATGATCCACCTCACTCTTAGAATAGACCAAGATATTATCGATGAAGACAATGGCAAATAAGTCCAAGAATGGATAGAAAATCCTATTCATTAAATCCATGAATAACGTCGGGCATTGGTCAACCCAAAGGACATAACTAGAAAATCATAGTGACCATACCGAGTTCTAAAAGCGGTCTTAGGTATATCTTCTTCCCTAATATTAAGGTGGTGATAACCCGACCTAAGATCAATATTAGAGAAACACTTCGCACCTTGAAGTTGATCAAACAAATCATCGATCCTAGGAAGAGGATATTTATTCTTTATGGTCACTTTGTTCAACTGAAGATAATTGATGCACATACGAATGGAACCATCCTTCTTGCAGACAAACAACATGGAAGCAGCCCAAGGTGACACACTAGGATGGATGAAAACTTTATCTAAAGGGTCTTTCAATTGCTCCATAAGCTTTTTGAGCTCCGCCGGACCCATTCTATAAGGAGGGATAGAAATTGAACGAGTGTCCAAATTAAGTTCAATCCCAAAATCAATTTCTCTATCGGGAGAAATACCGGGAAGATCATCGGGGAAATCCTCAGAAACTTGCTAAACATGGGAACGTATCCTAGAGAAGGCTCTTCCGAGTTAGAATATTTAACTCAGACCAGGTAATACAAACACCCTTTAGAGATCAACCTTTGGGCCTTAAGATAAGAAATAAATCTCCCTTTGGACACAAAAGAACTACATTTGCATCTAATGACTGGCTCATTAGGGAATTTAAACACGACCGTACGGGTCCAACAATCTATAGAAGTATAGCACGAGTGCAACCAATCCATCCCCAGAATAACATCAAAATCAACTATTTCCAACTCTATCAAATCCACAAGAGTTTCTCTGCCACTAACAGATACCGCATACACCCTATAGACTTTTTTAACAATGATAGAGTCTTCTACCAAGGTAGAAACAGAAAAGAAAATCGACAAACTCTCAGGACCAAAACCAAAATGCACAATCACAAATGGGGTCACATAAGATAAAGTAGACCCTGGATCAAGAAAATAATACACATAATGGGAGAAAAGTTTCAGCATACCCGATACAACATTAGGAGATACCTCAAAATCCTGGCGAGTAGCAAGTGCATACAAATGATTTTGGCCAGCACCATTTCTAGAAATAGAAACATAAATAGACATAGCACCCTTCGGTACAAGAGTAGAGGAAGTAAAAATAGGGGGCCTGTTGTCCTAAGAAGCCACTAAAGAGGGGCACTCTCGCTGCAAGTGCCCAATCTGACATCTAAAATATTTATTCCACCCCTTCTCACATAGACCACAATAAGGCTGATCGTAGAATCTACAAGGTGGGTAGGATAGAGCCCACTAAGCCCCACCAATCTGAGATTAGGCACACGATGCTCGAAACCCACCACTAAACTGAGACCATCAATTACCTGACGACTTCAAATAAGGAGCATAAACCAAGAAGAAAGAACTCGATCTCTCCCACTTTTATCTAGGCCACTTAACACCACCTCTACCACTATGCTTGAAAGATCTAAATTTCTTCCCTTGCCTTTAACTAAACTCAACTTGTTTCTCCTTCTATTCTTCTACTTGTTGCATATACATGATCAACCTATAGATGTCTATGTTCTCAATCAACAAGTCCGCCTTTCTCTCAAGCACCAACTCACAGGATAATCTCAAAACAAACTTGCGCATTCTAGCCCTCATGCTAGAAACCATCTCAGGAGCATACCTAGACAACCGATAGAATTTCAAGGCATACTCTTGCATGGTCATCCGCCTTTGATTTAAGTTCATAAACTTTTCTACCTTTGCTTCTCTCAACTCTTGAGAAAAGAAGTGATCTAAGAAATTCTCCCATAAGAAAAAAATAGCATCCACACCTCTAGACAATTACAACCCTTCATACTATTGGTATGCCATATCTTTCAACTGGTAGGAAGTAAACTCAATGGCCTCAACCTCCGAAGCATGCATGGTTTGGAAAATCTTCTCTATTTCATCAACGTAGCCTTAAGGATCCTCCGCAACCATCGTACCCATGAACATAGGAGGGTTCAACCTCATAAATTAGCCAACTCTTATGGCCTCAGAAGAAACAATAGCTAGAGCACCATGCTCTGATTGAGAGGCTACCAATTGAGTCAAGTGGTTGATAGAGCGACACAACTCTGTATTAGTAGTATCCTTTTGAGGTAATAGAATAAGAGGGTCACTCTTATAGTCGGGGTTAGTGGGGAATAATGGAAACCCATGAGGATGGTCAAAATCTGCAGCCCTAGCCTAGGTCTAGACCCCGAAGTCAGACGAGCTCCGTCCATAGGGCCCTCAGAAGGGTTTGCCTGCGTATTAGATCCTTGGAGGCATGGTCTGAAAGATAGCAAACAGAAATTACAGAAATCCAATACCTTAGACTCTATAGCTTGAGATTGAAACAAAAGAAAGGGAAACATTCTTAAAATGTCTTGTAGCCCCTCTCTTATAAGTGTGGCATGCTTTATCCTCATCAAAAAGACCTACTTGACATGACATTGTGGACACCCAACTGACCATGAACCTAGGCTATGATACCAACTTGAGATGACCAAAAATTAGGCCTTGTCTTATGGGCATATCAAGCCTAACTCGAGTCGAAGATTGCCCCAATAACCCAACCTAACCATCCATCTAAGCCACAAGTATCGGATGAACACCGACTATATAATCAAGATAGCGGAAACATATCTTATAATCATAACTAGAAAATGTCTAAACATTTTATTAATGTCAACATACTACCAACATACCCAAGTCCACAGTCACCCACAATGCCTCTACATAAATTTGAAGTCAATATATATATACATTGAGACATGCCCCCAATAATAGCCAAACCTAAATCCAAGACAAGTCTATGACATAAACTAAGGACTATAAAATACATGACTTTCAAAGTATGAAATCTCACCACTTCAATGTCAATCACATAAACCGCTTGAACACCTATCACTGCACAGGAAGAAAAGAAGATGCTTCGGACCCTATGTGGCGTGGGGACATAACGTTCGAAGATGCTTAGTCTTTGAAGTACTAACATGTAACTCAAGGATGATGATAAAATAGCATCATCATTTAAAGCCAAATCATTACATCATTTTCAATAGTATTTACATACATAATTATACATGTAGAAATATATACAACATGTTCAAAAGTTCCATAAGGAAACAAGGCTTAACAAATATTCTCGATATACTCATTCGTATGTCATGAGGTGGAGGACTCCGGCCTTCCACCCTTATAGATTCAACCATTTATTATTAGGTAATAGACTTTAACCGCACCACATTTTCATTGGACAAGGGACTTTACCCATATATGCGTTCATTAGACAAGTGACTTTACCCACACAAACGTCTTTGTTAGGCAAGGGACTCTAACCTCATGCCCTTCCATTAGGCATGGGACTCTAACCTCATGCATTCTCATTAGGCAAGAGACTCTAACCTCAAGCCTTATTAGATAAGGGACTTTAACCATAAGTGAGCTCATATGGCGAGGGACTCTGACCACTTGCAATTTTATTAAGCAAGGGACTTTAACCACAAGCAATATTATTAGGCAAGGGACTCTAACCTCAAGCCACTTAGTAGGCAAGGGACTTTAACCATAAGCTATCGCGACTTTCATTAGTCGATATTGGAACTCTAACCCATTTTCCATACACCACAACCATCAAATTCCCACTTAAGGACTTTAACACATTTTAACTAAATCAACACCATATATGACCACAAGGTCTTCATGAGACCATTCATCCATCAAACACTTTAACAAGCCAATGCCTTATTTGAATTCATCATTCAATTTAATGTATGGTCATCAAGACCCTTACAAGCCACCACACTTTAGTTCAAGCACCATTTAAGTTCATGTTTAGGGACTTTAACCCCTTTTTGCCATCAAGCCATGAAGGTCATAATTTAACCCTTTAAATGGCTAACATTATCTTTACCATACCATTTATTAACCATTTATACCCATTAGGCCATTTCCCTAGTTCAAAACATCATCAACATGTGACTAGTCATTTCACTAGGATATTTTCACAAACACCTTGTGTGCATATATTTATCAATTACAAATTCATGGTAAAATACATCAGTATTAGGGTTACGCAAGACCTATTTGTTAAACCCTAAACAACAAGCATCCACATATACAAATCATCACCAATAACTTATGTAAACACAAGTGTAAGCAAGAAGAAATATTATTCATCATTAGGCAACAAATCTTTATTATTTGAATTCAAAATCACCATTTTCAATTATTAATCCATGTGTAAAATACATGTTTTTGAGTTATTTAAGAAGGGATAGAGTTACATGCCTTAAACAAGATGATCCACCAACAAATTTGACTTCTCTTTGCCTCTGGATGACCACCCTTGAAACCTTACCCTCCAAATCTTCAAAGATGTGCTTGAGAGAGTATTTAGGATGTTTGATCTACTCAAAAATATGTTGAGAGAGTATTTAGGATGTTTGATCCACTCAAAAGTTTATTTTAGGAGGCCACACACACTTATATAGTGAGGGGACTTTAGGGTTTTGAGAAAGGAAATAACCATAGGCCCCTTAACTTATAAGCTGGAAAATGACCTCGAGTTAGGGTATGATTCACTTACTCAACATACTATAGGGTATGAGTGGTACCCTAACTCGTACTCTAGGATTCACCTAGGACTCATACACTGTCCAAGGTATAACCATGTATCCTAAACTTGTATCCAAAGGGTACGACTTGTTTCCTAAATCGTGCCCTCAACTTATACCATAAATAGTCCACTTAAGTTCAAGACAACACTTTATACGACTAGGTTAGGTACGACTCGTACCCTAATGTACGATTATATGGAGGCTAACTCGTACCTAGGGCAATGTGTAACCCCTACTACACTACCTAGGGTATGAGAGAAAGGTCACCAACTCATATCCATGGGGTACGATTGGTACCCTAAGTCGTACCAAGTCCTGAACCCTCAAACCAAGGGAATTCTCTAAGGGTCCAAAGCCTAGATGTTTCAGCTACATATTTAGTACTGTCGTATATCCATTTTTTCTCTAGCTATTCTTATGATATATCTCCTTCTTTTTTCGTTACTATAATTAAATATTACCTTAATCCTTAAATATTTATATTGTATAACAGTTTCATCCCTAGTTACTCCTAGAATATGGTGGTTTGTCTCTACTCCTCCATTATCCTTATCATATTTCATTTCTTAGTTAGTTGTCTGTAATGTATATTTTTGCCTTACTTGTTATTTATATTTGTATTAACTTTAGAGCTCAGTTGACCGATGTCTACTGAATATCTCATTTTTAGTACTTATATTACACTTTTGCATTCTGCAGATTATAGTATGAGTTCTCACTGCAGGCTTGTGTATTATGTAGAGCTGTCATACATCAAGGCTATGGGGTGATCTCCTATCATCCAGAAATGTTTCTTCTCCCTCTATCTTTCATTTTACCAATCTTTATTTTTATTTTGGAGATGATTCTATATGTATATAATGTATTTACATAGTATTCCTCTTATGCTATTGACTATGTATAAGCTGACACCAGGTCTTGGGAGATATTTTTTTCTTCTAGTTCTTTTTCTCCTTTTATTCAATTTTGGTTATCTTTTTCTCTTGTAGCCCGTTACTCATCATTCAATCTATGAGTTGGCTTACCTATTAGTGGGTTATAGTAGGTATTAGCACGACCTGAGAAATTAGATTGTGACATATGTTCTCTTCCTATATCAAAAAAACACTTGAACTAGAATGTGAGGCACCACAAAATACAATTAAGTCCTTACCCTCCACCGACAAGATTTTGGAAGCTCTCTTCAAACTTATCTATCCATATAAAAGGCACCTCTTTTTTTGAGTTAACCGAGTTAAACGTGAGGAAAAAAAGCTAACCCCTTCAAAAACCTATGGTAGTAACTATCCAACCTTATAAAATTGCAAATTTCGGTCACAGAGGTAGGCCTACACCAATTCTTAACCACCTCAATCTTTTTGGGGCCTACCATAACCCCTCAATTCAAAATCAAATTCCCATAAAAATAAACTAAAGGCAAGCAAAACTCGCAGTTTGAACAATGACATAGAATTACTTTTTCTAATGAAATCCCAATACAATACACAAGTTAGCCTCATGTTTTTCCCTACTTTTGGAGTACACAAGAATATCATCCATAAAGACAATTACAAAGAAATCTAAGTATGGATTGAACACCCTACTCATCAATCCTATAAAAAGTGACAGGGGTTGTTAGTTAAACCAAAGGACATCACCAAAAACTTATAGTGCCCATAACGGGTTAGGAAAATAGACTTAAGCATGTCCTCAGCTCGGATCTTAAGTTGGTGATACTCGGACCTAATTCAATCTTGGAAAACACCAAATCACCCTATTACTAATCAAATAAGTCATCTATCCTAGGCAATGGGTACTTTTTATGAATCTTAACTTTGTTTAATTATCGGTAGTCTATGCGTATTTGTAGACCATTATCCACCTCCTTAACAAACAAAATATGAGCACCCAATTGAGAAGCACTAAGATGAATGAATCCCTTACCTATCAACTCTTGAACTGAGCCTTTAACTTCCTCAGCTCAATTGATACAATTATATAAGAAGGAATAGGGATGGTATAAGTGGCTGACCCTAGGTCTATACAAAAATCAATGTCACGATTTAGTCGCATACCAAGTAAATCTTCAAGAAATACCCCTAAGAACTCACATACTACTAGAACTAATGTAATAGGAGGGACCTTAGCATTAGTATCCCAAAGATGAGCTAAAAAAGCCTAACACACCTTCCTAACTAGCTTCTTGTCATGAATAAAGGAGAATAGTCTCAGAGAAGCAGACTAATAATCACCCTTCACTAAAATCTATCAATTCCTTGCATAGCCACAATTACTATTTTTGTATGATAGTCAAGAATCACATGGTATAGAGATAGCCAGCTCATCCCTAAAATAATGTCAAAATCTACTATGTGTAGAATCACCAAATCATCCCAAGTCTGATATCCCATGAACAATAAAAAAATACGATAAACCTGATCGACAGCTACCAAATCCCCAACTGGTGTAGACACATGCATGGAAGTATCAAGCATTTCACACACCATATCCAAATCCAAAGCAAATTTAACTAAAACATACAAGAATGTGGAACAAAATCAAATAAAATAATACCCATGCAAACATATGCAAGAATAGTATATGTGATTATTGTGTCTAAAGATTTGACCTTCGGCCTACCTAGAAAAGCATAGAAATAGGGCTTATCACTAGTTAGAGCACAGCCCTTGCTGGGTAGAGCACCACCTTGATCTATATTTCCACCACTTTTGTTGGCCTGGTTCCAAGCCCTACTGATTAGTGACTACCACGCCCACCTTGTGGATGACCCTTACCATTACCTTCATGCCCTTACCTGCTTAAACAAGGCTAAATTTTTTTTCTACTGAACCAATTGACCAGACAATTTGTAAATAGGACAACCTCTCCAAATGTGACCAATCCCACCCTACTCATAACATATATGATCCAATGGTGTCATTGAACTGACAACGATAATAAATCATAACCCCAAAAGTCTAGAGATAGTTGGTTATCCCCTAATAGACCCCCAACAGACACCTGTATCATGGACTGAATAGGGATTCAAGGTAGCCCTAGAAACTCTAGCCTTGAGAATAAGATCCACTATAATTGTCCACATTAAGGGCCTTTCCCCCCAAACTTAGCACAACTATCTTAACTCATACCTTTTTCAAAAAAATAAACCATCTCTTGAAAGATCTTACCTAAAAATGTCATTTGAAGTGTAGAAACCCGAGGATCTGTATCCAACCCTTAAATAAGCAATCAAATTCTCTCCTTCTCCATAGTCAACAATTTAGCAGAATATCTAGATAAAGAATAAAATTTGGCTTTATAGGACACAATCGATATACCTCCCTACTCGAGTCCAGTGAACTCATCCTTTTTGTTGTCCCTTAGGGTATGAGATACATACTTTCCAAAAAGACAAAATGAAATTAAGTCTAAGTAAATGAAGGCTAACCTACAGCTCTACACTCACCGAATTCCATCCACTTATTTCTCATCTCTTGTAACTGAAATCTAACAAACTCAATACCATACTTGTGTCATAACCCGAGACTGCCCTCAATTACAGCACAGTGCTTAGACTCACAAGTGACCCCAAGCTAACCAATGTCTGGCATAACACTAAAAATATTGAAAGGTAATAAAATACTGAACGGAAGCTAAACTGAAATAATTGATGGAAATAAAAATAATAAAATACTAAATATTAACCAAAACTGGAAACAGAACTATCTAACAACCCAACATGCTGAAATCTAAATTTCTATTTAAAAGTCTCTATGTCATAATGAGTTGTTGGGATAAGCCCCCAACTAACTCCAACTGACTGAAACAAAGTAGACTGAAAAATAAATAACTGATAACTAGTCTTTGAATGATGAAGACTTACCAAAACTATTATTGAGTGGTACAGGAACGTGTTAAGTGCAATTCGGGTACTGAGCGTTCGAACCTATATTATGAGACAATATAGCGTAGAAAAGTATGGCATCATACTTCGAATGTACTGAGTATGTGAGATAGGAAAACTAACTAGTATGAGCTGAACGTGAATGCATGAAACATGATAAACTGAATAGAAGACCAAGTATAAACATGTATTGAATGAAATTGAATGATTGAATACAAGGCATGTACAGTCTGAAACTGAAACATAAACTGAGAACTGTAGGAGCTAACAATAACTGGCATACCTCAATCTGAGCAAATTGGGGTCCAACTTGTAACCCCAATTAGATGGTTGTTTAGTACCTTACCAAGGGTACGAACATTGGCTGGTGTGGATCTACTAAACTGATGTCCCGAAGGACTAGGGTGTTAGTCCTCAACTGGAAGGTGACCCCTTATAACCTATGATGGCACCTTATTTCTGGAACTTAGGGACCTCAACCAAAGCTCTCAGTCCTAAATGATTGGTGAGCCTTCATCCCTTCATTCATTCGGTGCTAAGTAAGTACTACTCCAAACTGAATGACACTGAAAACTGAATTGTTCATTGTAATTACATTATGAAAATATCAACAAAGGATAATCTAAATTGATCAAGACATGCAAATTGATATGTCCATGGATTTCTAGGTATCGGGTGTTCACAACCCACCAGCTTTGACTATTACAACTGAACGTGATGATATAAAAGCTGATCATAATAAGGAATTTCATAATTCAAGCCAAAACTCAATGATTTATCCAATCAAAGGGAATTTATGATTTTGAGTATGAGAATATGCTACTCTTATGGGGAAAATAGTGTCATGGTTTATTTACAAGAATAAACTTAAGGAAATTAAGAATACTCATATATGAACTGGAACCCAAAACTTGAAAGGGAATTAAACTTGAGGATTGAGAAGTTCTTCGAACTCAATGAATGGAAGGAACCCATTGATAAAATTCCACATACCTATTGATAAAATACCACATACATGGAGATGAATGCCTTGGAGAAATCCTTAGAATTTGAACATGAGGTTGAGGAACCCTAACTTGGCTTTGGAGAAGAATAATTGCTCTTTTTCTTGTTGTGGACTAAATTTATGACTTACTTGAAAATTTGGGGGAAATTAGGGTTATATTCCACCCAAAGGTAAGCCCAAATGACGAGGTTTATGTGTTAAAATAATGGGAAAAGACCAAAAATCCTTTCTTAAAATGTTCAGGAAATTCTGGGAAACAGTCATCATGACTTAGACTATGACTCATTGGGTCTGGTCACGAGTTGTGGCCTGAAGTCGTGACTTGAGTACCTAAGCCTTGGGTCCCTACTATTATGTCAACGACTTCTCTCTTGATGACTCACTGGGTCCGATTATGAGTCGTTAAGAGGAATCATTATCAGGGACTTAATTTATTAGTCTCTTTCTGTTGTGATGATGGGTCCACCTACTGACCCATTTAGGCAAATAATGAGTTATGTGCTGGACTCGTTAATAAAATCTTTGGTCACTTACTATCGTGAAAATGGGTCTTCACTACAACTCGTTGTGTCTGACAACAATCCGTTGCCAGGGTCATTGTCTCTGGAAGTTTGACAGTTCCTAAGTCAACTTGCCATAACTTTCTACCATGATATTGGATTAAGGCGAGACTGGTGGTGTTGGAGAGATAATTCAATGGCCAATATTTTGGTTGGTCTAAAGCTTAAAAAACTTGGGGTTTCACAATATCTCCCTCTTGGGATCATTCATCCCCAAATAAAACTAACTAACCTAAAGTACTAGAGAAAAAAATTGAAATTTTGATCTGAACACTTAAGAGCTGAACCATCAGTTGCTATCTGAATTTATGACTGATGCATAGAATGAACTAAGCTCATGAATGTATGTCATGACATGAAAATAGCTAGATAGTCTTAGATTGAAATGAAAGAATTTATTAATTAAGGGAACTATTACCTCAAGTTAGAACTAAGTTCGAAGAGAAAAGATGGGGATACTTGGCCAGCATATCTGCCTCTGCTTCCCAAGTAGCTCCCTCAATAGACTGATTTCTCCATAGAACATTTACCAAAGTGACCACTTTATTCCTCAGCCTACGAATTTGACGTTCAAGGATCTCAACTAGGACCTCTTCAGAAGAGAGGCTATTTTCTACGCCAACCCTTTCTAAAGGAACTATTAATGCTGGGTCACCAATACATTTCTTCAACAAGGAGACATAGAAGACTAGATGCACTTATGCTAAATCCGTAGGCAACTCCAACTCATAGGCTACCTTACCATAGCGACTTAAAATCATATAAGGACTAACATAGCAGGGAATGAGCTTTCCCTTCTTCCCAAACCTCTTTAGCCCCCTTCATGGGTGAAACCTTCAAGTAAAAGAAATCACCAATCTCAAACTCAAGCTCCCTTCTCACATCTGTATATGATTTCTGATTACTCTAAGCAGTTTTTAGCCTTTCTCTAATCAACTAAACTTTTTCCATCGCCCCATGCACTGAATCCATCCCTATCAAAGCAACCTTACCTACCTTAAACCAACCAATTGGAGATCTACACCTCCAACCATAAAGAGCCTCAAACGGGGATATCTAAATACTGGTTTGATAACTGTTATTGTAAGAAAACTCAATCAAAGGCAAGTGATCATCCAAACTACCCTTGAAATCAATCATATATGCCCTTAACATGTTATCTAAGTCTGAATGGTCCTCTCTGCCTGACCATCGGTCTACGAGTGAAAGGCCATACTAATATGAACTTGGTTATCAAGACCCTTCTTAAAAGTTTTCAAGATCGAGAGGTAAACTAAGTACCTCTATCTAAAATAATGGTCAAAGGGACTCCTTGTAGTTTCACCAACTCCCTAAGATAGAGTTTAACATAATCTATGGTTGAATCTAAAGTGTTAACTGGCAAGAAATATGTCGGCTTAGTTATTCAGTCCATGATAACCTAAATAGAATCATGCTATCGATGAGTACGAGGCAACCCTATGATGAAATCCATATTCACCGCTTATCACTTCCAAGTAGGAATGCTGAATTCCTAAAGTATACCACTAGGACTCTAGTTCTCAACCTTAACTTGCTGGCAATTCGGACACTTAGCCACAAATTCCACTATATCCTTCTTCATGCCATTCCATCAATAGATTTCCCATAAATCATGATACATATTAGTGGCTCCTGGGTGAATAGAATATCAAGAACCATGAGCTTCTGCTAACATCCTATCACGACCTGAATTAGGGCCTGACCGTGATGGGCATCTCAAATCCACCACGGACTGGAGACCACCCCCTTCACCTAGTCAGCCAAAACACAATATAATATAATAACGAAATTCTAAACATTACAAGATAGATAAGTATGACTTAAAAAAAGTCTAAGAATTCAACAATCGATCCCAAGCCCACAGTAATATCCACAAAGCCCTAACCAATCGAATAAAACTTAGAGTTGGGACATGCCTCCAAAAATAGCCAAAATAAGTCTAAAGGAAAAAGTTAATAACATAAAGAAACCAAAAACATGAAATGAGGTATTTTAAAGTATGGAAGCTCACCACTTCAAACTGACTCACAAGCTATCCCATGATTACTTAGTCATTGTGAAGGAAACGTAGAAGTATTTTTGGTTCCTGTATCGCATGGGGATACAATGTCTGGAGACGGTTAGTGGGTTGAGCGCTAGCACGTAACACAGGGAATAAGGAAAAAATAATGCCAAGTCATAACCATAAAAAACCACATACATAAAATGTACATATATAATAAATGACATACTGGGATAGGGAACAAGGCTTAGCATGAAGTAAAACATTAGCCTAGACTATGTAGATCAACCGTCATAATAGTACCTATGGGTAATATGGGCCCCAGCTCTCAACCCCTGGTCAGGGCCCAGTGCAGCTTAGCCGCACAAACTGAGGCGTCAAGGAAGACCGGGGAATCTACGACCTTTCACCTATCCTTGAAAAAATATATATATCAAGTGTGACACAAGCACACAGTCATAAACACAACACTCAAGTCGACAAGCTTGAGTTCCAGTATCGGTCCTTCTGGACCTCCATATTCATAACCAGCTAGACAACCCCCTTTAAGCCCAATAAAAACATTTACACATTTCCATAAGTTGAACCATTATTATCCATTAAGGCATACATTGTTGGTATCATCATACCAACTTCACTTGCAAGCTATTATCATCATGCCCTTTCAATTATCATAGCTAAGGGGAATCTACAACCCCACAAGCTTCAATCATCCAGCCATACGGGGGAATCCACGACCCTCTAGGTTTAATTATTCATTAGCTTGGGGAAATCCATGATTCCCAAGGTTCAATTATAAAACCGTTATGTTTCAATAGCCTTTTATATCATGCAATGATTCCAAAAGTAGTTCAATATGCATATTCTCATGTTCAAAGCAAGTTCCACAAGATTAGATTGAGGTTATACTAATTCCACTATTCAACATCATCAAAGTTGGGGAAACCCACGACCCCATTCCAATTAACCATCCCCATGCACCCCAATTAGTTCAAAAACATCAATTCAAACCATGAATAGATCATATAAGTCATGGGAAAAACAATTTAATCTATTATGCTCAAAATCCCTCAACCCACATTCACAATCCATAATTAAATCACATGAATAACAAATTAAATACATGATTTTAACAAAATAAGCTTTGGGGAAGAATAACATGCCTTAGGCACACAAGGATTTGTGAGCAATTGGGAACTTGAAACTCGGACGATGAACGCACGATGAAATCCTTATGCTTTCCTAGGGTTTTGAGTTTGAGAGTATAATTAAGGTATATGATCACTTAAAACTGAAAGGAATAGGCTATATTATGTTTAAGGGTCATACATAGGTGAAATTACCCCAACATCCCTCATCCCAAGGGAAAATAAAACAAGACAGCACGATTTTAACATAGTAGCGTAGCACGAACCTTATTGTGGAGGCTAACTTCCGTTCCACGCTGCTTATTGCGGAGATTATCCTCTATGACACAATTCCTATCACAAAGATTATCCTCTGTGACATGGTAGTATCATGGAGGCATACTGCCTCAAAACTCCAAAATAGACCCGAACCCCTTTTAAAAATTTTAAAACTCTCCCGGGACTCCCTTATAACATATCTAAACACAATTTTAGTCAAAACTTGATGTTTGGAACATGGGAAGGACAACAATAAAATGCTTGAAATAGTGAGGGTGTTACATTACCCCCTCCCCCATAGGATCATTCATCCCCAAATAATGATCTAGGACACTTATGGCATGAGAAATAACAAAAAAACACCAAAATTAAACGAAAAACTCAAAAAGTAA
Source organism: Capsicum annuum (assembly GCF_002878395.1). Lineage (NCBI taxonomy): Eukaryota > Viridiplantae > Streptophyta > Magnoliopsida > Solanales > Solanaceae > Capsicum > Capsicum annuum. The sequence continues at coordinate 131,332,785 of NC_061117.1, forward strand.
CATTAGGAAAATGAAACTCATACCTTAAGCACTATTATCCAAAACGGGGAACAGGAATAGGTACCTGTACTTCATGTTCTCTTCGGATTCCCAAGTAACTTCCTCAAAAGTTTTTTTATTCCATAGAACCTTCACTGAAGCTACGTCCTTAGTCCTCAAATGATGGAATTGTCTATCTAATATCTCAACCAAGACTTCCTCATAAGACTAGGAGTCCAAAACACCCATACTTTCCAAAGGAACAATCAAGGAATGATCGCCTACACACTTCTTCAACATCAAAATATAAAAGACCGGATGAATGTAACCCAAACTAGAAGGAAAATCCAATTTATAGGCCCCACTACCCACTCTTTTCAAAACCAAATAGGGACCCACATAATAGGTCTGAGCTTCCCCTTCTTTCTAAGTTGCATTACTGTTTTCATGGAAGACATCTTCAAGAACAACCAATCACTAACATCGAATTCCAACTTTATTTGCCTCACATCCACATAGGATATTTAGTGACTTTGGGCGGTTTAAAGCCTATGCCAAATCACTCCATAGCTTGACGAACCAAGTTAGGACCAAACAATCCAACCTTGCCGACCTCGAACCACTAAATAGGAGATCTACACCTCCTACCATACAAAACCTTAAACGAAGCCATGCTAATACTAAAGTGATAATTATTTTTATTAGCAAATTTGACGAGAGGCAAATGATCAACCTAACTATCACCAAAGTCAATCACACAAGCCCAAAGCATATCTTCTAATGTCTGAATGGTCCTTTCTTCTTGTCCATCTGTCTGTGGGTGAAAAATGGTACTAAGGTTTACCTTAGTGCCCAAACCTCTCTGAAATGAATGCCAAAAATGCAATGAGAACTGAGTACCATGATAAAAAATGATAGAATTTAGAGCACCATGCAACTTTTTCTTTTCCTGAATAAAAAGCTTAGCATATCATCACCCAAATAATTAGTCTTCACAGGTAATAAGTAAGCGAACTTTGTCATCTTATCCATGATGACCCAAATCAAATCAAACTGACTGCGAGACCGCGGAAGAAAGGTAATGAAATCCACATTAATCACTTCTCATTTCCACACGGACAACTCAATATCTTAGGATAGCCCACTGGGCCTCAAGTGTTCCACCTCCATTTGTGAACACCATGCACTTAGCTACAAAATTGGCCATATATTACTTCATATTACCTCACCAATAAATCTCCTTCAAGTCGTGACACATCTTCATTGAACCAGGATGAATCATATAGTGCAACGCATGAGTCTTAGCCAAAATTCTTCCTTGCAACCCATCCATATCAAGAACACGCAACCTCCTTTGGTACCTTAAGATACCATCATCACCAATCTCAAAAGCCATAACTTTCTATTATCCTACATCATCCTTGATCTGCATTAAGATAGGATCCAAAACCTGCTTCTCTTTTACCTTATCACCAAGAAATGACTTCACCACCTCTTGATCAAACATACCTCAATCTTCAGAGTCTGAAAGACCAACCCCAAGGTTAGCCAAACGATGAATATCCTTTACTAATTCATTTTTCTCTTCATCCATGTGAGATAGACTTGCTATAGATAACCTGCTAAGAGCATCAACAACTATGTTAGCTTTACCTAGATGGTAATGAAGGCTTATGTCATAGTCCTTGAGCAACTCAAGTCATCTCCTTTGCCTAAGATTCAACTTCTTCAGAGTGAACACATGCTGTAGGCTCATATGATTGGAGAAGTAGTCAACATGAATTCTGTACAAATAGTGACGCTAGATCCTTAAAGAAAATACCAAATCCAACAACTCCAAATCATATGTTGGATAATTTTTCTCATGAATTTTTAGCTTCCTAGAAGTATAGACCACAACCTTGCCACGCTGCATCAACACACAACCTAGTCCCACACAAGATGCATAACAACAAATAACAAACCCATCAATACCCTCGGGTAAGGTTAAAATCAGAGCAGAAGTCAATTTATCCTTCAACTTCTCAAAACTTCCCTTACAAGAATCCGTGCACATAAACTTTACTTTCTGAGTTAGCTTGATTAATGGACCAGCAATAGAAGAGAAGCTCTCTATAAACCTTCTATAATACTTACAAAACCCAAGAAACTCTAAATATCGATTGGGGTCATTGGTCTAGGCCACTTCTTCACTGCCTCAACCTTCTGTGGATCCACTATATTCCCTTCACTAGAAACAACATGACCCCAAAAAGTCACTGCATTCAAACACAACTCACACTTAGAAAACATTGCATACAACCACTAACCCTTAAGGGTCCATAATACTAAATGGAGGTGATCGGCATGATCTATCTCACTCTTGTAATACACTAGAATATCATCTATAAACATAATAATAACAATCCAAGAACTAACGGAATACCCGAATCATAAAATCCTTAAATGCCATCGAGGAATTTGTCAACCCAAAAGACATGAGCAAGAACTCATAATGTCCATACCAGGTACGGAATATAGTCTTAGGGATATCCACCTCCCTAATCTTTAACTGATGATAACCTGACCAAAGATCAATCTTAGAAAAGCACTTAGCACCCTGGAGCTGGTCGAATAAATTATCAATTCTTTGAAGAGGGTACTTATTCTTCACAATCACCTTCTTTATCTAGCAGTAAGCAATATACATCCGAAGGGATCCATCCTTCTTACGTATGAAGAGCACAGGAGCATCCCATGGAGAAATACTAGGGTAAACAAAACCCTTATCAAGGAGATCTTTTAATTTCTCTTTAAGCTCCTTCAACTTAGCTAGAACCATTCTATAGGGAGGGATAGAGATAGGATAAGTGTTCGGGAGTAGATTGATCCCAAAATTAATTTTCCTATCGAAAAGGACACTAGGAAAATCATCAGGAAAGACCTCAGGAAATTTACTAACCGCAAGAACTATTTATAATAAGGGACCCTCCAAATTAGAATCCTTAACCCAGACCAAATAATAAAGACACCCCTTAGAAATTAACTTTCGGGCTCTAAGATAAGCTACGGAGCTTTCCTTAGGAACTAGGGAACTTCCTTCCCACTCAATAACCAGATCATTAGGGAATTTGAAAATGACCTTACGAGTTCAACAATCTCAAGAGTCATAGCATGAGTGGAGCCAATCTATCCCCAAGATAACATTAAAATCAACCATATCCAACTCTATCAAGTCTACCAAAGTCTCCCTACCACAAACAGACACCTCACAACCCCTATAGAATCTCCTAGCCATCACAAAGTCACCCACTAGGGTAGATACAGAGAAGGGATCTGAAATACACTTAGGACTAAAACAAAAATAAAAAGCCATATATGAGGTCACATAAGAAAGAGTAGACCTCGGATAAAGCAGACAATATACATGATGAGAGAAAAGCTATAACATACCAGTAATGATATTAGGAGATGTCCTAACTTCTAATGAGTGGCAAAATCATAAAGACAATTTCGAGAAGGGCTGGAACCAGCGGTAGCACCCTTTGGCACAGGAGCTGATGAAGAGGCAACTGGTACCTTGTTAACTCCAGAAGTGACCTTAGCTGGACAATGCCACTGAAAATACCCTGGCTAACTATAATTATAACATTGATTCCTCCATCATCATACTGTCCACGATGCAACTGCCCATAGAATTTACAAGGAGAATAGGATGGGGTTGATTGAGATCCACCAACCTGGGACTGAGTACCATATGTCCTAGACTATTGTCAGTCTAAAGAAGTTAATCATCAGACGACTTAGGATAGGGAGCATTAGCCATCTAAGAGGAACCTAAATTTTCCCACTTTTTCTTAGACTATTTTCGACCATCTTTACCACCCTGCTGTTGACCTCCACCTTGATTCAAATATAAAAAATTCTTACTCTGCACTTAATTTTTCTTTTCCTCTTCAACTTGCTTTATATATACCAAAAGTCTAGAGATATCCATGTCTTTATTCAACAAGATGGCCTTGCTCTTCAAAATCAAATCATGGGACAACCTAGAGGTAAATTTTCTTATTCTAGCCATCATAATAGACACCAACTCCAGAGTATAATGAGATAGTCGGTGAAATTTCAAGGCATACTCCATCACAATCATTTTTCCTTGCTTCAAGTTCACAAACTCCTCAGCTTTTGCCTCTCTCAATTCCTAAAGAAGAAAGCGATCCAAAAAGGCACTAGAAAAGTCATCCCATAATACCACCTCTGCATCATCATCCCTAGACTGATCCCACCCTTTATACCCTTGATACAGTAGATCCTTCAACTGATAGGAAGTGAATTCAATATCTTCTATAATAGTAGCATGCATTACTCGAAAGATCTTATTCATATCATCTATGAAACCTTGAGGATTCTCCTCAACCCTTGTGCCAGTGAAAACTAAAGGGTTTAACCACCTAAACTGCCCAACTCAAGTAACCTCCAAAGAAATCAAATAGTACCAGTAAGACCCAAACTAACTGGTTCAACAAATGAATAGAATGACGAAACTCAACATTAGTACTATATATGAGAGGTGACTGAGTAGGAGTGCCACCAGCGAGAGAAGGATTTGTGAACACCAGTTGAACTCCACAGGGGCAATCAGAAGTAGAGACCTTAGACCGGGTCTGCACCCCATACATAGGATGAGTTCCGTCCATATGATCTCAGGCAAGACACATGAGGTTCCACGAGTATTAGATCTTCTTAGAGGCATGATCTGAAAGACAAATAAATGGGAATTAGACGATATTCAATACCTTAGACTCTATATCTCAAAAATAGAACAATAAGAAAGGGAAAATTCCTAAATTCCTCATAGCCTCTCTCTTATAAGTGTAGCGCGCCACACAGCCATAAAAGAGACTCTACATGACACAGTTTTGTGGATACCCAATTGACCCTGAACCTAGGCTCTGGTACCAACTTTTTAATAACCCATACCAAGGCCTGGCCATGATGGGTATCTCAAGTCCACCGAGGACTAGAGACTACCCCCTTTGCCTAGTCAGCCAGAGCATAATATAATGTAATAAAGAAATTCCAAATGTAAAACAAGATAGATAAGTATGACTCAAATGAGTCTAAGAATTCAACAACGAATCCTAAGTTCACAATAATATCCATAATGCCTCTAAACAATCAAATAACAATAAGAGTCGGGATATGCCCCCGACAATAGCTAAAATCAGCCCAAAGGAAAAGCCAATAGCATAAAGAAACCTAAAACATGAAATGAGGTCTTCCAAAGTATGGAATCTCATCACTTCAAATTGACTCATGACCTATCCCACAATTACCTAGTCATTATGCAGGAAAAGTAAAAGTATTTCCGATTCTAGCGTCGTGTAAGGATACAACAACCGGAGATGGTTAGTAGGTTGAGCACTAACATTAACTTAAGAAAAAAGGATAAAATAATGCCAAGTCAAAACCGCAGAAAAATCCACGTGCACACAGTGTACATATATATATAAATAACATACTGGGATAGGGTATAAGGCTTAGCATGAAGTAAAACATTAGCTTGGACTGTGTATCTTAATCGTTCTAATAGTACCCATGGGCTATATGGACCCCAACTCTTCCCCTGGTCGGGCCCAAGTAAGTGTTAGCCACACAAATTAGAGGCATTAAGGAAGGATAGGGAATCTATGACCCTTCACCAATCCTTGGCAAAATATATATATCAAGTGTGACACAAGCATACAGTCATCAAGACCAACCCTCACACAGGAAAATATGAGTTTTTAGTATCGTTCCTTCGGGACCTCCACCTTTATGGCCAGCTATACAACCCTCTTTAAGCCCAATTAAAATGCTTACACATTCCCATAAGTTGAACTATATTATCCATTAAGGCATACACTGTTGATATCGTCATACCAGCTGCACTTGCAAGCTATTATCATCATACCCTTTAAATGGTCATAGCTAGGGAAATCCACGACCCCATAAGCTCCAATACATTAGCTTGGGGGAATCCATGATCCCAAGGTTCGATTATAAAACCATTATGTTACAATAGCCTTTTATATTATGCAATGATTCCTAAAGTAGTTCAATATGCATATTCTCATGTTTAAATAAAGTTTCATAAGATTGGGTTGAGGTTATACCAATTCCGATATTCAACATCATCGAAGTTAGGGAAATCCATGACCCCATTCCAATTAACCATCCACATGCACCCATATTAGTTCAAAAATATCAATTCAAACCATAAATAAATCATATGTCATAGGATAAACAATTTAATTAATTATGCTCAAAAGCCCTCAACCCATATTTACAATCCACAATTAAATTACCTGAATAGCAAACTAAATATATTATTTTAACAAAATAAGCTTTGGGGAAGAGTAACATGCCTTAGACACACAAGGATTTGTGAGCAATTAGGAACTTGAAACTCGAAAGATGAACGTATGATAAAATCCTTATGCTTTTCTGCGGTTTTAAGTTTGAGAGTGTAATTAGGGAATATGATCACTTAATACTGAAGGGAATAGGCTATATTATGTTTAAGGGTCGTACATAGGTGAAAATACCCCAACACCCCTCATAACAAGGGAACATAAAATAAGATAACACGACTTTAACATAGCATCGTGGCATGGACCTTATCACGGAGGCTACCCTCCGTGCCACACTACTTATCATGGAGATTATCCTCCCTGACACGCTGCCTATCATGGAGATTATCCTTCATGACACGGCAGTATCGTGGAGGCATACTTCCTTAAAACTCCAGAATAGCCCTAAACCCCTTTCAAAAATTCCAAAACTCTCTCGGGAATCCCTAATAACATATCTAAACACAATTTAAGTCAAAAATCAATGTTTCAAACACAAGAAGTCCAAAAATAAAATGCTCAAAATTTTGAGGGTGTTACATATCCTCTACCTCAAGTTATCCACATCCAGGACACAAAATCCGCCCTGATAACAAAGAATACCATCTCCTCCTTGGGAGAAAACCTCAACCTTCTAATTCTGAATTACATCTTTCAACTTAAGAAAAATGAAGATTCTAAACAATTTGAAACCCAAACACTACCCCAGATACTACCTTCAATTGAATCAACCAACTGAACTTCCAACCTATCCTGCTGATGAATCTTACGAAAAAACTCTTTCTTATCATCCTCAACGTGAGCAACACTTCTCATAGATAATCTGCTAAGGGTGTTAGCCACAACATGGCCTTACCCGAATGGTACAAGATACTAATATTACAGTCTTTCAATAACTATAGCCACCTTCTCTGATGAAGATTCAGATCTTTCTGGCTGAATATATACTGAAGACTATTATGATCAATGAACACATCAACATGAACCAACCCTATAAAGATAACTCCCCCAAATCTTTAAGGCAAAGACAACTATTTCTAACTCAAGATCACGAGTCAGGTAATTCTTCTTGTGAAACTTGAGTTGTCCAGAGGCATACACTATAACCTTGCCTCACTACATCAACACACAATTGAGACCAACTCTAGAAGTATCACATTATACTATAAACCATCTGAACCCTTAGGTAAAGTCAAAATTAGAGTAGAGGTGAGTCTAGTTGAGTCTTTAACTCTTGAAAAATCCCCTCGCAAAAATTTAACCATTAGAATTTGACTTTCTTTTGAGTCAGTTCGGACATTGGAGAAGAAATAGAGGAAAATCCTTCAATAAACCATCTATAGTAACCAACTAAACCCAAGAAACTCCTAATATCTGGTGGAGAAATGGATCCAAGCCAATTCCTTACTGCTTTGGTCTTTTGAGGATCAACTCAAAAGACTTCACCAGAAATAATATGGCCAAGTAATGCCACCGATTTCAACTAGAATTCACACTTGCTGAACTTAGTGAATAATTAGTGATTTTAAGAGTCTACAAGACAATTCTCAAATGGTCTGCATGTTCTCCCTCACTCTGAAAAAAAATAAGGACGTCATCTATGAAAACTATAACGAACATATCCAAGTACTTCTTAAAAACCCTGTTCATCAAATCTATAAAAGTTGTAGGATCATTCATTATTCCAAAACACATAATACAAATTCAAAGTTAGCATACCGAGTTTTGAAGGCTATTTTTAGAATGTCATATCCTTTGACTCTAAGCTGATGATAGCCAGATCTGAGGTCAATCTTAGAAAAACTATTAGAACCCTGAAGTTGGTCGAACAAGTCATCAATCCTAGGGATAGGGTACTTATTATTGATTGCGACCTCATTCAACGAACGATAGTCAATGCTCATTTTGAGAGAATCATCTTTCTTGCATATGAAATAGACTGGAGCACCCCATAAAGAGACACTAGGCCTGATAAAATCATTGTCTTAGAGATTTTTTTAATTATTCTTTTAATTCCTTAAGCTCAGATATAGCCATTATATAAAGTGGAATTAAAATAGGCTAGGTATTTGGAAGGAGATTATTCTAAAGTCTATTTCTCGCTCAGGAGAAACTCCACGTAGATCTTCAAAAAATACTTTTGGAAATTCATTTACTACCAAAACTGACTCAAGACTCGAGATTTTGTACCTTGAGTCCTTGACTTGAACGAGATGATGGATGCACACTTTGGAAATCATTTTTCTTGCCTCAAGGAAAGAGACAAATCGACATATAGACACTTAGGTACTACCCTTCCACTCTAAGACTGACTCATTTGGAAACTAAAATTGAACTACTCTGGCACTACAATCAACCGAGCCATAGTAAGAGTGGAACCAATTCATGCCGAGAATAACATCAAAATTGGTCATGTCTAAGTCTACTAGGCTGACTGACGTGACTTTCTATGATATTTTGATTGTGTAATTTATGTATACCATCTGGCTATGATTGAACTACCAACTGGAGTAGAAATTAAGAAAGGTTTCTATGAGGATTTTGTGGTTGACACCAAAATCTACTGCTATATAGGGAGTCATGAAGGAAAGTATGGCTCCAGGATATAACAATGCATAAACATAAATATAAAAAACATTTAATATATCAGTAACCATATCAGGAGAACCCTCCTGATCCTATTGAGTCTGAACAACATAGAATCTACCATGATACTGGCCACCAATGGCACTAGAAGTGATACCCTGTTGAGTCAGGTGACCTGCTGGAACTACTGAAGAGTTAAACTCTCTCTGCTAATGAACATATTTACTCCTCTGCGTAGTCACTAGGCAATCTCTTATTTTGTGGCCTGAGTTTCGGCACCCAAAACAAGTATCACTACTAGCCATGCACTTACCCTTGTGGTTTCCACCATATTTTTTATAAATTGAGTTAGTGCAAGCACTATTCATACTACCCTAAGACTTATCGCCTGGCGCTCTATCACGAGTTTCCTATCTGAACTTGGGCATTAGAGAACTAATAGAAGATCGGGATAAATTTAAAGATTTCTGGCAAAACTGAGAGAGATTCCACCGTCTGACCTCTGTTGAGAGAAATTAAAGCTACTAATTCTGGCCCTTTTATTCTCCCTTTTCTTCTCCCTCTCAATCTGTTGAGCATGGACCATCAATCATGAGATGTCCATCTCCATAAACAACATAGCCTTTCTACACTCCGTGACCACATCCTTAGAAATATTAGACACAAACTTGCTTATCTAATCCTTAGAGTTAGCAACCATAGTTAAAGCATACCTTGCCAAATGAGTGTTGAGTGAATACTCCTTCACACTCGTACTACCCTGCTTTAGGTTTATGAGACCTACACCTTGGATTTTCTTAACTCAAGTGGGAATAACCTATCCAAAAATTTAGTAACAAAATCATCACACTCTACTAGCCCTGCACCTGCACCTCTATTCTCCTTCCATAGCTTAAACCATGTGTGAGTTACTCCTTGCAATTGGTAAGTAGCCAAATCAGCACTTTCACTTAAAGTGACACCCATGATTTCAGTAACCTTCTAAATATTATCCAGAAACTCCTATGGATCCTCCTTAGGAATGAACCCAAAGAGTACCTGGGGACTCATCCAAATGAAGTCCCAGATTCTAGTTGCTATCGCATTTGATGCTGGGTTGGCTGGGCCAATAACTTGATGATTATTTTGAGCATTTATACATTGGGCTAATGCTATAAAAGTAGCCCAGAGCTTAGTATGAGAGACCTTATACTTCAGGGGGTCTTTTGAAAAAGGCAGGGGTGCTGGCTTATTCCTATTCCTCCTTCTATTAGTTCTTTTGTGAGGCATTATTTGTAAACAGATAGATGATGAGTTAGAAGAAGTTTATTAGAGTTCACAATCTATTGCATGACAGAAATAATAAAAAAAATGAGACTTTTCTATAATATTTTATAGCCTCTCGCTCATAAGTGTGGCGTGCTTCACATCCATGAACAAGACTTTTCTTAACATGACTTTTTGACATTCTAGGACACTTTAAACCTGCTGCTCTGATACCAAATTTGTCACAACCCGATACTACCCCCTAGTCGCAACATGGTGCTTAGAGTCACAAGTGACACCAAGCTAACCCATGGCCTGACATAACATTAAGAATATTGAAAGGTAATAAAATACTAGGTGGAAGCTAAACTAAAATAACTGATGGAAATAAAAATAATGAAATAGAATATCAACCAAAACTAGAAGTAGAATTATATAACAACCCAGCATGCTGAAAATCTAAACATCTGTTTGAAAGCCTCTAAATCATAATGAGTTATTGGGACAAGCCCCTAACTAACTCTAACTAACTGAAATAAAGTAGACTAAAGATTAAATAACTGGTAACTAGTTCTCAAATGGTGAGGACTCACCAAAACTGCTGCTGAGTGGTACACGAATGTGCTAAGTACGATCCGGGAACTGAGCTATTATGAGACAATATAGCATTAGAAAGTATGCAATTAGTTCTTTGAATATACTGAGTATGTGAAATGGGAAAACTAACTAGTATGAGCTGAACTTGAATACATGAAACATGATAAAATAAATGCAAGACCAAGTATAAACACATACATAATGAAACTGAATCACAAAATACAAGGTCATGCATTGTCTAAAACTGAAATATAAATTGAGGACTGTAGGAGCTAACAATAATTGACATACCTTAATCTGAGCAAATTGGGGTCCAACTAGGGCAGTGAATTTTTCAATTCAACCCATTAACCCAAACCAACAATTAATTTATCGATTTAATGGGTCGATTTTGTTACTTTTTGGGTCGGGTATTGGGTTAAACATTTTTGTTACTGGTTTATCGGTTCGAGCCTCGGGTTCAAGGAATTTTTAATCAGGCTACCCGATAGCCCAATAAGAAAACAAGTACACTGCACTAATCAGCCTAACAGGCCACTTAATATTCCAAGACAACCAAAAATCCAAAGGGTTAATGCCGACCCAAACGGCCCAAAGGGAAAAGGACCAAAGGTAATAGAAGTATAGGGTTGCTTTATACTTTATACTTTTCAATTCATTCCCTCTCTCACTATTCATTAAAATTAGCGCCACTCACACTATAATTCATATTTTTTATTTCAGAATCGGCTGTTGCTTCTTAGAATTGGCAGAATTTTTGCTCAAAACTGCTTAATTTTGAGGGATGAAATGCTGCTCGGCTGTTGCTGCTCATAATTGCTGCTGTTGTTGGGTTCAACAGGTAATAATTTTGCTCTATCTCATTCTTGTTTCTTAGATAGTCTTCTACTTCATCTTTAATTTTTGGCCAGTCTCCAATCACTGTTGTTGTTGTGCTGCTAACTTGCTAAGGACTATTTAAGTTCAGATTTTTTTATGTTTTTTTATTCTGTTTTCGTACATTAGTGCAATTGTAGTGTTACTGTTAATTGTTAAAGCCAACAAAGGTCACAAGCACTATTTTTGTTTAGGCATTAGCTATTTGAAAAGATGAATCGTTTTGGTTTGTTCTTGTATTTACTTGTTCATATTTTGAACCCTTCGATAGCAATACTTACTCTGTTGCTCATGTCTATATATATTATATGGTTGGCTAAATATCTTGCATAAGATATTAAAGTTGAAATGCCCGATTCTAATTTCTAATCAATAATATGTGCATTATTTTCTTAAACCTTATCCCTTTGATCCAAGAAGTAATTGGTGGAATTCATGGAGAAGACCATAAGTTATTTTTTGATAAATATTTGAGGATAACTAATGAGGAACGGTTATGATAAAATTTGCAAGTTATTTTTTTATGTAATTAAAAGCGAAGAAGGTGCTGACTCTACTAGGTAAACGAGTCAAATTGTTTAAATAACAATAGAACAACAAAACATAATATTCTTAGGTACAACACCAAAAACAAAAATGAATCTGCAAGAAACAACTTCAAATCTCTACCATTATCTCAGCAGTGATAGGTTCCCAAACGTTAAACATATAGGATGTTAAGTTATTTACAAAGCAGATGAGGATGCTTCGGCTTAATCTTCATCTTTTGATCTAGTTATCTCTGCACAAGAAGAATGTTTGAGGATTATATCGATTATTAGAGAGTCATATATGCATTGTACATGGAAGAAATAAATGAAGGGGAAACTTGATAGTCAATTTTTTTCAGAACACAACATATACTTTACAATTAGTGATTGTTTACTTCGATTAAGGAATATGAGTAGTTTAACAATAATAACAGGTAGATAGCTTACTATAACTGTTGATCGATCAGGCTATCCAAATATACTCTAGGTATGGCTGTCTATTTTCTTAATAAGTCACTATAGTTATGCTGTTATGATATCTTCTCTTTGATGTTCTACTTGTTTTCTTCTTAATTCTTCTTTTGTTGTCCTAATTATTTTGCTTATAAATGTCTATTTTGTTTGATCTCTAAGTTGCTATTAAATTTTATGTTTTCCTGGTTAATGGATGACAAATAAAAACCTATAGCTAATAAAAGTTTCCCTTTTCCCATCCTTGCTACACTAATTTACTATATTTACAATTGTAAATCTCAGTTGTAAAAGATTATTTAGGTCATCTGTACAACAGGCTAATCATCTTTATTTAGAGACAAAAAAGGTAGATGACCATTGGTACTTTAAAGCGTACTAGATATATTGAATCTAATTATGTTTGCACTGCTAAATTATAATGGCTCTTACTAAAGGAAAGGCTTCTTCCAGTTATTTTTAGTTTGAGATGGAATGTATGTAGGCTTGGAATTCCTCTCTTTTCTTTACGATGTAAGAGTTCATGTCTTGGAAAATATTTAGCCCTTTGTATGTTAATTTAACTGAATGCTACAGAGTGTTGCCTCAACTTTAAATTATACTTTAAATTTTAAAATTTAAATGTTGATGGTTTAACCCGATAATCGAACCGATAACAATCAATAACTGATAAGCTGATATCTTAATGGTTCTTAGTGGTTTAACTTTATTACAAACCGATAATCAATATGTCAAATGGATAAACTTCAAAACCAAATTGAACTAACCGATATGTAGCCCTAGGTCCAACCTGTAACCCTAGTTGGATGGGTGTTCAGTACTTTACCAAGGATATGAACACTATTGGTATGGATAGACTAAACTGATGTCCTGAACGACTAGTGTGTCAATCCTTAACTAGAGGGTGACCCCTCATAACCTACGGTGGCGCTGTAGTTCTGGAACTTAGGGACTTCTACTAAAGGTCTTAATCCTAACTGAAAGGGGAGCCTTCATCCCTGTGTTAACTCAGTACCAAGTACTACTCCCAACTGAATGACATTGAAAACCGAATTATTCATTGTAATTAAATTCTAAAAATATCATCAATGGTTAATTTGACATGCTTAAGACATGTTAAATGATATTTATATAAATCCCTAGGTATTAGTGTTCATAACCTACTAGCTTTGACTATTACAATTGAACATGATGATATTAAAAGTTGATCATAAGGAATTTCATAATTCAAGCCAAAACTCAATAATTTATCCAATCAAGGGGAATTTATGATTCTGAGTATTTCTACTCCTATGGGAAAACATGTACTCATGGTTTATTTACAAAATTAAAATTAAGAAAATTAATAAAACTCGTATTTGACCTGGAACCTAAAATTTGAAATGGAATTAAACTTGAGGATTGAGAAGTTATATGAACTTAGTGGATAGAAGGAACCCATTGATAAAATCCAATATACCTGGAGATGGAATACTTGGAGAAATCCTTTGAATTTGAACTTGAGGTTGAGGAACCCTAACTTGGCTTTGGAGAAGAATAATCGCTCATTTTCTTGTTGTGGACTGAATTTGTGACTTAATGGAAAATTAGGGGGAAATAGGCTTATATTCCACCCATAGGTAAGCCCAAACGATGTGGTTTAGGAGTTAAAATGATGGTAAAAGACCAAAATTCACTTCATAAAATGTTTAGGAAATTCTAGAAAATAGTCTTCACGACTCAGACTACGACTTGTTGGGTCTGGTCACAAGTCATGGACTAAAGTCATGACCTGAGGATATAAGCCTTGGGTCCTTTCTTTTATGGAAATGACTTCTCTCCTGACGACTCATTGGATCTGATTATGAGTCGTTAGGAGGAATCGTTGTCAGGGACTTAATTTCTTGGTGTCTTTCTACTTTGATGATGGGTCCATCTAATGACCCATTTAGGCTGATAACGAGTCATATGCTAGACTCATTGCCACTGAATAAGTCTTTGGTCACTTACTGCTATGACAACGGGTCTTCACTATTACTTGTTGTGTCTAAAGACAAGTCACTGCTAGAGTTACTGTCATTGGCAGTTTGACAGTTCCTCAATCAATTTGCCATTACTTTCGACCACGATAACGGATTAAGGTGAGACTGGTGGCGCTGGAAAGCTAATTCAATGGCCTAAATTTTGGTAGGTCTAGAGCTTAAAAATCATGGGGTATCACAACCTATCATAACCCAAATGACTGGACCATGCAGGCACCTACCTAACACCTACCCCAAATAGGAAAATCCTTATGAATCTACCATTCATTTAGTGAGGAAGTTAAGACCATTTATTTTTAATGAAATACTTAGTTAACTAATTCTAAGTAGTTCTTTATTCAATCCTTTAATCCAGTTAACATCAAAATATAAATCCAGTATAATACATTAAATACATAAAAGTGATGCTGAACATAATCAACAATAAATCCCCAAAAAGTATCCTAAATTGATACAAAAGCACTAGACGAGGAAGAGGAGAGTTTGTGACACAACATCCATGAAGAATAAAAAGACCAAGAGCTACTGCTGAATGATCACTGTTGTTGCTATAAAAACCCCAACTTACCAGCAATATGACTATATCCTTAATTTGAGATATAGTAAGTGTAGTGTTAGTACAACCACATGTATAGGTAGTCATCATTATCCAATTAGGGTTAGAAATAAATAACGATAATAACAAATAGGGAGAAATCATAACATCAAGTAGATTCTGATTTTTTAGTGTCCAATTAAAAATTCATTATTCCCATATTTGCAACATCACTATGACATACTTGTCATTTAACATTTTCATGTATCTTTGTCCTTAAACTACCAATTCTAACTCACGTCCTCTTGGAGCTTAACAAATTTATTATCTTGATTTCCATTACTTCTAACTCACAATATATAGGATCTATGGACCACACAAAGTTACAACATCAAGACAACCACGAATGGACTGAAACCCCTTCGATACTCCATAAATGCAACATCCTATAGGGTTTACAACTATGTTGCCAAATGATTTGATAAATCACTATAGGGGAGGATAATACTGTAAAACATGCCCCAATAATTATGTACTCACACAATTAACTTTAAATATGAATTAGGACATACCTTGGATTTACGGGGCACTGCTACACTTTTGTTAGTCCTCTTATCGAACTGGTCCATTCAAAAATTCAACGACAATATATAAACATATCATGATGTCAAGTATATGAATGAGTACATATATGCAAGATGTGCACATCATCTCTTTTCTTCTCGAGCTCATTAACTCCATAAATACTACTAACCTTATGAATATCATGGGTTATATATATCAACGTCATCATTACAACCTTCACATCAAAAAAAAATATCATGAACATTATGATTTAATAATAACATCAACATCTCCATTATCTCACCCCCACAACACTAAATGTATGACTATATAATGTAGTTAATAATCACAAATATTGCTCAAGAGAAATATCAACTATAATTTAACAAGTAATCATAAAGATGTCAACCTTAGTTCCGTACATATACTTAGGTACATACGTCATTAGCTTTTTTACTTTATGCTTTTACCTAACTAAGGGTTGACACCCAGACACAGTTACTCATCCAATTTAATCTCGACTCTTATTCGTGTTTTTGACCTACTTCGAATCCTTTCCTAATATTTCTTTTGGAAATTTAAAACTTGGCCTTATATTTCTGCCTCAATTATTTGATGACTCTCAACCACTTACTCTCAACCACTTAAGTCTGATCATGGGTCACCTAAAAAATTTCTATTAGGTTACCTTTAACCCCTACTCCTCAATTTTATTTAGATAACTTTATCTTATGCATGACAAAACTATCAAGTTTACAAAGAGTACCCCTATTACCCCTATTTTGATACCACTCCCCCTTTTTACGGTACTTAACTTTCACCCTACTTATGCGCTATGGTAATTTATTTGCTAGTCACAATTCTCACTAGGTTCAACCTATTCTATACTGCAAATATAATATAAATAGGGTGTAACAACAATCAATTACAATATCTTGATGAACTATTTCTTCATGCCTTATTTGGACTCCTTCGTGATAATGATTTCTGATGATATCCTTATTTACTCAAGGACTTAGGAGAAGTTGAAGAAGAATTTTAAGGTTTTTCTCTAGCTATTAGAGATCAATAATTGTATGCCAAATTCTCAAAGTGTTAGTTTTGGCTCGACTCTATAGCATTCTTAGGGAATATGGTGTCCAAAGATGATATCATGGTAGACTTGACAAAAGTTAAGGAAGTTTGCAATTGAGATAGGCCCACTTATGTTACCAAGTTTTGTAGTTTTATTGGGTTAGCAAGTTAATATAGATGGTTCATCGATGTTTTTTCTTCTAGTGCAGCGCCATTAACTAGATTGACTAAGAAAGATGTCTCATTCTAGTGGTTTAACGAGTGTGAAATAAGCTTTTTAAAGATCAAGTCCAAACTCACTTTATCCTTAATTCTAACACTTCTAGTTGAGGTCCAAGGATTTATAATTT
Organism: Capsicum annuum; assembly: GCF_002878395.1. NCBI lineage: Eukaryota > Viridiplantae > Streptophyta > Magnoliopsida > Solanales > Solanaceae > Capsicum > Capsicum annuum. The sequence continues at coordinate 131,349,984 of NC_061117.1, forward strand.
ATTAAGATTATTCCGGGATTGATTTGGGTTGTTTACTAATGCAACAACGTATAGTGATAGCATATGCTTACAGGCAGCTAAAGGTGTACCTGTGAAGCCACCCCACCCATGACTTGGAGTTGTTGCTGGTAATCTTCTAATTTAAGATTTAGAGACATTATTTGTTTGGTGTGCATTGTGAGATATTCACCTACCATCGTAGCCTACAGTACATTCTCAACCAAAAGGACCTTAATTTGAGGTAGTGCAAATGGATAGAATTACTTAAGGACTATGATATTTCTATTCTTTAACATCTATGTAAGAAAAACATAATAGCGGATACCTCGAGCTGAAAGACAACAAGTATGGGGAGTTTAGCATTTATTGCAGCTTTAAAGTGACCTTTGGCTTTGGACATCCAGTGGTTAGACAATAGGTTGGTTCCTACTGATATTTTTGATCCTAAGAGAGTTTTTGCTCGTATTAAGGCGCAATCTATGCTAGTAGAGTATCTTTGGGAGAGGAAGTTTGAGGATGTTAATTGGCAGGTTATTCGATATAAGGTGTTGAGGGGCGAGGCTAGGAAGAAGAACTTGTATCCAAAAGGTGTTTTGAGGATCAAGGTTCATATTAGTGTTCCTAGAGTAAGAGATTTAATTAGACTAGATTTAGAGAAGGCTATTGTTCTACTAGGCATGACTTTATGACACCCTCGGGTACTTGAACTCTATGCTATAATACCGATTTTGTTATGGCCCGAGTAATAGCACTTAGAACCACAAGGGGCTCAAAGGAACTACTTATCCTGGAAGGAAATATAAAACATGTACTGGGAGATAATATGGAAGCTAAAAATATAAGTATGAGGTAAACTTCTAAATAAACAAAAAATAATTTTATTAACTGAGAATAAATTGTTTGAAACTGAATGCAACTATATGGCTAGCAGTCTATGAAGCCTCTACTAACATATTAAATATGGTAAGATACACCTTCACTTTGAAGATTATGCGGTCACTGTCAAATATAGTAACCCAGCAAAGGTTGGGGTCAAATCCCAAAGGAATACATGGAATCATGACTCTCAGTTGTTGTAATCAACGGGCAAAACTGGGAAAATAAATTATAAGACCTTTCAAAGGATGGAGGATCACCACTTCAGAACAACTCAACAGACGTGTTCAACCACCTAATACTGCATAGGAACAATAGAAAAGTCTTTGGATCCTACATCATGAAAAGATGTAGCGTCCTAGGACGGTCAGCGGGATAAGCACTGACATGTAACTCCGGAAAAGTGCTAACATAATGCCATGTCAAAAATCAATCAAAACAACATGCACACATTCATATATACATATATAGGATTTTGGGATAGGTAAAGGGTCATGAACACAAGAGTTTTAAAACCATTAACATGGACTGTCTAGCTCCGTGGATCCTCACTACCTCGGGGTCCCAAAATAACCCTGAACCCCATCCAAAAAAATCCAAAACTTTCCCAAAACACCCTTTTAATATCCCTAAACATAATTCAAGTCAAAAATTGACATTACACACGTGGGAGTGTCTTCATCAAAGATTTAAAGTGCTTTACAAGACTATGTAGTGCCCAGTGTATAGCTGTACTCAAGGACATTTAATTCACAACCGTTGCATTCTTCATACTTAAGAATTAGATTTTACATGTAGGCAAAAATAGAATTTCCTCAGTTTCATGTCTAGTCATATACATAAAATGGTCAAATCTTAGCCCAAAAGTTCAAGGTGTTAACTCCTCTAACCACATATGTGACTCCTATTCTTGGCAAAGGCATGCCATCATATCTAGGTGTTAGAACTGCTGGCTAGACAACTAGGTTCTAAAATATCAAAATAGGCTACTGATGTATAGTCTGGGCCCCCACTCTTGTTTGTGAATCTTGTGGAGTACCTATCAAGACTCCACCCTGAGTCAAACTCTCCCAAACACCCAACACATAAACCAATGTATCTTGGAGCACTAGGGTAGCAAGAAAACAAGGTGGAGCCTACTATGGGCCCATGTCCTCTGCCTAGATCTTATCATCCTCAACCTTATATTTAAGGAGTGATTGCCTAAGCCCTATCTCTACCTCATCCAGTCATGACCCATACCCTATCTTCTTTTGTATCTATATGCCTAACACAGACAGTAGGTATGAATATTGGAATAATCTATTAATCTCTATCTATATAAGCACACTCCCTCACCATCTATGAGAGAATAATAAAAAGAATGTCAGTAAATGATGTAATGAGTTTTACACGATAAGAAAAAGGAAATAGATTTTTTTTCTAAAGTCCCATAGCCTCTCAAATATAGATAATGGATGTTTCTATACCAATCCACAAGACTCTTCTAGAATTGTATTGTAATTGTGAGACCAACGAACCTAGGGATCTGATACTAGCTTGTCACAACCCAAAACTTGGTCATGATGGGACCTATCATACCCACCGTGATAGGTAAGTATAAACCTAGACCAATTCACACAACCAAACTAAAGGAAATAAGTGGAAGAAAATAAATAGTACTAAGGATGCAATATCTAAAAAACGAGCAAATATAGAGTAAATACAACAGTCAACATCAATATCTCAAGTTCGGTAGTTACTTGACAAGCTTTAAAAGTAAAATACAATGAAATAGTCTGAAAGTATATATAATGCAAATAAACTTCATAAAACTCCTATAGGATAGAGAATCTAAGAATATTTGGAATAAACAACTGCTACCTCAGAGCCTTTGGGTGATAATCACCATAAATTAGTGAGATTAATGTCTGAGGACCACTTATTCAATATGTTCAAGGATGGTGCAGAAAATAACAAGCATGATTATGACAACAGGATTACTCAACATCATTATCAATCGATCCTGATTCAAAAAGGTGGTAGGAAACACCAAAATAACCAAATAACCTACATTAGTGAAGCCACACCTAGTATAACAGATATATTACAATGATAAAAGAAAATAATCGGTGGTGCACCAGTCTACTACTTCACATTTCAGTACAATATCAAAATTCACCAACTACACTATTCAATCACAACTAACAATCATTTGAAATGATGAGATGGGCGCAATATGATGCAATGTATAACATTATACACACGCTGCTCTATCTGTCTAGCTAGAACCCTTGGAGATTGGCAGGGTCCATTTACCCACCTGGAATAATTTTTCAACGGGCATACAAATTAATGTATTTACCTAGAACTATTCACATTAGGTCACTCAAAATTATTTCCCATTAGTCATGTAAGTGAAAATCAATAAAATCCACCCGAAACAATTTCCTATTGGGCTACAATTTAAAAGTTCATAAAAATCAACCCAAAATACTTTTCCATCAGGCATGAAAGGAATTTCAAAGAAATTTTCTCAAGATATCAATTTTCATAGTGCTATGATATGAATATCAGTAAGTATACATAAAACACGATGATAAAAAATAATACAACATCTTAAATCCTGACTCACAAGGCCATACTCAACTCAACAACACTATCTACTATCTCCAAATTCATCAACATAACTAAAATATATCAAATCTCGTTCATAAAGAGATACACCATCAATATCAACGCCTATCAAGTTCAATATAACCACTAATCCACTTTTCACAACATAATTCAACAATCAAGGATAGAGAATTATCCAAAGAAAGTCATTAAATTATATATTTAGCATTTCTCAACACACTGGTACCTATATAAATGCTCGACACCTCATCTATATAGGACTTCCATTCTCATTACTTCCAATATAGGAAAATAACACATAAGCACTTCAAAAAGAGTTTAAAAAAAGTCTCAATTCGCATTAAAGAAGACCCATAAAGTCACACCAAAGCCTGACTTTTTGCGTTGCCTCAGAACAATCCCAATCTAGTAAAATATGAATTCTATATGAGAATACAGAAGTATAGACACCCATATTGCTATACTTTTAATCTGGGTCCAAAAAGTCAATGAAAAATTTAACCTCGAGCACACAAGGGTAAAATTAGAAGTTTGATAAAAAACTAAATTACCCGTAACATAAGGAGTTCAAATCAGAAATTTCACAATTATGGAGTTTTAATCGACCTTAAAATCATCAGTTTATCAATTTTTAACTTGAAAAAACCTTCAAATTAGAAGATGAAATCATAAAACAATCATTGGGAAATGATAAAATATTGGTTTAGAAACTTACCTAATGTGACGTCTGAAAAATCCTTTTTAGAGTCTGTCAAAATCATGTTTTAAAGCTTCAAGATGGAGTTAAAGGGTATTTACTCGAGAAGATGAATTGAATAATATATCCAGGTCTATTGTTCATCACAAATGCAAGAAGTTATCACAGATACAACTACGACCTCCTGATCACGAGATCAAACGTGCCAGAATCGGACCCACTCGACACCCTTCCTTGGAAATGCGACCCTCTACCTGCAAACATAAAGACAAATAATTACCCTCCCTTGCAAACACAATGTCTCTCTCACAAAAATGAAGGATGCACCAGATGACAGCAAAATAGCTGAAACAAGATAAGCCCAGAACTACTCGATGGACCCTCAAAATGTGTTTGGAACCCCGAACACACAATCCAACTATACAACTAGATCAAAATCAACATTCCTATCCTAATGAGATAGTCAAAATTTTCAATAGAGGTTAATATCAAATATATTTACTGAAGAACACTTTAGGACAAAAAATCCAGCTATTTAACCAACTTCTCAAAATCCAACTGAAAGCCTTAAGACTTGAACCAACAATGACACTAACCCAAAAGAGACATTTCAAAATTCATGGAATAGATAAATTCTCATAAAACCTTTTAAAATAAGAAACTCTCATTAAACATTAACAAACGCTTGGGGAACCATGCTAACTAATCCCATAGACCAAAAGTACCAAAATACAACTATGAAAAAAAGGGTAAAATGGTCAAATGCATAAAAATCCAAATTTTAATACATTAGTTGTTACAATTGGCTTTCTCGCTATCACAAGAGAGATAACAATTAGGCAAACATAGAACTAGTGCATAAGACAGTGATAGGGAACCTCTCTAGGTTTGTCAAGCAAGAAGGAATCCAATTGCTGAGAAAATAGATTGAAGGTCCAGAAGGATGAGCTATATTTTTTTCCTTTGCCTAGATTTCTGTCAGCAAGAGGGTTTTGCTAGTAATGTTTCTAATGAGGTAGCAACATGGCCTTCTGGGAGGAATCAAGGATTATATTCCATTTTCATCTTATCAAAGAAATATTCTCAAAAATTTATGATATAAGTAAATAAGATTTTTGCAAAATGTATTTCGGCCTTTCGATAAGTATGGAACTTTCCCAAATACGAGTTTGACATGCTGTGAGAATATAACTAAAAATTCAAGAACGAAAAAATTGGATCATTCTAGAGAAAACAACAGAAAAATGGTCCCAAGTTAGTGACTCAGGATCCTAATTCGTCATTCCCCTAGAACCCAATAAGCAAAGGGTAAGCCAGAACCTCAAATGAACTCAGGACTACCAAAGAGGTAAACATGGCTTTAAATTCAATGAGCTCAAGACACGACTTCCAATTGTGAATATGAAAACCAACAATCACCCCTTCACTAACACGACAAGCCTTCCATAAATATGAAGGAGGCACCAGATGATAGCAAAACAAACTCCATGATCGACCCTCAAGATGCATTAGAACCCTGATAATACAATCCAACTATTCTATTAGATCAAAATCCACACCAAGCACCCAATAGAGTAGTAAAAATTTCCAATAGAGGTTGTTTTCAATGAATATTGGCCTAAGTCAACTCTTGGCCAAAAACATCAACTTTCTAACCGAGTCCTAGAAATCTAACTGAATGCCTCAAGATCCAAACCAACAATGTTACTAACCCAAAAATGAAATTTCAAAGCTAATAGAACTAACATATCATTATACAATACTTAAATCTCTAAATATTTATCAAGTTAGCCTGCCAACTTCAAAACCTTCCAAAATAAGAAACTCACATAAAACACAACCAAACTCTTGGAGAACCATGCTACCTACTCGTATAGACCATAAATACCAACGTACAACTATGAAAAATGGTTGAAACTATTAAAATGAATGAGAATAAAAATATCAGTATATGGGTTATTATAGTTGGATTTCTCATTATCACAAGGGAGACCATCCTTTGGCAAAGCTATAACCTAGCGCATGAGATCAACAATAGGGAACCTCTCCAGGTTCGTTAGGCAAAAAAGAGTTTAATTAATAGGAGATGGGCCTAAGAAATAAGCTATACTCTTTTCTCCTTTACCTTGTCTTTTGTCCCCTAAAGGGTATTTGCTATCAAGGTTTATAATGAGGTAATAGTAGGCACTTCTAGGAGGAATCTAGGATTTTATCCCATTTTCATGTAGTCAAACAAATTGTCTCCAAAAGTTTATGACATGAATAAATAAAATTTCTACAAAATATGTTTTGCTCTTTTGCAAATATGAAACACTCTCAAATATTTGAAAATCCTAGAATAACGAGATTGGCTCACTCTTAAGAAAACAAGGGGAAAATAGTCTCAAGTTAGGGGCTCGGTGATCCCGTAAATCCTAAAAAATTAAGGGTAAGCTAGAACCTTGAATTCCTTATAGCAATAGAAAGACACAATGGACTACCAACGAGGCCAAAAATGTCTTCAAATTCATAAAACTTGGGACACGACTTACAATCAAGATGTCATAACATTTCCACCTCATTGAAAGGTCAAAATTTATACAGATCATACGAGCTGACTAGATAGTGAGAAATCAAGGTTACAATGCCATACTTTAGGCAAAATTGAACATGATGAACCTTTTAAATGCTATGACAAACTACATCCCAGTAAAGAAGTTCAAAGTTGTAAAATGACCAAAACAGAGAATTTCTCTCTAATTAGCTACGCTCTAAAGTACATCGGCGACATCCATACTTAGAAGCTCAAGAATGAAAAATAAAGTATTCGTCTTTGAATATGATTTATGATTATAAAATTAGACTAGATAGTCTTTGATCAGACTAAAGCAAAAAAATACATTGACATCATTAGATAATTATGAAAGAATGGCTGAAATGAAAAACCAATTATCAGTTGTCTCTGGTAATTGACTAAATGACTCATACTTACTAGCCTAACTAGAACTACTGAAAATAAGGTTCCAATAATGAGTCACACTAAAGCCATGACACCTCAAGTAGACCTTTCATAAGACGATAATGTTCACTTCTTGGGGGGCGGGGGGTGATTCATTGAAGCCAAAGTGATAACACATACATTCTCGATATTTGAAAAAGAAAAATCAAACAGCACTTTCATATAATTCATGGCACCTTACATGCTAAAAAGAAATGAGCAGAAAAGCCATAAAATATTAAAGTATGAAGAAAAAAATTTCTTCCTTACTACATATAAATGGAATATGAATTTCATATTACAAAACCCAAAATGGAACATATGTCACACAATACATAAACCAAAGATAAACTACATTGGAAGGAAACTATAGAATAGCTTGAAGGTATCCCACGATTGCAACCTAGTGGCTCTAACTGCAAGTGATTGTCAATCTTAGTGGGGAAAACTCTTCAATAAGTATAAGCTGCTCGCACATCTTCATGCTAGTCCATAATGAAGTATCCCTAAGTAGGGCACACTACTTGAACCGAGCAAAAGCCTTGTGTAGAAAGCTTTGAGAAAGGTCCATGAAGGGAAAAACCTCATGAAAAGAAATAAGAATCCTTAATATACTAACAGAGAGGAACCTAGAGGATCCCCCATGTAACACGACACTTATTTTTAAGACTTTTTGAATGGCACGCTGTGAAGAGGACCCCATGGCTCAGTTAGCACCATTTAGATTGTTTGAAATCTTGGTGAGACTACCTTTCGCCAATTAGCACTAGCTATAGAATTTTGGAGAGCTCCAATGCAACTCTCAATACATCAATGAAATGCTTCAGGTCAAAAGAGCAAGAAACCAAGAACTGTTAAAGAAGAAAGTGGCATGGTGGACTGTCTCAAGCCACTGCCACCCTTATCCTCACCTATAGTTTATAACTTACCATTGTCGATAACCTTAGCAACATAACATCAGGTAGTACACCAGGATAAAATACAAGGATAAGGCAAAACTATATGAGGGAAAAGGACATGACCCAAACCGGGGCCTAGCCGTGAAGGGTATATCAAGCCTACCATGGACCGGAGACCACCCCCATTGCCTAACCTCATGCACACAAAATAATAATAATAATGTAGAAGTTAATTAAATAGTAATAAGAAGATGAATAAATAACTTAATGAAACTAAGAGTCAGAATAATAACCAACCAACCCATATCTATCCATAATAGCCTCTAAAACTAGAATAGTAACTAGTTAGGACAGACCCCTGACTATGATAAAAAAGAATCCAAAAGTACTATGACAATAAGGAAAGAATGATAAAATGATAAGGCCTTCCAAAGGATGGAGGTTCACCACTTCACAACAACTCAACGAATGTGTTAATCTACTTAACGCTGGACATGAGCAATAGAAGTGTCTATGAACTCTACATCATGAAATGATATAGCATCCTAGAACGATCAGAGGGATAAGCACTGGCATGTAACTTAAGAAAACTGATAACATAATTCTATGGTCATAATTAGTTAAAAACCATATGCACACATTCATATATATAAATATAAGATGTTCAGATAGGGTAAGGGTAATGAATATGAGAGTTTAAAACCATTAACCAAGAATGTGTAGCTCGATCTGTCCTAAGAGTACCCACGGGCTATATGGGTTCAGCTTTCTAGACCGAAAGAGCCCCAATGCATGTTATATAAACGAATCAACGAAAAATCAAATGAAAGTTAAAGCCACCATAGGCAATAGCCATCCCAAATATATATACATATATATATATATATATCAAGTGTGTATTAAGCACATGGTAATATAGACCTCTAACATCGGCAAACGTGGTTTCTAGTGTTCATACCCCGGGACTTACACTTTCACAGTGATACAACCCCCTTTAAGCCCAAAATAAAACAATTTGCACATAAACCAATCCATTAACTCGGGAGTCATTTATTAAGGCATTCACAACTTGGTATTGTCATACCAATACGCTTTCAAGCTAATATATACATGCCAAACCAATTCAAATAACTAAATTGGACTCCCAAGTTCCATTAAAATCCAAAACATTGCCACCAAGGCCATCCAAATCCATTCTTATATCCAATTATCCATTAAGGTAATGTATTGAGTTCAAAAGCAACTTACAACAATGCAATTTTCCGTAACAAAAATCAAATTCACAAAGTAGGTTAAGGTTCGTGTACTTCCAAGCCAAAATTCAACCAATTTCGGAAACCCATGTCCCTTTTTCCAACCATTTAGATAATGTACCAATGCATTCCCAAAAACATTAATTGAAAGAATGAATAATCCATTCAAAACATGGGATAAGTAATTCAATCAGTAATAACCAAAACCCCTCAACCCTATTTTAAAACCAATAATTTAAATCACATAAAGAGTCATTCAATTCATGCCACAATATAAAATTAAAGTTTAGAAAGAGAAATAAGCCTAAAACACACAAGAATTTGAAGTCAATTTGAAGTATGGGGCCCAGATGATGAATTCTCTATGAAACCCTCAAGCTTTCTTTGTTTAGGAGTTAGAGAATAGAATAAGAGTGTTTGATCTTTTTAACTGAAGGGGAAAAGGTTAATTTTATGTTTGTAAGTTGTGGAAAATGTGAAAATACCAAAAGCCCCTCACCCCTGAGTGAAAAAAAGAAATCTAGATGAAATTTACACCTTGGTGTGGCACAAACTTATCACGGAGGTTATCCTCCATGCCATGTCATTATCGTGGAGGGTAACCTCCATGGCACGGTGATATTGCGGACCCTCACTGCTTGAGGTCTCAAAATGACCCCAAACCCCTTTTGAAAATTCCATAAATCTCCTAATTACCATTTTGACATCCATACACATAATTCAAGTCGAAAATCGATATTACGCATGCGGGAGGGTCAAAAATTAAATAATTTAAATTTTAAGGGTCTTACATTATCCCCTTAGGATCATTAATCCCCAACTGGTGAGTTAGGACACTTTTAGTACGAGAATATCAAGAATAAACCAGAATCAATTGACAACTCAAAAAATGATAAGAGGAAAATGAAACTCATACCTTAAGAACCTTAATCTAAATTAAGAACAAGAATAGATATTTGGCCTTCATATCTTCCTCAGCTTCACATGAAGCTTTTTCTACCTTTTGGTTTCTCTAAAGGACCTTCACCGCGCTACATTCTTGGTCCTTAATCTACGAACTTGCCTATCCAATATTTTATTTGGGACTTCCTCATAAGATAAGGAATCTATAAAATCAATATCCTCAACAGGCACTATCAAGGACGGATCATCCACACACCTTTTCAGCATGGGCACATGAAACACAGGATGAATAGAACCCAAATTCACAGGAAAATCTAATGCATAAGCAAAGTTCCTAATCCTTCTTAAAATCTAATATGGACCAGCATATCAGACACTGAGGTTCCCCTTCTTACCAAACCTCATGACTCCTTTCATAGAAGACACCTTCAAGAATACCCACTCATTTAAGTCAAACTCCAACTCCTTTTGCCTCATATCCACATAGGAATTTTGACGACTTTGAGCAGTCTTCATTCTTTTTCTAATAAATTTTACCTTCTCAATGGCCTTGTGAACAAAGTCAGGACCAAATAACCTAGTTTTACTAACCTCAAACCACCCAATAGAAGACCTATACCTCCTACTATAAAGAGCCTTAAAAGGAGCCATCTGAACGCTCAAAATATAACTATTATTGTATGCAAACTCAATAAGAGATAAATGATCAACCCAATTTTCCATAAAATCAATCATACATACCCTTAGCATATCCTCAAAAGTCCGTTCCACTTGTCCATCTATTTGAGGGTGGAAAGTTATGCTAAATTTCACCTGTGTACCCATACCTTTCTGAAATAAATGCTAGAAGTGAGAAGAAAATTGCGTACCTTGATCTGAAATGATGGACACTGGCGCACCATGCAACTTGACTATCTCTTGTATGAATAGCTTGGAATAATTCTCTCTTGAGTAGTTGGTCCTCATAGGCAAGAAATGAGCAGAGTTAGTCATCCTATCCATAATAACCCAAATTGAATCATACGAATCGCGAAACCGCGGAAGACCCATAATGAAATCCACATTGATCACCACCCACTTCCACATAGGTAACTCTAACTCTTGAGACATGCCACCAGGCTTCAAGTGCTCAACCTTAACTTGCTGAAAAACCATACACTTAGCCACAAAATTAGCTACATCTATCTTCATATTATTCCACCAATAGATCTCTTTCATGTCGTGGCATATCTTAATAGAACTCCGATGAACTGTATACCTGGACTAATGAGCCTCTGTCAAAACCCTTTCCCACAACCCATCAAGGCCAAGAATGCATAACCGACCTTGGTACCATAGATTACCATCGCCACCAATCTCAAAAGACATAACCTTTTACTGACCCACATTATCCTTAATCTGTATGAATATAGGGTCCAAAGCCTATTTCTCCTTCACCTCAACACCAAGAGATGTTTTACCCATGACACGACCTAAACCAAGGCCTTGTCATAATGGGCATCTCAAGCTCAACGAGGACCGAAGACAGCCCCGTTACCCAATCCAACCAAGCATGTATCCTATGTCAGATGGATTCCAAACATATAACAAGATACCGTGTTTAACATGCACGGACTTTGGGATAGGTCCATGACCATGACTAACCCAAGCAAGTCTCACCATCACATGCTAAACCAATCAACCATAACATAACCAACTAATAACCAAGTTAGTATCTATACCATAATAAAATGTAACAATTATAAAACGAATGCAATCATACGACATCAACACCTATACCAATACCATTACCAAGGCTAACACCACTGCTGACACCACCCATACCAACCTAAAATAGTCTCACAAAGCCTTTATCCAATATAAAAAAACATCCGGTTGGACATGTCCCGACCATAGCCAATATCGATGTTCAAGTCTAAACCAATAAAGACATAAGAAAACCAAAACTAGAAATGGAGTCTTTCAAAGTATGGAAGCTCACCACTTCAAGTCAACACGAGCTGATCCCAAGTCCAATCATTATGTAAGAGGTGTAGTATGACCAACACTTGCATCGTGAGAGATGCAATGTCGAAGACAGTAGCAGTTGGAATGCTAGCTTCCAAGTCAAGGAAAAGGATAAGATAATGCCAACAGTTCAAATCAAGTCAACCATTACATATAACCAATGCAATACATATATACATATATATATTGTGTCGGGATAGGGAACAAGGTTTAGCATGAACCTTTAAAATCTTAGCTTGGGTTATGTAGCATCGTTGTCATATTGGTTACACCCACAAGCTATATGGGTTCCAATTCTCATCCCCTGGACAGGCCCAAGTTCATATAGCCGCACAAACTAGAAAATAATCTTACACATACACATGGGGGACTCAAACTTTCCACTCATATACTAAGGTGACTTGGTCACCCGATTATATAGTCTAGTATGATTGGGGGACTCAAACCTCACATATCATATAGCATAGAAGATTTGAACCTCCCGATCATATTAAGCAAGATGACTCGAACCTTAGGCTGTATTGACCATTCAGACCTCTAGGTCATATTAAGAAAGTGGACTCAAATCTCAAGCCGTTTTGACCCCCGCATCCGCAAACGTGGTTTCCAATATTGATTCCAAAGAATATACACCTTCACAACTCGGCTACACAACCCTCTTTAAAGCCCAATTCAAACCATTATTTCACATACACAAATATTTAGCTAATTAATTACCAAAGGCACTTCGTTAGTATCATCATACCAATACTATTTGCACGCCATTACCATTATCAATCAACCATTCATTCAATTTAATTATGGAATCAAACCCATCGTCTAACAAAGACAATTTTTTAATTCAAAGTTTTAGGATTCGAACCCATTGTCTAACAAGGACATAAATCAAGATAATATTTAGGGAGTCAAACCCATTTAACAATATAAACCTCAAAGGTTACCATTTAGATTGTTACATGGCCAACAAGGCCTTCACAAAACCATTTACCAACTATTCATATTCATTAGTCCAATGCCTTAGTTCAAAATATCATTAACATGTGACTAGTTTATTCTTGTAGGCATTTTTACAAACATTTTGAGGGCATACTATTATCAAGGCCAAAATCAAAGTAAAAACCATCAAGTTTAGGGTAACCCATGACCCATTTGTAAAACCATAATTACCAATTACCCACATGTGCAAACCATCACCAAAATCCTGTATAAATACAAGGTAAACCAAGAGTAAACAATACTCACCCGTATGCAACAAAACCCTCAATTTTGGTTTTCAAAGTCACCATTTCAGAATCATAATCACACTTTAAAATAAATGATATTTGTGAAGTAACAATGAAGGAAGAGTGACATGCCTTATTCACGAAGATTCACGAAAGAAACTTGACTCCTGAGTCTCTAGATGAACATCTTTAAAGAACCCTAGCCCCCAATATTTAAGAGAGAGTTTAGAGAAGATTTTGGAGTGTTTTAATCTTTCCAAGTATGTTATGAGAGGCCACTATGAGTTATAAAACGTAGGGACTTAGGGGTTTTAGGGTGGGAAATGTCTAGAATATCCTCAGCTTAAAAGCATAAAACTTGACTGCAGGAGGGTACAACCACACCTCTTAAACCATACCCTATGGTACGAGTGGTACCCTTATCTCATACTCTAGGCATTCTCTTGGACCTCAATACTGACAAACAAACGACCACAAAAGAACTAACTCGTATCTTAACATACGACCAGTACCCTTTAACCCGTACCTTGGTCAGAATACTTTTGAATAGACTTAGGGCATCATACGATTGGCTATTTACTTCTAGTACCCTATTATATGGCTAGTAAGATGCCTAGTCATAACTTGGACAGTAAGTGACATAAAACACAATGTGAAACATACGAGTTAGGGTCCTTTAGTCGTACCACATCATATGACTAGTACCTAAGTCGTATACTGTCCAGTGAGCTCAAAGTCATAAATTTTCTAAGGGTAAAAAACTGAAGGTGTTTCAATCTCCCCCACTTGGATCATTCATCCTTGAATGATGGGTAAAGGCAAGCACAAGCACTAGTTTACACATTGTTACACATCAAACTAACCTTTAACCAAGTTAGAAAACAAAAATATAAGAAATCAAACTTCCTTTTGCATAAATATCTAGAACAGGGAATAGGTGTGGATACTTGGACTTTATGTCCTTCTCTGCTTCCCAAGTAGCTCCCTTGAACTTTTGGATTCACAATGGAACATTTTCCAAAGCCACACCTTTCGTTTGCCACCGCTGAACTTACCGATCCATGATTTTAATTAAAACTGCCTCGTAAGAGAGAAATTCGGGATACCCAACCCTTCTAAAGGAACAACCAATGAAGGATCATCTACACACTTTCTTAACATAGGGTCATGGAAAACCGAATTAATGAAGCTCAAACAAGAAGGCAACATTGCCAACCTTCTCCATCGTTAAGTATGGACAAATATAGTAAAGACTCAACTTCTCCTCCTTGCCAAAACTCTTTACTCCCTTCATGGGAGACACCTGTAAGAACACCCAATCCCCAACCACAAACTCTAAGTCTCCTCGCCTCATATTCGCATAGGAGTGTTAGATACTTTGGGCGATCTTAAGCCTATCCTGAATCACCTTCACCTTCAAGCCTCAACCTACAAAATCGGCTATGAATACCACACCTTACCAATTAAACCTTACGGTTCCCCACAGACACACCACTACAAGAGCCTGAGTCTATCTATACATTAGTCCCATGCTTAAGCCTATTCAAAGCTAAAAGAGGTTAACTTAGGACACAAGGCTCTATTTATTACATTTGCATCCCTCTAAAATACTATTCTACCCTATCACTACAGTCAAAAAAACAAATCCTATCAAGGTTCTAACTATTCAACACGATGATTGACATATCTTTGATTCACATCGCTCAAGCCTACTTTTGCTAAGCCCGTTGCACAGTCTACCCCACCAAAGATCCAGTAACCTCTACAATTATCACCTTAAAACCACTAATTAGGGGTATAGATATCTATGCTTCTAAACACTCCAATTTAAATCCTTAAAATACTAGCATTAGTCTTCTAATACCATATCCCTATTCCTTGAAAGGTTTTGAACCTATATACAATGTTTACACCGATTATCTGCTTCTCCCCCCCCCCCCCACTTCGGCTCTACCTAACACCAGGTAACAATTCCCTAGACTTTCCATGCTAAGAAATCTTAATGGGCCTAAGCTAGGGATACACGAAACCCTTAGCTCAGAACTGAGTAGACATTACTCTTGCTACCCAAGGCTTTTATCCATCTAATGATTTATCCACCACTTCTACTTTAACACTTGGACCTCCGACCTAATTCCAAATTACATATCCCGTTATTTCATAAGGCATCATCCAATATCTCTCACATATTGCATAACCATACTAATTCACTTCCATTAACCTTGTATCACTATCCTCAAATTAACATTCCTATCACCACAATTAGCATCAACATCTCAAACTTAGTGCCTAACAATGATCATGTATCACCCACAAAACAACAACAACAACACTAGTCTACCCAATATAGAGATCATTTCATATACCTTATCCCATTATCATTAGCCTATACACATTTGAAGAAGCCCATCTTTCTTATGCATGATCAACATCAATACACCCCACGAGGCACACTAAAATGGATGAAATCCTTACCAAGAATCCATTCTATAAAGGGGAAGAAAAAGGATGAGTGTCCAAAATAAAGACAATACCAACATTAATCTCCCTATCAGAGGAACACCAGGAAGATCAATAGCAAAAACCTTAGGAAACCCATTACCCAGACGGATAGATTTTTTAAGAAGGACCTTTCGAGTCAGAATCTTTAACCCAATTCAAATGATACAAGCACCCTTTGAAAACCAACTTTTGGGCTCAAAGATATGAGATAAAATTAACTTAGGTACTAATGAACCCCCTTCCTACATAATGACCGGCTCATGGGGGAATTTAGACATGACTTTAAGAGTCTGACAACCTAAGGAAGCATAACTCAAATGCAACCAATCCATCCCCAATATGACATCAAAGTTAATCATATCTAACTTCTATAAAATCCACAAAAGTTTCTTTATCACTAACAGATACCACACACCCCCTATAGACTCTTTTAGAAATTTATAGAGTCACTAACCAGGGTAGATCTAGAAAAGAATTAGAAATAAACTCAAGACCTATGCCAAAATGCACAACCACAAATAGGGTCACATAAGAGAGGGTGGACCCCAGATCAAGTAAAAAATACACATCACGGGAAAAAAGTTTCAACATACAAAGTATAATATCAGGAGATGCTTCAGACTCTTGGTGAGTAGTGAGAGCATCAAGGCAGTTTCGACTAGTGTCAGAGCCAAAAGTAGTACCCTTTGGTGCAGGAGTTGATAAAGAGGCAACAAAAATCTTGTTGGATCCTAAAGCAACTCTAAAGGAATAATTTCACTGCATATGGCCAATCTAACCATAGGTAAAGCATTAATTCTTCCCTTATGACAGAACCCGCGATGTAACTGGCCACAAAACTGACAAGCGGGGTAGGGTAGAGCTAACTAGGCCTCATTAGACTGGTATTGGTAACCTCATGCTATATGACCACTGCTGTATTGAAATTAACGTTCACCATATGGCCTATGGTATGGGGTTCTAGTCGACGGGTAAGAACCAGATTTTTCCAACTCCCTTCCTTAGCCCATTGTCTCCAATGACTACCATTATTACGATGACCCCTGCCCTATTCTGAATATCTAAACTTCTTGTTATTTCCTTCCCCCATCATTGTATGACTCCTCTTCTAACCACCAGACCAGAATGGTAAGAAAGAGAGACCACTATCTGGGCCACTAGCTAAATAGAATGGCGGAACTCTATATTTGAAATATCTCTTCTAAGTGACTGAGCAGAGGTGTCACCAACTGGAGAAGGATCAGTAGGGACCAATTGGAATCTATGAGGATGATCATAAGTAGCGAACCTAGATCGGGTCTGTTCCTCTTGGGTAAGACGAGCTCTGTTCACATTGCCTTCAGTAGGGATAGAAGAGTTCCCACAAGTTTCATATTTCCTTGAAGGCATGATTCGAAAGGCAAACAAATAGAAATTAGAGAGATTTGAGACAGTAGTCTCTATGGCTAGAAATAAAACAACAAGAAAGTGAAATATTCCTAAATGCCTCGTAGCCTTCTAATTATAAGTGTGATGCCCAACACACCCATAAGCAAGACCCTACTTGACATGGCTTTGTGAACACCCCATGACACTGAAACCTAGGCTCTGATACAAACTTGACAAACCCAAACTAGGGCCTTGTCATAATGGGCATCTCCAGCCCAACAAGGACCGGAGACTACCCCGTTACCCAGGCCAACCAACTAAGCATGACTCCTATGTCGGATAGATTCCAAACATATAACAAGATAACATGTTTAACAAGACACAGACTTTGGGATACGTCCATAACCATGACTAACCCAAGCAAGTCTCACCATCCAATGCCCAACCAATCAACATAAAATAACCAAATAATAACCAAGTCCATATCCATACCATAACAAAATGGAATAATCATAAATCAAATACAGTGATACAACACCAACCCCAATACCAATACCAATGTCAAGGTTGACACCACCACCGATATTTTCCATACCAACCCAAAGTAGTCTCATAAAGCCTCTATCCGAGATCAAAACAACATCCAGTCGGGACATGACCCCGACCATAGCCAATATCGATGTTCAAGTCTAAACTAATAAAGACATAAGAAAACAAAAACTATAAATGGAACCTTCCAAAGTATGGAAGCTCACCACTTCAAGTCAACATGAGCTTATCCCGAGTCCAACCACTCAGTAGAAGGTGTAGTATGACCAATACCTGCATCGTGTAAGGATACAACATCGAAGACAGTTAGCAGTTGGAGTGCTAGCATGTAACTCAAGGATAAGGATAAGATAATGCCAACAATTTAAATCAAGTAAATCATTACATATAACCAATGCAATGCATATATACATATATATATCATGTCGAGATAGGGAACAAGGTTTAGCATGAACCTTTGAAATCTTAGCCTAGGTTTTGTAGCTTAGCTGTCATATTGGTTACACCCATGGGATATATAGGTCCCAGTTCTCACCCCCTAGTCATGCCCCAATTCGTGTAGCTACATAAACTAGGGAATAATCTTACGCATACGCATGAGGAACTATTATTTAACATACACAAACATTAAGCCAATTACATACCAAAGGTACTTCGTTGGTATCATCATACCAATACTATTTGGAAGCATACCACATGCCATTACCATTATCAATCAACCATTTATTTAATTGACTTTGGGAATTAAACCCATCATCTAACAAAGACATTTGTTCAAGTAAAAGTTTAGGGACTCGAACCCATTTTCTAACAAATACATAAATCAAGTTAATATTTAGGGACTCAAACCCATTTAACAACATAAACCACCAAAGTTACCATTTAGATCATTAGATGGACAACAAGGCCTTCACAAAACCATTTACCAATTCATAAAACCATTTACCAACCATTCATATTCATTAGTTCAATGCCTTAGTTCAAAACATAATTAACATGTGACTAGTTTATTCTCTTAGGAATTTTCACAAACACTTTGAGGGCATATTATTATCAAGGCCAAAATCTAAGTAAAAAACATCAAGTTTAGGGTAACCCATGACCCATAAAACCATAATTACCAAGCACCCAAATGTTCAAATAATCACCAAATACATATATAATCACAAGTTAAACCAAGAGTAAACCATACTCACCCATATGCAACAAAACCCTCAATTTTGGTTTTCAAAACCACCATTTCAGAATCATAATCATTCTTTAAAACACATGATATTTGAGAACTAACAATGAAGGAAGAGTCACATGCTTTATTCACAAAGATTCACAAAAGAAACTTGACTCTTAAGCCTCTAGATGAACACCTTTAAACAACCCTAGCCCCCAATCTTTAAGAGAGAGTTTAGAGAGCATTTTGGAGTGTTTTGATGTTTCCAAGTATGTTATAAGAGGCCAAGATGAGTTATAAGACATGGGGATTTAAGGGTTTTGGGATGGGAAATGTCTAAAATGTCCCCAGCTTAAAAGCTGAAAACTTGATTGTAGGAGGGTACGACCACATCCCTTAAATCGTTCACTAAAGTACGAGTGGTTCTTATCTTCTACCCTAGGCATCCTCTTGGACATCAATATTGACCAACATACAACCATGCAAGGTCAAACTCATATCTTAACATACGACCAATACCCTCTAAATTATAACTTGGTCAAAATACTTTAGACAAGATTTAGGGCATCATATGATTGGCTCTATACTTCTTGTACCCTATCATATGACTAGTAAGATGCCTAGTCGTACCTTGGACATTAGTGACATAAAACACAATATGAAACATATGAGTTAGGATCCCTAAGTCATACCACATCATACGACTAGTACCCTGAGTCATATAATGTCCAGTGATCTCAAAGTCAAAAATTTTCTAAGGGTCAAAAACACTGGGTGTTTCAAACTGCTTCTTGTACAATGACTCCACCATGGTCAGAGTCCAAAAGATAAACTCCTAAGTTATCAAACCGGTGAATGTATGTCACCAATCCTCTCATCTACTCATCAACATGAGATAAACTCCCCATAGACAACCTGCTTAGAGCATTAATAACAATATTAGCTTTACCTGGTTGGTAGTGAAGACTCATGTCATAATCCTTGAGCAATTCAAGACACTGCCTCTGCCTGAGATTCAACTCCTTCTGAGTAAACATACACTGCAAGCTCTTATGATCTTAATGGGTATCCACATGCACCCATACAGATAATAATTCCAAATATTTAAAGGAAAAACAACATCCGCCAACTCTAAGACATGAGTCGGATAGTTCCTCTCATGAACCTTAAGTTGCCTAGAAGCATAGGCTATAACCTTACCATGCTGCATCAAAACACAACCAGTCCAAATTTAGATGCATTATAAAATACAAAAAAACATCAGTACCCTTGGGAAGGGTCAAAATTGGCTCAGATTCAACTTATCTTTCAACTTCTCAAAGCTACCATCACAAGCATCAGACCAAAAAAGCTTTACCTTTTTTTTGAATCAACCTTGTCAACAGGGGAGCAATCGATGATAAACTCTCCACAATCTCCTGTAATACCCATCCAAGCCTAAGAAGATCTTAATATGGGTTGGAGTCGTAGGTCTACGCCATTTCTTAACCAACTCAACTGTAAGCTTCTCACTACCCAAACTAGGGCCTTGTTGTGATGGGTATCTCAAGTCCACATGGATTAGAGACCACCCCCTTAACCCAACATCAAGAGAAAAATAATAATAATAATAATAACAATAATAATAATTAAAATAATTCAGAAACTAACTAATTAGAAATAAGAAGATAAATTAACGACTTAATAAAACTAAGAGTCAAAACAATAACCAACTAACCCACAGCTGTCCATAATAGCCTTTAAAATTAAAATACCAAATAGGTCAAAACATGCCCCCAACCATGACCAAAAGAATCCAAAAGTACCGAGTCAGAATAAAAGACTATGGAAATGATAAGGCCTTTCAAAGGATAGAGGCTCACCACTTCATGACTACTCGACAAACATGTCAATCCACTTAATGCTGCACAAGGGTAAAATAAGTGTCTTCGGACCCAACATTATGAGAAAATATAGCGTCCTTGGATGGTCAGAGGGATAAAAACTGGCATGTAACTCAGGATAGGGATAAAATAACACCATGTCCAAAACCAAATAAAACCACATGCACACATCGCATATATAATATATATATATATAAGATGACGGGATAGGGAACAAGGTTTAAGCATGAGATTTAAAACCATTAACTTGGATTGTGTATCTCTAACCATCCTAAGGGCACCCATAGGCTATAAGGATTCAACTCCTCTGCTAAAAGGGCACCAGTACGTGTTAGCCATACGAATAAGAGAAATTCCAAGGAAGGACCAAAGATACTGAGGCTCCAACCATTTTAATATATATATATATATATATGTATATATATATATATGTATAAATAATGTGTGAACTATGTACACGGTCATGAGACCCCCATGCCAGCAAATGTGGTTTTCTGTATCAGTCCCCTAGGACCTTCACCTTCTACGGTGAGCTACACAACTCCTTTTAAGCCCAAATTAAAATCATTTACACACATTCCCATCCATCAACCAAGGAGTCTTTTAATAAGGCATTTACCATTGGTATCATCACACCAATTAAAATTAAGCTTGCAAGCTAATTGTATTATGCCATACCGAAACCAATTACCTAAATTGACTCCAAAATTTCAAATTTAAAACCAATTCATGGTCACCAAGGCCTTTATAAACCAATTTATGTTCCATTAACCTATTAAGCAATGCAAGATTTCAAGAGTGAATTAGATTATATATATATATATTTACATATCCATATTTCAAAACCAATTTTACAAGTTGGGTTGAGGTTAAAACCAATTCCAAACCATTAAACCATAAAATTTGGGAAAACCTATGCTCCCCTTCCAGTTTCCACACCCATGCATTTATTTAGTTCAAAATCATAAGAATAAAGCATAAACAACCAATTCATAACCATGGGAACTCAGTTCATGTAACAACCATTCCAAATCCCACAACCCATTTTTAAAACCCAATAATTAAACCACATGGACAATAATTAAATACATATTTTTTAGAAACTTAATTTGGTGAAGAGATACATACCTAAAACACACGATAATTTTTAATCAATTTTAAGTTTAAAGCCTGGATGATTAATGCACAGTGAAACCCTTGAATGTTCTTGGGTTTTGTGATTAAAAGTGAAATAGGAGTATTTGATCTTTGAAAACTGATGGGAATAGGATTATTTTAGGTTTAAAAGTCATGAAAAGGTCAAAAGATGAAAAACCCCTCACCTATAAGTGAAAAAACAAGACTAGACAAAAATTACACCTTGGCGTGGCACGCCAATATTGCGGAGGTTACCTTTCATTCCACGCCAATATAGTGGAGGGTAACCTCCATTACATAGAAATAATGCTAAGGCTCACTGCCTCGAAGCTTAAACATATCCCCAAACCCGTTATGAAAATTCCAAAACTTTTCCAAATTACCTTTTTAACATCCCTAAACACAATTTAAGTCAAAAATCAATATTATGAACATGAGAAGTCCAAAAATAAATTAATCAAAATTTTAAGGGTCTTATATTATCCCGCTTTAGTGTCATTCATCCTCGAATGATGAGTTAGGATACTTTAGAATGAGATAGCAAGAATACACCAGAATCAAATGACAAGAGTAAAACGAAACTCATAAGTACGTTCATCCAACCCGGGGAATAAGAATAGATATTTAGCCTTCATATCTTTCTTAGCTTCCCATGTATCCTCTTCTACCTTTTGGTTTCTCCAAATGACCTGCACCGAATCTATATCCTCAGTCCTCAATCTATGAACCTGCCTATCCAATATCTCAATCGAGACTTTCTCATAAGACAATGAATCTGTAACACCAACATCCTCAATAGGCACTATCAAGGAAGGATCACCCACAAATTTTTTCAACATGGACAAATGAAACACAGGGCGAATAGGATCCAAACCGCAAGCAAGTCCAACTCATAAGAAAAATTCCCAATTCTCCTCAAAATTTGGTATGGACTAACATAACGAGGACTGAGCTTTCCCTTCTTCCCAATCTCATGAATCCTTTCATAGGAGACACATTTAAGAACACCCAATCATTCACTTTGAACTCCAGTTATCTTTACCTCATATCTGCATAAGACTTTTGGCAACTTTGAGCAGTATTAAGTCTTTCTCTACTAACTTTTACCTTCTCCATGGCTTGGTAAACCAAGTCAAGACCAAATAACCTAGCCACACCAACTTCAAACCATAAAATAGGATACCTACACCTCTTATCATAAAGAGCCTCAAAAGGAGATATCTGAATACTCGAATTATAACTATTATTATACACAAACTCAATAAGAAGTAAATGGTCCACCCAACTTTCCTTAAAATCAGTTGTACAGTTCCTTAGTATATCTTCCAAATTTTGAATAGTATGCACTGCTTTCCCATCCATTTGAGGGTGGACAGTGATGCTAATTTTAACCTGTGTACCCAACCTTTCTAAAATAAATGCCAAAAGTAAGATAAAAACTATGTACCTCAGTCTAAAATAATGGACACTGGCGTACCAGCAGCTTCACAATCTCTTGAATGGACAACTTGGCATAATCGTCTCCTGAGTAGTTAGTCCTCACAAGCAAGAAGTGAGTGGACTTAGTCATTCTATCCATAATGACCCAAATCGAATCATATTTATTGCGAGACAACAAAAGATCCATAATGAAATCCATATTGATCATTTCCCACTTCTACATAGGCAACTCTATCTACTGAGACATAACATTAGGCCTCAAGTGCTCAACCTTAACTTGCTAACAAACCATATACTTAGCCATAAAATTTCCTACATCCCTCTTCATAATGTTCCACTAATAGATTTTCTTTAAGTTATGGTACACTATAGTCAAACTCAAATGAACTGTATATTTGGACTCATGAGCCTTAATTAGAATACTTTCTTGCAGCCCATCTACATCAGGAATACATAATCTACCATAATACCTCAGAATACCATTTCCCTCAATACCGAATGCCATAACCTTTTGATGGAACACATCATCCTTAATTTGCATAAGAATAGGGTCCAAAACCTATTTTTTCTTCGCCTAAGCACCAAGAGATGATTTGACCACTTCTTGAGCAATTACTCTTCCATCTATAGAGTCTAAAGAACAAATTCCCAAGTTAGCAAACCAATGAATTCCCTTAACCAAACCTCTCTTCTTCTCATCCACATGAGATAAGATCTCTATAGATAAAATATTAAGACCATTAGCATCAACATTAGCTTTACCTGGATGGTAGTGAAACCTCATGTAGTAATGCTTAAGCAATTCAATCTACCTCCTCTACCAGAGGTTCAATTCCTTCTGCGTGAACAATACTACAAGCTCTTATAATTTGAATAGAAATCGACATGCACCCCATATGAATAATGGAGCCAAATCTTCAAAGCAAAAACCACAGCCGCCAACTCTAGATCATGAGTCGAATAGTTCCTTTCTTGAATCTTAAGCTTCCTAGAAGCATAGGCCACCACCTTACTATGCTGTATCAAAACACAAACCTGTCCCACATAGGATGCATCACAAAACACAAAAAAACCATTAGTAGCCTTGAGCAGGGCCAAAATTGGTGTAAAAGTCAACCTATATTTCAACTTCTCAAAGCTACTCTCACAAGCATCAAACCCAAAAACTTAACCTACTTTTGTGTCAATATTATCATTGGAGTAGCAATAGAAGAAAACCTCTCTACAAACCTCCAATAATACCCATCCAAGCCCAAGAACCTCCTAATATCAGTCAGAGTCGTGGCTCTAGGACATTTCTTCACCACCTCAACTTTTTGTGGATCCACTTCGATCCCCTAAGTAGAAATAATATAACCAAGAAAAGGTACATTAATTCAACCAAAACTCACACTTAGAAAACTTAGCATATCACTTTAGATCCTTAAGGGTCTGCAATATAATTCGAAGGTGACTGGCATAATCCTTCTCATTTTGAGAATATGCCAAGATTTCATCAGTGGAAACTATCACAAACAAATACAAAAACTACCTGAAAACCCAATTCATATGATCCATGAATGTAGTTGGAGCATTAGTCAACCTAAATGACATAACCAAAAACTCATAGTGACCATGATGGGTTCAAAATGTAGTCTTGGGAATATCAACCTCCCACATTTTAGACTGGTGATAGCTTGAACGAAGATTAATTTTAGAGAAGCATCTAGCACCCAAAAGATGATTAAAAAAATCATCAATCCTAGAAAGAGGGTACTTATTCTTTATTGTCACCTAATTTAACTGATGGTAATATATACATATCCAAAGAGACCCATCTTTTTTTTGCACAAAAAGTACAGGAGCATCCCATGGAGAAACACTAGGACGAATGATCACTTAATCAAGAAGATCTTTTAAATTCTCCTTAAGCTCCTTTAATTCAGTCGTAGCCATTTTATAAGGAGGAATGAAAATAGGATGAGTGTTCGATAAATGATCAATCCTAAAATCTATTTCTCTGTAAGGAGGAATTCCAGGAAAATAACCGAGAAACACTTTAGGTAACTCATTAACCACAAGGAAAATTTGCAAAGAAGGATGTTCAGAATTAGAATTCTTAACCTGAACTAGTTAATAAAACAGCCTTTTGAGATCAATTTCTGAGCTCTAAGATAAGAGATGAACCTCTCTTTAGGCACTAAAGAACTTTTCTCCCATTTAATTATTGGTTCATTAAGGAAATGGAAACTGACTTTTTGCGTCCTATAATCCAAAGACGCATAATATGAATGAATCCAATCCATCCCCAAGATAACATTAAAATCCACCATATCCAGCTCTATCAAATCCACTAATGTATCACTATGGAATATAGACACTACACAACCTCTATAGATTTTTATAGACACAATTGAATCACCCACAGAGGTAGACACCAAAAAGGGTTTGAAAATATTTTAGGACCTAAACCAAAATGTACAGCCACATAAGGTGTCAAATAAGAAAGGGTAGACCTCGGATCAATCAAATAATACACATGATGAGAGAAGAGTTGTAACATACGAGTAACAATATCTATAAATGCTTTATATTCCTGGTGACTAGCAAGTGCATAAAGGCAATTTCGGCCAGTGACGGTACCAGAAGTAGTGCCTTTTAGCACAGGAGGTAAAGACATGGAAATAGGAACTTTATAAGCCCTAGTGGCAACTCAGACTGAAGGATAATTTCACTATATATGACCCAGATAACCACAATTATAACACCAATTCTTTACCCCTCATAATAACCATGATGAAGCTGCCCACAAAAATGACAAGAAGGATAAGGTGGGGCTGACTTAGCTCCACTAGCCTAAGACTGGGCACCCTGTGCCTTAGAACAACCGCTAGCCTGAAAACAATAATCGCCAAATAGCTTAGGATAGGGAGCACTATCCAAAAAGTAAGAACTTCCCCAATTATTCATCTTGGTCCACTGTGTACCATCTTTCCCACTATTTTACTGACCCTCACCCTGCTCTGAAAAGCTAAACTTCTTACTTTGCCTCTCCCTAATCTCTATTTATTTTTCTTTTCATCTTCAACCTACTTCATATAAACCATGAGTCAGGAGATGTCCATATTATTTTTCAATATTATAGCCTTATACTTCAATACCAAGTCATAGGATAGCCCAAAACTAAACTTTCTCATCTTAGACCTATGGCTAGACACCAACTCAGGAGCATAATAAGACAACTATTGAAATTTTAATGAATATTTATTCACGCTTATCTTACCATGCTTCAGATTAACAAACTCCTCCACCTTAGCTTCCCTCAACTCTTGAGAAAAAAATAGATAGAGAAAGGTATTCAAAAACTCATCCCATAATGTTGGCTCTATATCATCACCCCTCAACTACTTCCACTCCTTATACCACTGATAAGATACATCTTTGAGCTGACATAGAACAAACTCAACACCTTTAGAATCAGTAGCATGCATCACTCTAAAAATCTTCCCTATCATATCCACAAACCCTTGAGGATCCTCCTCAACCTTAGATCCTGTAAAGGTTAGGGGATTAAACCTCATGAACTAGCCAACCCGAGTGACCTCAGATAAAGGAGAAAATAACCAACACGATATGACTAATGAGACTGAGATGTCACCAACTGAGTAAGAAAATAAATAGATTGGCAGAACTCCGCATTAGAGATGTCCCCTAGAGGCGACTGATCATAAGCATCACCACCCTGAGAAGACTGAGGTGGACTAGTAAGGATAGGTGGAACTCCACATAGAGTGGCACAATCAAGAGCAGTGACTCTAGACCGAGTCTTTACTCCATACAGAGGGCGAGTCCCCTCTATGTTATCCTCAAGTAGGACAGAGTTCCTAGTATAGTTTCTACGAACATTAAATCTTTGGGGAGCCATGATCTAAAATGCTAGGAAGTCAAAAGTTAGAGAAATTTTACAACACTAGACTTATAGCCTGAAATAGAACACAAGAAAGGGAAATATACCTATATGTGTTGTAACCTCCTCCTTATAAGTTTTGCATGCTACACACTCATAAAAAGGACTCTACTCAATACGGCTTTGTAGACACTCAACGACTCTAAATAGTACTTTGATACTAAGTTTATCATGTACCAAACTAGGGCCTAGCTGTGACGGGTATCTCTAGTCCATCATGGACCGAAGATCACCCCATTAACCCAACCTAAATAAAACAAAAATAATAATAATAAAAATAATGAAGAAGCTAACTAAATAGAAATAAGAAAATGAATCAATGAAATTAAGAGTCAAAATAATAACCAACAAACTCACATCTGTCCATAATAATGTCTAAAACCAAAATACCAAAAAGGTCGAGACATGCCCCCGAGCACAACCAAAGGATCCAAAAGTACTAAGCCAAAATAAAATAATATAGAAATTATAAGGCCTTTTAAAGAATAAAGGTAAACCACGTCACGACTACTCGATGGATATGCTAATCCACCCAAAGCTGCACAGGGGTAAAAAAATCTTTAGACTTTACATTATAAAATAATGTAGCATTCTAGGACGGTCAGTAGGATAAGCACTGGTATGTAACTCGAGATAGGATAAAATAATGCCATTTCAAAAAACAAAATAAACCATATCGATACAAGTCAAATGGCCACCCTAATTTTTGAAGACATGATTAGATAACATCACTTAAAGGCTCAAGACTTGGTCACCCCAAGGGCACTAAAATATGCAAGGAACACCCATTTTGAGCCTACCATTGAGCATACCATTCATCAAGGTCGTGAGTGAAAGATTGATTAGGGTATTAAAGACTCTAGGATTCACGGTTTTGGAAGCTTAATAGCTCACAATTTTGGGCCATCTTCACTGAGGGAATTTTGGTCACTTTGCTTTTCCCAAAATGTACTCTATGGCCATCTCTCTCATTAAGGAGTTATTTGTTTTCTTTTATAGTGTAATATAAATAGAACAAGATAGGGTTTTTAGGACTTAGTTGTTTATTGATGTAAGACTTAAAACAAGAAACACCTTTAGTTGTAGGTCTTGGAATAGCCACTACACCAAAATGAGGGCAACAAGTGTGGATATCACTTATGTTGCAATGTTGGCTTGATACATTTATTCTTAGAGGAGGTAAAGTTCCTCTTGTGTTAACATAGGATTTAGGTTTACCATAGTGTATAGTGTTAAGGGTCCAAGAGTATCACATATTCTTGGGTTCTTAATATTATACCAACCAAGGTCTTACTATCTATCCATTTTGTTTATGTTGTAATTGTTTGTTTGTGTTCTTGTAATCCAAACCCGTGACTTATTGTTCTTGTTCCATTGTTGTTGTTGTTCATCTTGTTTTTGTTAACATAGTTTGTTGGTTCCTATGTTTAGGTGTTAAAAACCACAATACATTATGTTCTTATTGTTGTTTGTTGAATCTGAAAGGGGTCATCCAAAAGGGTCCACTATTTCCTTGACTAGTGGACTATTTTGGGTACTTATTTCATGTTTCCATTGTCATTCTCATATTATTTTGAATTATATAATATCTTGATCTTATTCCCACAAGATCAATCTTGGGCTCGTAAACTTGAAAATAAAAAAAAATGTTGAAAAAAAACTGAAAATTCTAGAAAAAGAGTGAAATCTGCCCATTTTTTTGTTCTTGTGAAGTTGTCTTGGCCGAGATTTGTACTAGATGCAGTAGATTTGTGATTAAAGTTGTGTGGGACCGAGACCAATTACATGATGCCATGTCACCCTAATTACTATTCACCATGAATATTAAGATCAAATTAGGATTTTCCTAGTTTCTAATTGTTGATTCTTGGTTTCATTAGTTGATCCTAGAACTAATTAACAAACTAGTAAACTCCTACTAGATTGTCAATTAGTCTTTTGCATCCATTATTCGTGTCAACATTTCTTTTGTGCTTTTGTCATTTTTATAAATCGTATTACTTCTTGGTTCAAGTTCAAACATCATTTCCTTGAGTCTTCAAATGAAGAACCCATTCCGACCAAAGAGTAGACACCCCTCGACTCATCACGAACTATAAGCTGACTTACAACACTTATGAATCCAAGTGTGAGACGATCAAGTGTTTAAGATTGTGGTGAGGTTGTTTCGAACTAAATTATGTTTTGCTTTGTAGGCTTGTTCTTTTCTTTTTTTAGGTGCAATTACAATGGAATCCACGACTGCAAGTGTTATTTTAGATAAACTTGAAGCCATTACCCATAAATGGGAAGTGATAAATGAAAGGTTGGATCACATGGAAGATCCAAGGGAGCAAGTGGGATGCCCGAACACACATCAAGATAAAGACTGAAGCTCATGTGAGCTACAAGGTAAAAATGCTATCCCCTATACTCCTATGAACGTAGTTGCAGTTTTACCTAGTGTGGGAGTGCATGAATCTTCATTTTGTGATACTCTTGATATTGTTAGGTTGCATGAGGAACAAACTCTTTTTGTAGGTACACAAGCACTAGTTGATCCTTTAGATGATGAAATTGATTCTCCTCGTGAGAATGATTTGTGTCCATCTAGTGCTAGCACTTGCAACTTGACTAAGGTTCCATTATCAAGTGATGAGAGTATTCAAACACTAGTTGACCCATATGAAAAACAAGGTGAGTCTACGTTGGTATGTGAATTGCGAAAAACTAGTAAGGGTGAGCAAATGATCAACCAGGCGTAGATGATCTTGATTTACTCGAACGTTTAGAAAACCCGAGTTGTGATTGTCCTTGTGAAGACGATTTTGATAGTGGTCCTTTGGCTGCCCGTGATGGTTTTTATGTATGTGAGGACTACTCTTGTGAAATAAAAGGTGATATGTACCTAGAAATACCATCTACTTCTTCTTTATGTGTTTCGTATGTTGGACATATTCCTAGTGGAGATTTTGAAACTAGTAGTAAGTGCATGCATGAGAACCCTTTATTTGAAGTTGACTTATGGAACACCTTTCTCAACCCTCTCTTTGTTCATGATATTTACAATGGTGATAAAAAGGGCTTGCTTAATTTCGAGGATGACACCCTAGGGGAAAGTGAGAGTGGCAAATACCTAAGCCCTTGGTTACGTCTTCCATTTGACCCGGATAACTTCTTAGGGTGTGAAGGACAGATAGTTGTTGGTTGGTCCACTTGTTTGAGTGATATTGCTATATGTGTTTCGTGGACTTTACTTTCAATTAGGAAAACATCCCTTTGTAATATTTTTGCTAATCCCATCGTGATTAAAGCCAAAGATGTGTGCCTATATCTCAAGTGTGTACCTCCTTGGCATGTTGATTTTGTTTATTGTACTAACTCTAACCCTCATGTCATGAGGATTTGGTGCTTTTTTGTCTTCTCTTCGTTCTTGAAAGGTTTGTATTCGAGGTCGAATCCTTTTCAAGAAGGGGAGGATGATACAATTCAAATGGCCACCCTAATTTTTGAAGACATGATTGGAGACCATCAGTTAAAGGCTCAAGACTTGATCACCCCGAGGGCACAAGAATATGCAAGGAACACCCATTTTGATCCTACTATTGAGCATACCATTCATCAAGGCCATGAGTGGAAAATTGCTTGGAGTATTAAAGACTTGAGAATTCACGGTTTTGGAGACTTAATAGCTCACGATTTTGGGCCATCTTTATTGTGGGCATTTTGGTCACTTCACTTTTCCCAAAATGCACTCCATGGCCACCCCTCTCATTAAGGGTAGTGTAGTTATTTGTCTTCTATTGTAATGTAATATAAATAGAACAATATAGGGTTTTAAGGGCTTAGTTGTTTATTAATATAAGACTTGAAACATGAAAAACCTTTAGTTGTAGGGCTTGGAATAGCCACCACACCTAAATGACGGCAACAAGTGTGGATATCACTTGTGTTGCAATGTTGGCTTGATACGTTGGTGCTTAGAGGAGGTAAAGTTCATCTTGTGTCAACATTGGAGTTAGATTAACCGTTGTGTGTAGTTTTAAGTGTCCAAGAGTATCACATGTTCTTGGGTTCTTAAGATTATACCAACCAAGGTCTAATTATCTATCCATTTTGTTTATGTTGTAATTGTTTGTTTGTGTTCTTGTATCCAAACCCGTGACTTGTTGTTCTTGTTCCATTGTTGTTGTTCTTCATCTTGTTATTGTTAACATAGTTTGCTGTTGGCTGATTTTAGGTGTTAAAAACCACAATAAATTATGCCCTTGTTGTTGTTTGTTGAATCCGAAAGGGTCCATGGTTTCCTTGACTAGTGGATTGTTTTGGGTATTTGTTTCGTGTTTCCGTTGTCATTCTCGTATCATGCATGCACACATCATGTATATATATATATATATATATATATATATATATATATATATATATATATATATATATAAAATTTTGGGAGAGGGAACAAGTTTTAAGCATGAGATTTAAAACCATTAACCTAGACTATCTAGTTCGAACCGTCCTTAGGGCACCCATGAGCTATATGTGTTCAACTCCTCCTACTGAAAGGACCTCATGCGTGTTAGCCGTATGAACCAGAGAAATCCCAAGGAAGGGACAAACACACCGAGGCTCCAAGCATTCAAATATATATATATATAATGTGTGAACTATGAACACGGACAGAAAGACCTCCACGTAGGAAAACATGGTTTTCTATATCGGTCCCCTCGGGACGTCCACCTTCCACGTCGAGCTACACAACCCTATTTAAGCCCAAATTAAAACCATTTACCTATATTAACATCCATCAACCAAGGAGTAATTTAATTAGGCATTTACTGTTGCAATCATTAAACCAATTATAGTTAACCTTGCAAGCCAATTCCATTATGCCATATCCAAACCAATTAGCCAAATTGACTCTAAAGTTTCCAATTTAAAACCAATCCATGGCCCCCAAGGCCTTTCAAAACTAATTTATGTTCCATTAACCTTTTATACAATGCAATGTTTCAAGAGTGAAGTAGATTTTATATATATATATATATCCATGTTTCAAAACCTATTTCACAAGTTGGGTTGAGGTTAAAGCCAATTCCTAACCATTAAACCATAAAATTTAGGGAAAACCATGTTCCCATTCCAATTACCACACCGATACATTTATTTTGTTAAAATCATGAGAATAAAGCATAAACATTAGATTCAAAACCATGAGAACTCAATTTATGTATCAACCATTCCAAATCCTTCAACCCATATTCAAAACCCAACAATTAAACTACATCGATAATAATTAAACACATGATTTTGAATAACATTAATTTAAGGAAGAGATATATGCTTGAAGTACATGAGAATGTGTAATCAATTTGAAGTTTGAAGCATGGATGATTAATGCACAGTGAGACCCTTGAATGTTCTTAGGTTTTGTGATTGGAAGTGAAATAGGGGGTTGATCTTTGAAAACTTATAGGAATGGGACTATTTTATATTTAGAAGTCATGGAAAAGGTGAAAATTCAAAAGCCTCACCCTTAAGTGAAAAAAAAACTAGATAAAAATTACACCTTAGCATACCACGCCAGTATCGCAGAGGGTAACCTCCGTGACATGGTGATAACGTAGAGGGTCACTACCTCGAAGCTCCAAAATAGCTCTAAACTCTTCGAATATTCCAAAACTTTCCCAAATTACCCTTTTAACATCCCTAAAACAATTTAAGTAAAAAAGTGATATTACGAACACGAGAATGAAAAAAAATATTAATAAAAATTTTAAGGGTCTCACATCAGCCTTTTGTGGATCCGCCATGATCCCCTCACCAGAAACCACATACCCAATAAAAGTCATAACATTCAGCCAAAAATCACACTTAGAAAATTTAGCATATAACTTCTGATACCTAAGGGTCTGCAATACAATTCTAAGGTGATTGGCATGATCCTCTTCTCTTAGAATATACCTAGAGGTCATCAATAAAGACTATCATAAACAAATCCAAAATATATTTAAAAACCTGATTCATAAGATCCATGAAAGTAGCCGAACCATTAGTCAACCTCCCTAATTTTCAACTGATGATAGCCCAAATGGAGATCAATTTTAGAGAAGCATCTAGCACCCTGAAGTTGATAAAAAAGGTCATCAATCCTAAAAAAGGGGTATTTATTCTTCACTATTACCTTATTCAGCTGACGATGATAGTCCTTACATATTCGAAAAAACCTATCCTTCTTTCGCACGAAAAGCACAGGAGCACCTCATGGAGAAACACTATAATGAATGAACCCTCTATCAAGAAAATCATTCAATTGATCTTTTATCTCCTTTATCTCAGTCGAAGCCATCCTATAAAGAGGAATATAAATAGGATGCGTATCCGGTAGAAAATCAATCCTAAAATCTATTTCCCTGTTAGAGAAATTACAGGAAGATCATTGGGAAGCACTTCAGGAAATTCATTAACTAAAGGGACAGATTACAAAGAAGGACTCTCAGAGTTGAAACCCTTGACTTGAACTAGATGATATAGACACCCTTTTGAGATCAATATCTGAGCTCTAAGATAAGAGATAAACCTCCTTTTAGGCACTAAGGAACTTCCATCCCATTCAATCACAAGTTTATTAGGGAAGTGGAAACTGACCTTTTGGGTCCTACAATCCAGAGAAGCATAGTACGAATAAAGACGATCTATCCCCAAGATAACATTTAAATCCACCATATCCAACTTTATCAAATCCACCAATATCTTCCTATGAAAGATAGACACCACATAACCCCTATAGATTTTTCTAGCAACTATAGAATCACCCACTAGAGTAGACATAGAAAAGGGGTCAGAATTACTTTTAGGACCAAAACCAAAATGCACAACCACATAAGGAGTCATATAAGAAAGGGTATAACACGAATCAAGCAACTAATAAATATCACAGAAAAAGAGATGTAACATACCAATAACAATATTCAGAGATACCTCAGATTTCTAGAGAGTAGAAAGAGCATAAAGATAATTTTGGCCAGTGTCGATACCATAAGCATCACCATTTGGCGTAGGAGCTGAAGATGTGGTAACCAAAACTTTATTAGCTCTAGTGGAAGCCCTGGCTGAAGGAAAATATCTTTGTGTGTGACCAAGATGACCACAATTATAACACCAATTCCTTTCCTCCTCACAATAACCACAATAAAGTTGTCCATAAAAATGACAAGGAGGATAAGGTTGGGCTGACTGAGCTCCACTAGAGCACGTGCTTCTGAACCTATGATGAGGACTCACAGCTGACTGTAACTGCTAAAACTAGAATGCTACTGATAATCTAGAGCACGTGCTTCTGAACCTATGGCATAAAACACCATAACGCAAATGCGTTAGTACGATTGAATGTACTGGTATGCAAGTGAGGTAGGCTGAATGAAATGGTTCATATGTATAAACAATACTAACTGACTGAATAACATAAATGTGAGAATACAAGCATGAATACGTAACTGTATTTGAGATCGTGATAACACTAACTCATGAATTTTGATAAAGTGGATTTACTGATATCTGGGTAATAATATTGGGATACTGAAAGACTAAGTTTATTGAGTACTGAGGAACTGATGTCATATTGCTGATAAAGGAATGACTATTTCTGACAGTTCTGATTATGAAGAACTGGTCTGATTGACTGTATCTGACAGTCCTGAAATTTGAATACTAGTAATATAAATTTCATATAGTTAATATACTATTAACTGGGTGACTGTGTCTGACAGTCCTAATTTTGATGGAACTAGATAAGTTCCGTACTAAGCTCAGCTACTGTATCTGACAGTCCTAAAACTGTAGAACTGAACTGAGTTCTATTACTGAGACTGGATTTAAAACTGAGACTGTGGGAGGTAATCATCTAACCGACATGCCCTGAAACTGAACTGGTGGGGTCCA
>NC_061117.1:131388344-131437328 GCF_002878395.1 Capsicum annuum
GTCCAATATGTAACTCCATCTGGAAAGGTGTCAGTACCGTACAATGGGTAAAGAAAAGCTATGTTTAAACCCTCTCTGATAGGGAGTTCTTCCGTCAACCCCTTCTAGTAGGAAAAACTCAAATGAGGTGTATAATCCCTAAACTCATAGGGTACATCTCAACCTACGCTGGATACATAGTTTTGGAATTCAAGGATTGCTTCTAAGGATCACACCCTTACAGGCTAATAGGTCAGTCCCATCCTTGGGTTCACTCGGTACTGAATCAGGATCACACCCTTACAGGCTAATAGGTCAGTCCCATCCTTGGGTTCACTCGGTACTGAATCCTACTCCTAACTAAAGTGACACTGAACTGATTTAAACTAAACTGAACTGTTATTGATATTATCTTTTAGCTGATTTGAACAGAGTTCACTAAATTCCGTTGACTGACGAAAAACTACTGAGATCGGATAACTGACTGAAATTACTAAGTTTTCCTGAGTCATGTAACTAACTGAATTCTAATGATCATGGCTTGAATGGGAGTATCATGAAAAATGACGCTGGCTCTAGGTATACAGCTAAATTTTTGGGTACAAGTACCCCCAGGACTCGATAGCATGAAACTGACAAGACTTGACACTTTGTGAACACATAACCAATATCAACAATTTATAATACAATAAGTTGGGGATTTCATGAAACACATGGTTGTCATAATTTTGTACATGGATGGAATTGCAAATAGATATGTCATACTTTCCTTAACCTAATCCCATGAACATTCCATCAAATACTCATAATGCACACAACATCATGGAAGTCAGTCTTGGTCATAAGGGTAAAGCATGCATTTATTATTTGAGTCACAATTGAGCTAAAATACCCAATTTCTATCCTCCTAGCCATTTTGTCAAACACCCTACATGCAGAACTTAGGGCATAGGTGAAATCATCAAATTACACATCATAAACAACTCAATTCATTGATTTCATTTTGCATGCTAACGTAGTTTTATGAAAACACATAAAGATTCCAACTTGGGAATCATACAACAAGATAAACATGGTTATAAACCACCCACAATATAAATATCATGTTTTATAATTTGAAAGAGGGTTATTGGACTTCATAGATGAAAGGAATCCATAAATTAACACTTAACATACCTTAGTTGCTGATTTTACAAAGATTGATGGAGAGATTCTTGAATTTGAGTATTGAATTTGAATCTTTAATTGAAATCTCTAACTTGTTCTTGAGAGAAACTCTATATTTTAGGTGAAATATGGCTGAATCATATGTTATTGGGTTTATCTAATGATGGGAAATTGACCCTTTTGCCCTTAAAAATGTGGACATTTCATGACTAAAAACTGGGTGCTGATGCTATAAGCGACGCGATACTTAACGTGTCACTCTATGATCACATCGAGCCTTAGAAGTTTTGGCTCTGGCAGCCTACACAAATATTGACCACCGCAATTGGCGATGCGGCGCGCCATGATTGTATTAGTCCACTGTTTTAGGACTCTGAACATGATCTAAATGTGTTCTGAAAAATCCAAAAATTGTTTGGAAACACCTATTGACCTTTTTGATCGTGAACTAATAAAATATGGATCATTAAAGGATGTTAAGGTGGCAAAATGAGATTGCCAACTTTCAAAGGCCAATAATAGGCTAAGTCTGTGAACCTAGCTAGAATTTTTTAAGTTTGGAACCCCTTGAAAAGCTTAAAGGACTGAATTAAGCTTGATGATTTTATGGGGTCTTACAATATCTCCTCCTTGAGAACATTCATCCTTGAATAAGACTTACTAAGAGGGAAGAAAGGATAAATTGACGTACATACTAAACATGAACAACAGGAACATGATTCCATGACTGACATGACCAATAAACTGAATGTATTATACTGAACATGCATATCTGGTGCATGGTTAACTGGTTCATGAATGCATAATTGAATATGCAATGGTAATTGATACCAAGTTTATCATGGAAATCTGAGCATGAAACTGGATAAGTTCAAAGGAGACTGTTTCCTTAAATTGAAAATATTAATGAGCCTGAAATTAATTACTAGGTATGCACGAGCTAAAACACGTAAATGTAACTAAGTATGGAACGTGATACATGAGCTGGATATCATGATCTAAACTGAGTACCTTGAATACGCGACTTACGACTGAGGTCGGAGTTTGAGGGTCAACTTATAAGTACCACCTTACTCCAAACTGGATTCATTACGAGAAGAGATAATGGCATGTTTTATGTCATGAGAGTTTGGGGAATTATCGTGTATCTACCCCTTGGGACACTAGGTCCCTCGAAGAATACTAATTTTGCTGAGATACTGAGAAAAACTAGGGCGATACACAAGGCATCTACGAACTAAATCGCGGCTAGATATCCAGGATCTGAAGCTAAGACAAAGTGATTATACCTTACACACTGCAACTGAGACTACCAAAAAGATTTATGTGGGTGCTGAGCACGAATGTATAAATATATACTAACTTTATCTGATTAACTAAATAACTTATATCTAAATACAGGGCGTGTAAGACTAAACTGTACTTAGTCTGGATACCTGGACTGAGACTATAGGGTATTATACATAGGAGGTAATGACTGACTGGGCAACATAAGGTAACTGAGCATGAGTAAGGAAAAACTATATTACCTTAGGAACGCAAGACCAGGCGTCTAATCATGATTTGGAAATACTCTGTAAACTAAGGTACTGTAATACTAATAACTGATTAACTAATGGCCATATGCTATGGTCGGGTAATCTTAAAACTGGATTGAGTTTCTGATCTAACTATTGGACTAGGAATGTGACTGAGATTACAGCTAAGATGGTAATTGAGACTATAATCGTAACTAAGTCTGTAACTGAGACTGAATGCTGATTTTCTATAACTAAGGTTTAGATTGGTATGGGAGTACTGAATTTTGATGGCTAAGTAACTGATAGCTGAAAGCCATGGTTCTGCAGGACTATCTGAGTCCTTTACTAAATATTGATTACTGAACTGACACTGTAACTGAGGCCTACGGGATGGAACATTAACACAGTAGATTCACTGAGGGATCTAAACTGAGGGTATACATGGTATAATCTAAGTTTGACTAAATAGTAGGAGTAAAGTCATGAATTGTGTGGGCTAAGCATATTGTAAAGCATGACATGAGTACATGAGTCATGAGCTGCACGAACTAGGTTTGGAATTTCTGAATTCATGGAACATGATCCTCAATATTGGATGAACTTGGATTCCTCATACGAGGAACTTGAAACACAAACTATTCTATGAAAAGTACAAGGATATAACCTGTATTCGTGGGACTGAAATAGAAAACATGCGTAAGTATCGTGATGGTTGAAGTATAAAACCTTGCACTGAGATAGGAATAGGTTGGGAATCATCTTACCGTATGGATTTCCTACACATACTGGTATTAATACTAGAACCTGAAGGCCTGACTTTTAGAGATTTCATAACTGGACAGTTCCTTCATACCTTTCGGGCTGTGTTAGACTGACTCACTGGGGTGGGGACTAGAAAAAGGTCCTGTTAACATTTAGTCTGACCTTAAAGCTGACTGCTATGCAAAGAGTTACAAAAGAAAAAGGAAACTCCTGAATCTGAAGAAATGTGAACATGTAAATGAGGGATCTATAACATACCAGTGGCTAAATCAAGAGGACTTTCCTGTTCCTAGGCCTTGGAGCCTGGTACCCCATCTCTACAATTATTTTTTAACTTTGGTACTGGTAAACTAGCTGAAGATGGAACTGGGGTTGAAAACTTCTATCTATGCTGAGAATGGTTACCACCCTATGACTCTGGCTGAGAAAAACTATAACTACCAGTTCTAGCCCTCTTATTTTCCCTCTCCTTCTTCTTAAGTTTCTGCTCCTCAATCTGTTGAGCATGGACCATAAGCCTAGATATGTCCATCTCCTTAATCAACATTGCAGTCCTGCACTCCTTAACCACTCTACCTGATATCCCAGACATAAACTTATTCATTGTAGATCTACTGTCTGTTACTACATGAGGAGCGTACCTGGCTAACTGTGTGAACTTGAGGGAGTATTCTTTGATGCTCATGCTACCTTGTCTGAGGTTGATGAACTCTAACACTTTGGCTTCTTTTTGCTCTAGGGGAAAGAATATACCTAAGAAAGTCGTAGCAAACCCTTCCTATTCTATAGGCTCTGCATCTGTACCCCTACCTACGTTCTACTGCTTAAACCATGTATGGGCTATATCTTGTAGCTGATAGGAAGATAACTCTGCACTCTCACTGGAAGTCACTCCCATGATATTTGTGACTTTTTGAACCTGGTCGAAAAACTCCTATGGATTTTCTTCGGACTTAGAATCGGAGTATAGGGAAGGATTCATTCGGGTGAAGTCCTGAATCCTGGCTGCAGCTGAATTGGCCATTGGGTTGGCCAAAATAACAGTTGACCATTTATTCTGAGTTGTGACTGAATTAGCTAGAGTAGTAAATGCAGTCCTGAATTCTCCATGGGAAATAAGTTCATCCAGGGGATCTAACTGAATGGGCTGAGGTGTTGACTGATTATTGATTCTCCTTTTGCTAGGCCCTTTGGGAGGCCTATTCTGTAAATGAAAGGAAGAGCAAATTAGATTGGGATTTTAGTGGAGCTCATGCTCACTCACATGACATAAATACTGAAAGAAGGGAAATTGTTCCTAAAACATGTCATAGCCTCCTGCCCATAAGTGTGGTGCACAACACACCCATGACCAAGAATCTACTTGATGTGGCTTCTCAGACTTTCTAGGATACTGTTGAACCTTAGGCTCTGATACCAAGTTTGTAACGCCCCAAATATAGTACTCGGAATACTATACGGTGCTCATAATCCTAAAGGGCCATAAGCTAACCCATGACTGATATTTGTAACTGAGCCCTGAATAATAATGGTAATATCGTAAATGTAGAAACATGAACTAATAGGCCATAAGATTCAATACTGATACATAACTGAAAATATGGTATAACAACACCAAAACAACTGAAATAACTATCTGAACATGCTGTAGTCTGAAAGCCTCTAAAACTGAACTATCTAAATAAGGAGTTGATGGGACAATCCCATAACTAACCCCATCTGCTAAAATAAACTAAGTACTAAAAGAATGAAATAATCAAATAATAACATCCTCGAATGATGAGGACTCACTGCTAACTCTAATTGCTGAAACTGGAATGCTACTGATACTCTGGAGCGCGTGCTCCTGAACCTATGGTATAAAACACCATAGCACAAATACATCAGTATGATTAAATGTACTGGTATGCAAGTGAGTAGTCTGAATGCAATGTTTCATATGCATGAACAATACTAACTCACTGAATAACATGAATGTGAGAATACACGCATGAATACGTAATTGTATTTGAGATCGTGATAACACTGACTCGTGAATTTTGATAAAATAGA
Source organism: Capsicum annuum (assembly GCF_002878395.1). Taxonomy (NCBI): domain Eukaryota; kingdom Viridiplantae; phylum Streptophyta; class Magnoliopsida; order Solanales; family Solanaceae; genus Capsicum; species Capsicum annuum. Next base: position 131,393,825 of record NC_061117.1, read on the forward strand.
TTTACTAATATCTGGGTACTAAAATTGGGATATTGAAAGACCAAGTCTATTGAGTACTGACGAACTGATGTCATATTGCTGATAAAGAAATGACTGTTTCTGACAGTTCTAATTATGAAGAACTGGTTTGATTGACTATATCTGACAGTCCTGAAATCTGAATACCGGTAATATGAATTTCATATAATTAATGTACTATTAAATGGGTGACTGTGTCTGATAGTCCTGATTCTGATGGAACTAGCTGAGTTCCGTAGTGAGCTGAGCGACTGTATCTGACAGTCCTGAAATTGTAGAACTGAAATGAGTTCTATTACTGAGAATGGATCCAAAACTGAAACTGTGGGAGATAATCATCTAACCGACATTCCCCAAAACTAAACTGGTGGGGTCCAACCTGTAACCCCAGCTTAAAGAGTGCCAGTACTATGCCATGGGTAAAGACAAACTGTGAGTAAACCCTCTCTGGCAAGGAGCTCTTCCGTCAACCCCTTCTAATAGGAAAAACTCAAATGAGATGTCTAATCCCTAAACTCATAGGTTATATCTCAACCTATGCTGGCTATGTAGTTCTGGAACACAAGGATTGATTCTAAGGATCACACCCTCTACAGGCTAATAGGTGAGTCCCCATCCTTGGGTTCACTCGGTCCTGAATCCTTCTCCCAATTGAAGTGACATTGAACTGATTTAAACTGAACTAAACTATTACTTATAGTATCTTTTATCTGATTTGAACAGATTTCACTAAATTCCATTGACTGACGGAAAACTACTGAGATCGGATAACTGACGGAGATTACTAAGTTTTCCTGAGTCATATAAATGACTGAATTCTAATGATCATGGCTTGAATGGGAGTATCATGAAAAATAACACTGGCTCTAGGCACACAGCTAAATTGTCAGGTACAAGTACCCCCAGGACTTGATAGCATGAAACTAACAAGACTTGACACTTCGTGAACACATAACCAATATCAACAATTCATAATACAATAAGTTGGGGATTTCATAAAACACATGGTTATCATAATGTTGTACATAGATGGAATTGCAAATAGACATGTCATACTTTCATCAACCTAATCTGATGAACATTCCATTAAATACTCATAATGCACACAATATCGTGGAAGTCAGTCTTGGTCATAAGGGTAAAGCATGCATTTATTATTTGAGTCTCAATTGAGCTGAAATACCCAATTTCTTTCCTCTTAGCCATTTTTTTAAACACCCTACATGCAGAACTTAGGGCATAGGTGAAATCATAAAATTACACATCATAAACAACTCAATTCATGGATTTCATCTTGCATGCTCACGTTGGACACCTATAAGTGTTGTAACCTTCTCCTTTTAAGTATGGTGCACTACACACTCATAAAAAGGACTCTACTCGACATGGCTTTATGGACACCCAGTGACTCTAAATCATTCTCTGATACCAAGCTTGTCATAACCTAAGCTAGGGCCTGGCCGTGATGGGTATCTCAAGCCCACAATGGATCGGAGACCACCCCCATTGCCTAACCTCATGAGAATAAATTAATAATAATAACAATGCAGAAGCTAATTAAAAAGTAATAAGAAGACGAATAAATGTCTCAATAAAACTAAGAGTCAAAACAATAACCAACCAACCCACATCTGTCCACAAAATCCTCTAAAGCCAAAATAGTAACTAGTCAGGACATGCCCTCGACTATGACAGAGAAGAATCCAAAAGTACTATGAAATTAAGGAAAGAATGATGAAATGATAAGGCCTTCAGAAGAATGGAGGCTTACCACTTCACAGCAACTCAATGAATGTGCTAATCCACCTAATGCTATACAGGAGTAACAAAAGTATCTTTCAACCCTACATCATGAAATGATATAGCATTCTAGGATGATCAGTGGGATAAGAATTGACATGTAACTCAAGGAAAGTGATAACATAATTCCATGACCAAAATCAGTTAAAACCCATATGCACACATACATATATATATATATTAAGATACTGGGATAGGGTAAGGATAATGAACATAAGCGTTTAAAATCATTAACCGGGACTGTGTAGCTCGATCCATCCTAAGGGCACCCATGGGCTATATGGGTTTAGCTTTCCCTGTTGAAAGGACCTCAGTGCATTTAGCCAGACGAACCGAGGAAAAACCAAAAGAAATCTAAAGCCACTATGGGCAATAGACATCCCAAAGATATATATATATATATATATATATATATATATATATATCAAGTGTGTGTCAATTAGACGGTCATATAATCTTTAAACGCTGGCAAATGTGGTTTCCAGTGTTCGTATCCTCGGGTCTTACACCATCACAGTGAGCTATACAATCCTCTTTAAGCCCAAATTAAAATAATTTGCATATAAACCAATTCATTAACCCAAGAGTCATTTATTAAGGCATTTACCACTTGGTATCGTCAGATCAACACGTTTGCAAGCTAATATAATCATTCCAAACTATTTCACACAACCAAATTGGACTCCCAAGTTCTATTAAAATCAAAACCATGGCCACCAAGGCCATCCAAATATATTCTTATATCCAATTATCCATTAATGCAATGCATTGAGTTAACAAGCAAGTTAAACCATGCAATTTACCATAATAAAAATCAACTTACAAAGTGGGTTAAGGTTCACACAATTTCAAGCCAAAATTCATCAAATTTGGGGAAACCCATGTCCCCATTCCAACCATTTAAATAATATATCAATTCAGTCCCAAAAATATAAATTTAAGGCATGAATAATCAATTCAAAACATGGGACAAGTAATTCATTCAGTAATAACCAGAACCCCTCAACCTTATTTCAAAACCAAAAATTCAAATCACATGATGAATTCTCTATGAAACCCTTAAGCTTACTTGGTTAAGGTTTTAGAGAAGAGAATGGGAGTGTTTGATCTTTTTAACTGAAGGAGGAAAGGTTAATTTTATGTTTATAAGTCATGGAAAAGGTGAAAAGATCAAAAGCCCCTCACCCCTAAGTGAAAAAAAATTAAACTGGATAATATTTACACCTTAGCATGGCACGGCCTTATCGCAGAGGTTATCCTCCGTGCCATGCCGTTATTATAGAGGGTAACCTCCATGACGCACTGATATCGCAGATCCTCACTGCCTCGGGATCCCAAAATGACCTCAAATCCCTTCCAAAGATTTCAAAGTTTTTCAAAATTACGCTTTTAACATCCCTAAACACCATTCAAGTCAAAAATTGATATTACGCATGCGAGAGGGTCAAAAATAAGATGATCAAAATTGTAAGGGTCTTACAACAAAGCTCAAATATTAAATTCCAAAAGATGCAACGAAAAACTCGATAAAAGGTAATTTTTTTTCAATGATAAAAAAGTTGTTCTATGCAGAATGAAGAACACAGGCCAGTAAGGTTGCTTCTTACAGGACAAACCTTATTTAATGCGTGAAAGACTAAGGGTTGCAGATGATCACTACATGGACAGAGTAAACTAAAATCTCCACAGCATGATGTGATGGTTCCCGATAAATAAGGTGCCTAAAACAGATTGCCTCTCTCTAGGCCTGATGGTTTAGGTCCCAAAGAAAAAGCCTTTCAACTTTTTTCTCCTATTAAAAGAACAATATAAGTGGGGAAGCAAAGAAATGAGGAATCAAAATTTCATATTTACAAATTACTCTAAGTACAAAGGGTCACCTCAAAATCTCGAAGGTGGAACCTTGGGAGTATAAACAAGCATACAAAGTATACATACCATGTTCTCTTAGCGTTTTCTAGCTCTTGGAATGAACCAGCAACTTCAAAACAAGACCCGACAATAGGGCCCATCCTCCGAATTGGTGACACACTCCTAGACGCCTTAGAGCTTTCTTCTAATGGAATAACCTCAGGAGTCTATCCTCACTCTAAAGGTTCTAGTTTTTTTTAATTTTCTCCCTCTAAAAAATTGAGGCTTGACCTCGGGGGCATGGTTTGTCGCGACATCAATAAGAACATGAAGTCGACTCCAAGGTTCTCAGCCTATTAGATTGGTGTCAATGATTTAGGGAGATAAAACCACCAAACCAAATGTCTGGCCTGCAAGGAAAAGTTTTAAGGATAAACATATCTAAAGAAAATAACAACTGACATAAGACAGTAAAAGTACCATGGTTTTTTGCCTTCCAACCAAATCGATTTGATAGATACACCAAGGATTAACTAGTAGTTATAGAGACAATAAAAACCTTCTCTACTTACGAGCAAAATTCTTCAACAAAATAGATAAAGGAGATTACTGTAGGGGGGCAGCATTGAGTCGCTGCACATAGTTTATGCATGATAAGTTAGTAACAATAAATTATAAAGAATACTGCATAATAAAAGAAAGACCCCAGCTTGAGTTTCTCACGGTGAGTCTTCAAACACGTGGAATGAATAACTTTGGAAGGTCCTTGAGGGCTAGGACCACAAAATGGTCAGCCCAACCACGATCTTAGGGATCATCCAAGTTTCCCAGGAGGGACCTCTGTTCTTGATCAGATAGTTGTACTATTCCTCCTAAAGCTAATCGTGGGGAATAGAATAGGAGTAAATGAATTAGGAAAAGTACCTTGCCACCAACCAAAGTGGCTAACGCATGAAGGCAAGCAAAAATTCTCCACACTCCTGGGTTGAATTGGTCCACACACCTCTATGGTATTGCAGAACAAAGTGATTACTTTGTCTGAAGGTTATCTGAAACCCATACAAAATAGGTAGGTGTAGACGAAAAGGCAGCCAGGCCTTGAAATAGTAACTCTTTCAAAGGAATAGGAGGATTCTACTCAGAATTTGTCAGGAGATCACCCACAATCTCTCCAGACAACGACTAGGTTGTCCTCCTTCACAATAGAGCCTAATTCACTCACCAGTCTGTCTTTTCTTTTTGTTTTTTTTTACAAGATGGTACTTTGAAGTCTTTTTCAAATGAGAAAAATTAGGGATGATTTTATGAACAAATAACTCAAACAGGTCAGTCTCTCTTTCCGCCTTCTTCATGATGCTATTGTTGGCCAAGGAAAGGGAGGCAGGATTCAAGAAAGAACCAGACATAATGGATCAAAATGCAGGCCCACAAAAAAAGACAAGCAAAGATTTGCAAAACCAGAAAAGGGCAGGGTGATCTAAGTGCGGTGGAACGCCCCCAATTTTCATGCAAAAAAAGATAACTTATCCTAGATGCCTCGAGAAGAATGCAACAATTATGGACTCATATGAAAAGGGGCAATCCGTAAAGAAAATACAACATTTTGACATGTCCGTAGATAGAAGGATGCAGGCGTGTTGAGTAGTGATCCTCGTTTTTCTTTCAGTCACTCAAGAACTACTAAGTGTAGTATCCCGAAAGCCGAAGGGATTATATGTATCGAGTAAAATTTTATTGAAGATGCGTGGCAAAATAAGGAAAGAAAATTTGAATAAATTATCATGAGAATGAGTGCAGAGTGTACAAGAAGCTTCCCTCGAGCTAACGACAGTGGAACCGTCTTCTCGTAAAGGATAAGATTCAACAACTCGCCACCCCCGGTGACATGGCAGAAAAGACAAGCAAAGACACTCAGGAGTGCGGACGAACTCTTATAGAGCTAGACATTGCATGAACATTAGCTGGCTCACTAACGGTTCAAACACGTGGTGTGCCAACATAGGATTAAGTCCTTTAGGGCTTAATTATCGAATTCTAATTGGCTAAGGCTTGATATTGTAACATATAAATAGTTGCCCATTCTCATTTGTAAAGAGATCAAATCATTCACTCTCTTATACAATACAATAGTTTTACTTGGTCTTCAAGCTTTTTCTTATTCTTTATTCTTCATATAGCTTTTGATAAACTACCTTACCTCCGTCAACAACTCGAAAAGCTTGGATTAAATCTCGAATGTTTTCCTATCTAGCTCGTCTAGATTTATTTGCTTTACCTTACTAATTTCATTTATTTTATATCTGGTTAATTTCTTTATCACCAAGTGGCTAAACTACTAGTATATCAAACAAAAAATAAGGTTACTCATTTACAAATTTAACTGTGTCAAATTCATGATAAACAGAAGTTATTCCTAAAAACAAGATTGCACGAAACTACTGAATATTTTACCAGCATCTTCAAAAAGTAAAAATCATTGTCATTTTTTAAGTACCTGGTCTGAAAACACTCGCTATGAATGACCTAATTGGAATCTAAAGGCCTATGTGGACTCAAGAAAATCAGGTACCTTCCAGTCTTTGTATTTTGATGACATGACATTAATTCTACCAACTACCTTCAACTATGGTTCATCTTGTATGTACTATTACTAGTAAGGAGTAAACTCACCACAAAACAAAGTAAAATAAAAGGAAAAAGAAAAAGAAAAACCATGCTATAGCGTGCATAGGTCAATTTTAAAAGATGAACGATAGTATTATTTTTAATTATTTTTAATTTTTCTTTTGTAATAAATATTCGTCTCCACAATTTCTCTCTTCCAACACCCCACTTCTCTTGCCTTCAAACTCTTTTCATTCTATCCTATTTCTCCCTCTTTCCTAACATTTATTTGTTATCGTTCATTTTTTACTTGTCACGTTTTAATTTATGAGAGGCAAATTAATTAATTTTCAAAAATAAATTGACTTTGATTTATTCAATATTTTAAATATAAATTTAAATATTTCAAAATTATACGAAAAATATCAAAGCTAAATTGACTTTGATTAATTCAATATTTTAAATATAAATTTAAATATTTAAAAATTATATGAAAAATACTATAAGTTGCAATCTTGTTAATATTAGTATGATGAGAAAAGATGAAAAAAATTGTTTCTTCTTTGACTTGATTTTCAAAATAAAGATTTATTGTTAACAACTTTTGCATGCTAAATTAGCAATTTAAAAATAGTTTGTTACTCTTAATAACAACAATGGCGACTGCTTCCCTAATGTATGATCTTATATGTTTCAGTTGTGTTTGAGAAGCAGATCATGTAGATTATAAATTGGACAATGATGATGAAAACGAAATATATTATAGAAAAATTTAGTATTTTTGGTAAACAAAAACTTCATTTTTATTGTAAACTATTTACTTTTTTATATATAATTGAAATTTTCCCTATTAGTTAATCTCCAATTTTAATGTAACTGGAAATGAAAATTGTACTTGCACGTTTTCGCTGAATAATCAAAACAGAGATGTCGTATGGATTGTGTTTCTACTTTCTACTGAACTAATATTTACATGAATCAAATATTTTCACTAAATTAAACAATTTAATGAAAAGTTTCAAAATAAAATGCTAATTTGTACGATCACTTGACCGTAATAATGGCAAAAAGCTTATATGAGTGACAAATATCTCTCAAGTCATTTGCGTTGTGTAAATGAAATGACACGTATTATTTCAGAACGTGTAAGCACATTTAGCACACTTCTAAGTTCTCTAATTACTCCATCCGGTCTAAAATAATTGACATTTTAACTTTTGAAAGTTAATTAAATACACGAACTAAGCGAAGAGATTCGACATCTACAATATATATATACATAAAAAATAATTTTAACCATGTACATATAGTATAATTTTCCATCAAAGGGGGTTCATCCGAACCCCTACCTTGTATGCAGCTCCACCGGATCAAATGCTTATCATTATGTCAAAATTCAAAAGTTATACTCCCTCCATTTAAAAAAGAATGACCTACTTTTTTATTTAGTCCGTTTAAAAAATATTGACCCCTTTATTTTTTTGACAATACTTTAATTTCAACTTTCTATATGACATGTTTAGGACAATAAAATTAAAGCGCATTTTGATACATTTGACATAACTTTAATTTAAGGCGACAAAATTCAAAGTTCTTTTTTATTTTCTTAAAATTTGTGTCAAATCAAAATAGGTAATTCTTATTGAAACGGAGTAGTTGATAACAATGACACAAATTTATTTCTTAATTAAGGCAATCAAAGAAGCGTCATGTTCATCATTACTCTCCAAGAACCACCCTAGATATGTGAATCCCTCAAAGCATGTGAAGTGTACGGCTAACCTAATAAAAATTGCATAAGGGGTCGACAGGAGGCTACCATACTATTTCTAAGCCTACTATAATTGTATAATCATTCATATGAACAATTATTTACACCGACACAATATCTGTGCTATATCCACAAATCGTCTCTTATTAGCCTCATCGATTTTTAAACCTGCCCATCCCATCTTAGAACAGGTCATAATTTGGGATGACATCCGATAGATCCAACAAATATTAAGCAAGAAATGTCAAACAAAAAGTATTATTTGGATCTACGGCTCGTAAGCCGTATCAAGAATTGGCCAAGTTGTCTAGTAAAATCAACACATAAGAACAGGGTCAAACTAGAACTTGACAATCTTACCAACTGCACCATCAATAATACTTGTTTAACTTAATTATAAAATACACATATAGTTAGCAGAAAAAAGAAAAAGCAGCCAGGCTTCGGAAAGATCTGGACCACAAAAGTGTATTATACCAATCCTACCGTGCTGTTTTCATGATTCGAACCATGATACTTTGGTAATATTAATTAACGGAATTAATTATCAAGGATGAGCAATTTTGTTTTGAGAATCATCAAGTCTGTTGATAAGGTAGAGTGCATTACTTGTAACTCTAGCAACATTGGTAATCTTGCGTTTCACCTCAGACCTAAGTTTGCCGTCAATTTCTTTGAACCCATCAAGACAAGTGTCTTCATTGGTCAAAGCAGCACTGACCCACGTCTCCAAATTGCTCATTTGCCACTTGAATGCATTGCCTCTGCGGAGATGCTTGAGTTCTGACAGAGACTTGCTCAGCTCATCCATTGAGTCACCAATCTGTTCAATGCAGTCACTCTTTGCTCCTTTCTCTCTCTTGCTTTCCACTTTCAGCTGGGATAGGAAGCCAGACGATTTGTGGGCGCGGGAAAGGCTGACTTTCACCGCGGCTTGAGCTAAATCTTGTGGAGTCTTGATGGCAGAGCCAGAGTAGGAAGAGAGAGTTCTGACGCAAATTGTAGGATAGCTAGCGTGCACGCAAGATGTGCGGACAATGTCAGTAGAAGAAGAAGACGACAATGATAGTGTGCTTATTGGCTTATTCCCACTGGTGAAGTGGGAAAGATGGAAGAGAAAAAGAGCAAGAAGTAGCTTTTTCATCATTTCTTAGCTTAAACAACGGATTCTTGATTTGTTATGATGTTTCTTTTGTGAATGTATGTTGTTATAGGCTGTTGGTAGGGGGCAGATTGAAAGGGTATTATTATTAGAGAACAAGGAACAGGGAGGAGACAGGGTTGGGGAGTGGGGGTGGGGGTAGGGGGAGGTTAGTTGTGATTTCTTTAATTGTAGGGGTTGGTGAATTAATGAGCATGCATTTATAGGTCTTCAAATATTGAAGGAAGAACCAAAGCAAATGTTATCTTGGCCTGTTCCCATCCTCATTTTAGTCTAACGTCTATAAAGAGATTTATTAAGAGTGGGTAGCTTTCATGAAATTATCATGTGAGATTCGACTGTTAATTACACAATTATAGGAACACGTTTAAGTTAAGGTATCACATAGTTGGAACCTTAGCAAATCAATATATATATATATATATATATATATATATATATATATATATATATATACTAGATGCTCACCGGCGCGTGCTAGAACGGACCCAATATATGTTATCTTTTTATCTCAATTTATGTGATATAAATAAAATTTAGATAATCAATTATATTTTTAATATGCTTTTAGATAATTTAAGGTATTAACTAATGCAATTTATAATTTTTTTGGCACTGTACTGTAATTTACTATTTTAAGTTGTTAGCTATTGTAATCTATAATACTCTCCTTCACTACTAGAAATTAGCCCTATGACAACGGTTCAAAAACTGTTGCAATAGATACAAAAACCGTTGCGATAGAGCTACCGTAACGGTTTGGCAGGCGTTGCATATGTGAGCGTTGCAATAGAGCTACCACAACGACTTTTGCAACGGTTTCAACAACCGTTGCAATAGATATACATATTACAACGGTTCATTTTAACACCTATTGGGACGCTTCATATTGTCTATAGCAACAGTTAAGAACCGTTGCAATAGACTATATTGCAATGATAGAAAACCATTTCAATAACTTCTATTGCAACAATTTTTGAATATCTACTGCAACACTTATTAGTTTGTAGCAACGACTTTTAACTATTTATTGCAACGCTTTTTGACTCCTATTGCAACACTTTTTGATGCCTATTGCAATGTTTTTTGCTACCTATTGCAATGCTTTTTAATACCTATTGCAACATTTTTTTGCTACCTTTTGCAATGATTTTTGCCCCTATTGCAACAATGACTATATATATACAGGGAATTATAGTGCTAACAGATGAAAACGAGAGTATCCAAAAAAAAATAAAAAAAATTAACCTTCAGAAGGTGATATTCTTAGCACATCATTACCCTGGACTCATCAGTTTTAATAGGAAAGAGGATTTATAAGAACACTTGTTATTGAACATGATGCCAAATGTTGTACAAAAACTATTTACACACACAAGCATAATGAAAGTTCACAATTAATCCTTGGCAATTTCTGAGCTAGCAGCCAATATGTGCTACAACTTACTGAACAAGAAAACATCAAAAGATACCATATCGTTTCCTTCCTTGCAGCATTGACCAACAGCCTTATCGCCGAAGGAGTACCTTTGATCTGTAACATACAAAGGAATTTCACAATTGAAGAGCATGTAGAAGACGCTTAGATTGCTATTTCGCGCAAAAGCTATGGACAACATCTCTAGCTTCTTAGTATGGGCACTCATGAAATAAAGCACCTAATTTGTAAGGAGGCCACCTTGAGTTGCACATGGTCATTATGGAAGTAACTACTGCTTGACGTAAAACACAAAGCGAATTCCTCTTTGATGATTTAGGAAGATTCCACGCTGATATATACTCGTTGCACTAGACGCACTTGAATAATTCCAAGTAACAGGTTTTTCATCCCTGTCCAAACCTTCTTGCATCAGATTTTTAATGAGATTACTGAGTTATCAGAGAAAGAGAAACTGCAAAAGCAGCCAACATAGCTTTTCCTTAGTAATCAATAAGCTAAGTTTTGAGTACATCTACGTGACATGAAAGTCAAATTTGAAGTTCAAGGGAACACTTCCAAAACAACATGACAAAGGCCAGATAGCATTACTTGGACCACTAACAGTTACTTGTAAAAAAAATAAGGCTATAGAAGAAATTGAAGAGGCATGACTCATATATTGATAAGGAACTTGAGATATTTCCAAAAGTTGAACAAACACCAAAAACAAAAGATAAGTCAATTATGCGGAAGTAACTCTTAAATTGATAGCTTTAATGTATCAAAATAATTACCCTGCACTCTCACAGAAAAAAAGAGAACCAAAACAGACTGACTTCACACTTGAAATATTAGCTTGTCTAGGTGCAACTCAAACTGATATGGGTTCATCTGTTATTGCTAGCTACATATCAGGACTTAATTAGAGTGAATTCTAAATAGAAGTGGGAAAATGAGCAAATAGGTGCTAGTAGGTGTGGAAACAACTAATAAGTTAAACAGACCAGGACTCGAATCTGTTAAATTTTCTTCTATTTTCTCCCGAACCGACATATTTTTTTCAGATTAAAATCCTTCCAAAGGTAAAATGTAACAAATTCAAATATCTTCTATTAGGTTCCTGTTGCTAGCAGCCTGTGGTACTCCAGGTTCCCTGGCAATAATCCAGTAACAAGGGAGGAAATACTATAGCAAATAACATCCACATCTACAACTTTTTATGGGAAAGGAACATATGACTATTCCAGCAACTACTTATGAGCCTTGTGGAAAAAAATATAAACTATGTGATAGACCAAATACCTGTACTTTTCTGTCGTATGAGATTAGGGTGCAACCTTTGACATCAGCTAATGTTTTTGGTGTCACCTGCAATAATTGTCAAGATTTAATACTGTAGAAACTAGAAACAGTTGATACCTACCAAAACACCGCCTTGAAATGTATTACAGTCATTACGTCCATGCAGTACTCATTATTTTGGATCAAATGATTTAGGATTTCTGATATGTCAAGTTAAGGAAACTAAATTGCACTTTGCGGTGATTGAGAAAAACTTATTACTATTGGAAGCATCTTATGATTTAGATATTAATAAATGAACTCAGGCTCTCCAAAATAAGATTAAAAAGAACCAATACCTTGCTTCTCGTCTTCCTCTTCTTCTTCTTCTTCTTCTTCATCATGCTGCTAAGGAGGGCTCGAGAATACACACTCATTTTCCAGTGGAGGTCCACAGAGTTCCTTGTTCCAATGAAGTGTTATTTTGTCATAAAGGTGGAGTTAGTTTTCCCCGTAGAAATTGTCAGAAAGATCTGTCGCCTTTAACTTTAGCAGATTGTCAAAAGATGAAGCAAGGGTGCCCTCGAGAGCGCTATGTGACAGGTTAAGATAGAGTAATTTCGGAAATTATTCACGCACGTTAATGGAAGTGTACTACCTAACAAATTATCTGATACATCAAGCATCAGCAGAGTTGATGCTTGAAACTGAGAAGCCACAGGATTTCCACCACACAAACGGTTGCTTCTCAAAGACAACATAAGAAGTGTATTATTATACAACAACCAAGAGGGAACATTTTCTGTAAGGGAATTATAGGACAACGATAGGGACTTCAACTTGTGTTGTTTGGCAATGAACAAAGTAATCGCATGGCCATAGTTCTGGTTCAGTCTAGTATTTCGTAAGTCAAGGGACACAAGTTGAAAATATGGAACCCAAGATAGAGTTTCAGTGTCAACTTCAAACTCATTATTTGTAAGATCAATGACTTCAAGACTGGAGAAGTTACCAAATGATGCAAACAAGAGAAGTCCATAAAACCTATTATGTGAAAGACGAAGAGTCTTGAGCAGAGTGAGGTTGATGAATATGGATGAAGAAATAGTTCCCTCAAAATGATTGAAATAAAGATCTAAAGAAACCAAAGAAATCATTCCACCAAGGCATGGATCAAGTACACCTTATATAAAGTTATCCTGAAGATTTAACACCTGCAGGTTCCCAAGTGTACAGATTCCTGAAAAGTATAACAAGTAGTTAATATCCAGAAAAAATATAACTTTGTTAAGCAAAATTTCAGCACCCAATTTCACTGTAACACGATCAGTAAAAGTAAAGATGCATAATGTTCATTCTACAATCTGCAAAGACTGGGAGTCAGCAACCCAGCTTTACTAGACAAAACACATGAAGGGCAGCCCGGTGCACTAAACCTCACTTTATGTGTGAGATGAAAAATACCATATAAAAACAATAAGCAAAAGAGGTGACACTACAGAGTAAAATGTCCCATTATAGTGGTTAAGTTTAAGCCAAGATGGAACTTAGAATAATTGTGATTTAGGCAGCATTACCTAAAAAGAAACCAGGAGAACCCCTGATATTGTTATGTGAAATATCTACTTTCAAGCATTGAGTACTTTTCAAAGAGGCAGGTTGGTATGCTTCCATCATCAAGAAAATTATCACTCAGATCCAACCTTTTGAGATTCCACAGTCTACATAATGATGCAAGAAATATATAAAACAACAAAAGGGTTGTTTTTTGTCAAGTTCATTAACCAGAGTAAACATTGAGTTTCGTATTCATCAGAATAATCTGAAAAATCAACTCCAGGAAATATATAGTTCATGCTTACTATCTTATGCTGGAGCAAAGATTGTTATAGGAAACTGGAAAAAGCTACAGACTAGAACTTCATTCAGACCATGGTATTTATCGAAGAAAAGATCTTCAGATATATATGGATGTCAGGTCACAGTGTTAGAACAAAAATCATGACGATTACTAGTTCCGGTAATCGATTTCTGGTAGTCGATTCAAAACTTTTCAAATTTTATCAAAACTTGGTTCTAGTATTCTCAACCGTAATGCAAGCATCACTACGGAACTCTCCTATATTTTCAATACTAGTTCTTTTCATAGTGAAAATGCTAGAAAACGGACCAAACTCCCAAATTTCAGGAATATTTATATTTTCATTACTGTTATATTTGCAATATTTATAACCACTAGGATAGATAGCAGTAGTAGTGGCAAGGAGAAGTTGCAGGTTAAACTAAATATTTCAAGTTTTAGAATAGTAATTCCTACTAGATGCTTGTGTCCTTACTTACATCTAGATATCAATGTGGCAAAACCTAAGTACTAAAAAGAGAACAATTCATCAGGAAAGAATCCGCATTCTAAATATTCCACTTTCCCTTTACGGATAAATCGGAATCCATAATACCAAAACTATACCACCATAAAATAAAAAGGAAAATAACGAACTACATGGTTAGTTAAAAAAAAAAGACACATGAGAAAATTCTCATACAAGCACCAAAAATGGGGAGAGCAGGCATCTATAGTAACAATCATTTGCAGAATAGTAGAAACACTACCAGGCTTCAAATATAAATCCCTAGCCACCCCACCCCTCACTCTCCTCCAAAAAAATATATCAAGGATATGATCTCTGTTGGAATAAAAAGGAATTCCATGTCAACTAATGTTACCATGGTATTGATAGCAACAACGATATGGCAAGAACGCCATCTAATTTAGATAGTTTTATTAGATATGAACAACCTTAGCTTACTTTATAAAGCTCTTTTCACATATTTTATACATGAACGAACTATGAATATACAAATTAGAAAGGTTATCATACCTGTTAATTCCATAGACAAAAAAAATATTGATCTGAACCAGATCTCTTAACCAATTCTTTTGGAAATAATGTTGCATTGATATTTAAAACCTCTAAAACTTCAAATTGGTGCAATCACAAAGTAGTATAAAAAATTACCTAAAAATAAACTTCACATATAGCCATTCAAAATAAATGCATGAATTAAAGAACATACACAGGACTAATAAAAAGGAAGAAGAAAAGAAAACCCAAGTTCATAGAATTATTTTGAGAATTCTAGCTACCCACGTTAATCAATTTATAACAAGAAAGTTTGGATTAGCGTTTCCTGAGGAGCTGGGACTTAACAAGGTATAGCAAGGCTAAACTTAACGGAGCTTAGTGTAGCTTGGTGAAGCTAAGCTTAGCAAGACTTAATGGAGCTTAGTAAGGCAAGGCAAGGCAAGGCAAATTTTAGTGAGGCTTAGTGAGGCTAGGCTAAAAGGGGTTATCTGAGTAGTAATATTATTGTAGTTTATACTTGATAAAAAATCATTTGAAACAACCACATTTCTATACCAACGAAAACACTGAGAAGAGAAATCTTGTTTATACCAGCTCTTATCTTCACATTGCCACTGTATGTAAGTTTTGGATTATCTAATGCCCCATATATAGTTCCTATTAGGAGATGCACAGACTAAGAAAATGTAGTTTGTTAGGAAAAATTGTGTTGTCTTAGTCCCGAATAGAGTGGTTTTTTCCGCTACCTGCTAGTTTTTCATTGACAAAAACATGCAAGACATGTCCAACTGACATAACAGTGAGATAAGGGTCCTTTCCATTCTTTAGAAATCCTTTAATTGATGCTATATTTAGCATCATAGTTAGACAGGAATGAAACACAACCTCTAGATTTTGATCAATAGATATGAGCCTATGTTGGTGACAAAAATTGTGTACAGCGTTAGAACAAAAATTATGATGATTACAATGATATATCGAGTGGTGGAACCAGGAACAAGCCAAATTCCAGGAACCACCATCTTCTCCATGCTAAACCGTAAATAAATTTTCATTATATCGACATGACGGTAGAAAATGGCAGGTGGAACCAATAACAAGCCAGAGTAGCATAGGATTTCATATGAGTAATAAATAGAAACAAATATTTATTGCGTGTTAAATTAAAATCAGACAAACAAACTAACTGAAACTGAGAGAATAGTAGAAATCAAGTAGCTTACACTATGTGATAATTGTTCTAAAGGATGGTATAGTCGTGGAAATCCAGTGTTGGGTCAAACCAAAGGTAGAATTTTTCTTCTCTGCCTGTGTGAACACTTCCATTTCCATAAAGATTTATCTACAGAACCCAATCCCTTATCTTCTCATGCCCAAGTAATTCAAAGTCTATTTCATCATGGTTATGTGGGAACATATCTGAATTTGATAACTGAAAATGAGACCAAAAAGAAAAGTAATTAGTCTTGCATTAGTTCTAATATTCAGTGAAAAAGAAATCAATAATTCAATCATATTTCTAGTTATATGGAGATTAATTAGTAATACATACAACATTTGATTTCTGATATTAAACTATACATAACTTGCAGAGTTTAATACTGAAATTGTACTAGTTATGGGGCATTCATGGTGTGAATTGAGAACTATGAAATCTCATTTTCAAATTAATCACACTAGAGGCAAAGATATTAAGATATTTGTTGTGTATTTTTTCTATCCGTCTAAGCCTACAGAGCTATTAGATATATGTGCCGATAGAAATTAACAAATATATCCCATAAAATTAATCAAAATATGTCAAAGTTGAACAAGACTGCACAAGTATATAAAAGATGAAGTTATGGGGGCGTAAATGAAACTTACATAAAAGGCAACAACAACTCCTGATGTAAAATGAGCAGGCAATTTTAGTGCTGCATTGAAGAAATCATAGTAATATTTGTCCTTAAAGATATGTCTAGAACCTGTGGAGGTACCAAAGTAGTAACAAGATCTGGAGGATCCTCCTTCTCGATCCATACTCGTTTTTTGTTTGTTTCTAACCTAGAGCTAAAAATACCTAAAAAATAATACGAAAACAGAAACTATACCTAAAATTGATAGGTACAGAGACACCAAGTTGTCTTAGTGATTGAATTAAACCATAGATAAATGCCAGTTACAAATTAGAGGAAAATTGGAGCAAATTTAAGAATTTAAAAGAAAAGAAAAAGAATGTGTAACATGGAGAAGATGACTTTGTAAGATTAGTGTTAAACAGGGAAAGATGAAAATATCTGGCATGATAAAAAGAATGTGACACCAACCCACCTCAAACCCCAACCCTACCCAACTTAGAATTCAAATACATATTCCTACTCACAGTGGTGGCCGGAGCAACATTGAAATCAAGGTACGATGGTCGGAGTAGTGGTACAATTAGAGGAGAATGGTGTTCAGAGCAAAAATATGATGGTCGGCGTATGGTGGTCGGAGCAACGGTATTGTGATCGACGTATGGTGGTCGGAGCAGTGGCGGAACGGACTTAGTAAAAAAATTTTGGCAGATTAGAGTATGCTAGATGAAAAGTGATGAAAGATTTTTTTTGGCGGATTGGAGAATAAAGGGTTTTTTGTTGGTGCACTTAGCAAAATTTTTTGGTGGGAATAGTTATACCGCTGCAATAGCTTTTTTTATTCAATAAAGCGTTGTCATAGATGATTTTATGGCAACGCTTCGTACAATCATTGCTATAAGACACTCTATTACAACGGTTCTTCAACAATGACAATGATTATATTATAAAATAGTTCTACTAGAATAATTTTTACAACGGTTAATAGAGGGTCTATTGCAATGCTTTTGGAACCGTTGCAAAAAAGTTCATTGCAATAAGGGTAATTTCTGGTAGTGCTTATAAAAATTTTTGTGGCATTAATAATCAATTATATTTTTAAAATAGTTTAAGATTTTTAACTATTGTGATTTATAATATTTTTTCTTCTATTATAATTTAAGTGACACATATACCACGATAGAAGTCATATGCAGACAAGTCTTAAATGACTTATAATAACTAATTATAAGTGATATAGAAAAATTGCTTCAAAATACTTGTGAAAAAATTTAAGTGAGTCTCATATAAGATGTCAAGTTAATTTAAAACAACAAGAGTTAATTTATGTCTATTTTTCCTTTTTTATTTAATATTATCAAATTTTTAATACTTAGATAAGTTACAATAATTAATTAGGGCTGATATAATAAAATTATGATTGAAGCAGCTTAAGCAAACATGTCATAAATGTCTAATTTACTTTTTTATCAAACATGATTAATTTTCTAATACGTAAGATCCAACCAAATATCACGATGTGGTGAATCAGACATGTATTAAATGAGTCATAATAACTAATTAGAAGTGATATAAAAAAATTACTATAAAAATATTTGTAAAAAAAAATAAATGGGTCTCATATAAGATGTCAAGTAATTTAAAACATTAAGAATTAATTTATTATTTTATTTTTTAATTAAATATTATTAATTTTTAATATTTAGATGACTTATAATAATTAATTAGGGGTGATATAGTAGAATTACGATTGAAACAACTGAAGCAGATATATAATAAATATCTATTTTATATTTTTTATTAAATATTATTAATTTTTAAATACTTAAGTGACATATAATAATTATTTAGGGGTAATTCAGTAAATTACGAAAGAAGCAGGAACGTCGACGAAGAGGTGCCTGCTTCTTCGTGTTTCTAAATAGTAGTTATATATATATATATATATATATATATATATATATATATATATATATAGATAGAGAGAGAGAGAGAGAGACAGAGAGAGAGAGAGAGACAGAGAGAGAGACTCTTAGCCCATCCTATGTGGCATGCTTTAGAGGCCTCCAATGTAATTTATCTTTTTTGTAGTTTTTTTGGCCATTTTTTATTTTAAAAAATTAGAAATTCACCTTAACATTATACACAACATTAAAGAGAGTCATATTATATAACTTTCATCATCAATGTTGTTAAACTTTTCTCATTTATGTGTTATGTAAGAAAAATTTAAAAATCAGTCCTTAAAACTCTCTTAATCATGTTAAATATGTAAGAAAAATCTAAAATTTATTTGTTATATTTATTTATTGTATAAAAATTAGTTTTGTACGAGTTCATCAAGATAAAGAAGGAAACTCAATTGCCTTGAAAGATTCGTTAAGAAAATGGTCATAGTAGTTTGGTGTAACGTAGAAGTTTGAATGATTTATAAATATTTTGAAGATTTATTAGTGTATTATTTTGATTTCAATTAATATTAAGAAAGTTCGATTATCTTGGAAGATTAGTTAAGAAAATGGTTATGGTAATTTTGTGTAACATAGATTTTAAAGATTTATTAGTGTATTATTTTGATTTTAATTAATATTATTTTCTTCTTTTTTTAATTTTATTTCTTCATTTTGAACAAAGACACTTGATCACATATATAATTCGCTTTTATTTGGAAAATATTAAATTATAAAACTCTCCTAACCAACATATTAGAAAGCTCAATTAGCAAATTTTACTCAATTAACTTTGATCTTCTTCTTATTATTAGTGCATGTGTTTGATTTTTGTGTATACTTTTTGGTCAGCTTTAATTAATTTAACTATGTTAATTAAATATATACTCTTTTACAAGAGAAAATGGCCAAAAGCCCCCCCCCCCCCCCCTCCCTGCCAACCTTTATCCCAAATCCAAACTACACACCTATACTTTGCGGCGATCCTATGACCCCCCTGAACTATTTTAAAGTGGAATATTTACACCCCCAAAAACTGATGCCCAGACATTATTTCAGGCAATAAGTTGCACCGCTACCACATCATGCCACATCATGCTACGTAATTCCACGTAATATTAATTTTTTAATATAAAAAAATTAATTACTTTTATTTATTATATTTTTTCCTTTGTATTCTTTTTTAATTTCCTTTTCAAGTTCATTACTTTTTTCCATTTATTTCATGTTCTTCCACAATAATGATTCTCCATTCTTTTGTTCTTTTTTTTTATTTTTTACTTTCTCTTCATTTTATTTTCTTCAATCTCAAATCTTTATTAAATCTCAAACCTTTGTTAAATAGTAAATTCAAAGTTGGCTATTAAAATCAAAGTTTAGAAAAAAAAAATTCCTCAAGAACGAAAATTTGCACGGCTTCATACATTCGCTTCAGGAACAAATTTTTTTATTTTTGTATTCGTTATGTGAGTTCAATTGTAAACTCATTGTTCAATTGGAACTGGAGAATTACTAGTTTTTTCAAGAAAGGTAATGTTGAGGAAGCACACAAATTGTTCGACGAAATGCCCCCAAAAGAATGTAGGAACTGTATGATTTTTGGGTATGTAAGAAATGTGATGTTAGATTATGCTTAACAAATGTTTGATACAATGCTGAGCAGAAATGTCATTTTTCAATCTTGTTCCTTTTTCTTTCCTTTTTTTTTTAATTTCTCAACTATGAAAATTGATGTTGAATTTATAACTGTGAAAAAAATTGGTGTTGATTTTGATTATGGTGCTGATTTGATTGTTTCAATTTCAAGAAATGTGGATTTGAATGATGATTTATGGTTTGAGATTGAAAATTCAATTGATGTAAAGTTAAAAGATTTCAAGATTCCACAAAATGTGTATAAAGCATTGTTGTAAGTTTATGTTTCATTTCATGAGAACGATGATTCTTGGTATGATAATTCGGTTAATGAGAATGGAAGTTTGAATAATCCTAGTGTTTCGAGGAATGGAGCTTTTAGGGAGGTGATTATTAGTTTGGATGAAATGGTAGTTGGTGTAGTTTGACCGTTTACTGTGATTTATATCGGAGGAGATGATAAATTAGTTTTGGATTGGATGCCATTGTTGAGTTCTTGAAGATGCCGTTGTTGAGTTCAAGAAGAAGAAGAAGAAGAAAGAAAGAAAATGAATAAAGAAGAAGAATAATTAAAAATGAATAAAAAAAAGAGTAAAGAAATATTAAAAATAAATTTTTAATAAAAAAAATCGTTCTCACTCTCTTTAAAAAGAGTGAAACACACTCTCTTGTCTTGTCAGCATTCAGGAGGGGTAATAATTCCACTTTAAAATAGTTTGGGGGGTGGGGGGTCATAGGATTCCCGCAAAGTATAAATGTGTAGTTGAGATTTGAGGTAAAGGTTGTGGGGGGGGGGGGGGGGGGGGGGGGGGAGATTTGACCATTTTCTCCTTTTACAATTATCTTAATGTTATAACAGATGATTTCTTTGCGAATAGTAATTTTCTAATGTTTTGTCACGGTTGAAAGATATATTACCAATGGTATATTTCTCATAGTAATTGGCTATTAATGCCCCTAAAAATATATGACATTACTATATTAGAAATTAGTCAAAGAATAAATGAATGAATCATCTTTTTAGAATTTTAATAATTTTTATGATACATTTTAATTGAGCATATCCCAAACCTCACTTTGTGGAAATACATCAAATATGTTATATTTGTTATTTTAATTAAGCACATAATGTTGACATTTTTCAATGTGAATGAATAACTAATGATAATGTGCGATAGTAATGTAATCATACGAGAATATTTTTCATATGATTGATTGCAAAAATTATCAAGCATGTATAATCTATCAGTTATCTCCTTATAAATTTATTTTTACTCAGATAATTTATCTCCTTTATTTTTCTTTATGGTTATTTAATTTTTAGAATGAAATGGTGCTATAGACGATATACATTAAATCAAAGAACTAAAATTATATTTATATTCATGTATCTAAATTAAAAAAAAATAAAAAATAATGCATCCCCTCTCTTTATTAAAAAAAAAACAATTATTCGTATTCTCTCTTTTAAAAAAAGAAAAATAATCATTTATGTGCCATGTTAAAAAAGTTTAAAATTCACTCTAACTCTATTAATCACATTAAATACATTATGTTAAAACTAAAAAAAATAAACTATTTCTTCAACTTCTCTAAGTTCTTATTAAAGATAAATAAATTCCCTCATTTAATTCTCTTAATAACATATCTATGTATTATGATCAAATATATAAACTATTTTTCTTGCTTACATTGTAAATGAGATGTGATTAAGGATTATAAAGAGTCATGTTATAGTTCTACTATAATAAATGTGTATATGCGATAAATATGTATTTTATTTATGATTATTTAAAGCAAAAACGTTTACTCTTAGTTTTTCTATTAAAGGAGGAGTTATCTTTTGAAGAGTTATTATTATATATAATTTTTAGTTATGACTGTAATAATAATGTCACGACCCGAGCCGATGCCCTGGCCGCGACGAGCATCCCGAACCATAAAGACGCCCAGGCGTCCATCTCTATCTGACCATCATACACATCATTCATATATTATAAAGAAATGCGGAAAATACACTAAGACGAAAACATAGTCAATCTCATAAGTAAACTGAACAATTTGAAAGAAAATGCTTAGCATCAAAAATAAAATAAGAATGATCTGAAAACAGACCTTTCAAAATAAGGGAGGCTCACCAACTGCACACTTCAGACGGGCAAATCTATGGCTTAGCGGGACCTCGGGACTGAACCTGAGATCCTAAAATATAGGGGGTCAATACAAATGTACTGGTACACAGTGTAATCCAAAATAATGTACATTTATATATAACATAAGTGAGAGCATTTCATAAAGTGTTATGCATGAAATAACTTAAAATACATGGGCAGTTTCAAATGATCTTAAAATAATTCCGTCGATGCAATTTCTTTCTTTGTGTTACTTCTGAGCTAGGTGGTACATCCTACATATCTGAAAATATCCCATGGGCTATATGGGATCCACCCTTAACTCAGCGACCAAGACCCTAATCCAAGTTTTCCGCAAGGGTTAGATTATCTGAATCTGATACGCTATAGGGCACTAGGCCAGCATATTATCTCTCTTTAGGGAAATAATAAAATCGTATCGGCAAAAAATGGTTCTGGGCAATGAATCGTATGACTCATGCCTACTTCGGAAAACCACCTGACTCTTTTTGTGCCCATTTTTAACTTGTTCTAAACATGCATCTTTCTGAAGTCAAAATCTGAAATTTGAAATGAAATATATATTTTTTTCTGAGTTTATCATGGCCTTATCTGACGTGGTATCATCATACCAAGACTTGAAAGTCGTATCTCTAAGCCATAGAATATCATGGTACAACTCTTTCATTCAAAACAATGTTTAGACCACCAAAATATTCAAACAGTACAAGAGAACTCATATTTCCAAGACATATGTCAAACTATGTAAAAATCCTCTCTTTTTAACATTTCAACAAATGGTGGTCAATTAATTTGTAGCAAATCATGCAACTCTTTAAATCTTCTCTTTCCATTTATATTAGCAAGAAACACCCTCTCTTCGGTTCATAACAAAAATCAAGTCTTAAACAATAACAAAGATATTTGTAACATGCTTCTCAATATGCGATTAAATAATTCATAACATATAAAATCGAGATGCTTCATAACAAGAGAGGGGGGTATAAATCTTCATGCTCTCAATTCAAACTTCAAACATTAAATACATATAATTCATAACATATATATATATATATATAACATATATATAAATATATATATATACATATATATATATATATGTATATATATATACGAGTAACAAATAATTTCAAGGGGAAGGCCTCAAGACCAAAACATTATTATCAAAAAGGGTTCACAATGCATAATTGGTAATGTAGATTCAAAGCCCTTCATAAATACACGATTTCTCAATCTTAAAATATAATCAAAACAATTTCACTATGCACATGTGGTTTAGGAAAACCCCACATACCTTAGATTACTTAGTTCGAAGGATAGAACCTGAATCTTGATTCGTTTCTTGGAAATCTTGATCTAAGAGGTTGATTCTTGATCTTTGAGGCTTAGGGTTTTCTTGAAGAGGAAAAGAGAATAATGATGTAACAAAATCTCTTTGGGGACTTAAATCTTGTGTTTTGGACGGTTTTGGGTGCGGGGAATTGACTAAAATGCCTCTGAAAAAATATGACTGAAAGCTGAAAACCTCAGGGGTAAAATGGAGCATGCGTCGGATGCTCTGGAGTGCAGAAATGGAGCGTGCATCGTATGCTAATCGCGCGCAGTTACTGCCTCTCTCACGAAAATGGCTATAACTTTTCGCTTGGGTATCGGACTAAGGTAAAATTTGTATCGTTGGAAAGCTGACTCAATTATCTACAATTTTGTGGGTCTTGAGCTGCAAAATTCTACTTGTATCGAAAGTTATACTCATTAAATATATACCCTTGTAAAATCAAATATTGAAGGTTTAGCTAAATCAAAAGTTCTTAGCTCAACTTCTCTCTAAGCGACTCTTATGAAGATCTTTCACCTCGAAATCACTTCAAACACGAGGATATAGATTATTACACTTATTCTTATTTGGAATTTCTTTCTATTAGAGCTTACACATGTAGGAACAATAGTTCGGATTCTAGTTTAAAAATGTAAAATGTTACATTATCTCTCACTTGGGATCATTCATCCTTGAATGATGAGTAGAGATTTTTGAAGCTCTAAAAGTGTTGAATAAAGAACGTAATATCACATTGAACATTTTCCCTAATAAAAATATGCAAAGGCATCAAACGAGCTTCATGATAACCTATAGGGAAACATGTAAGCACGAGACATGAGATAACAAAACTTGACATCAACATGATCTTGGCATGTGTTTTATGGCACATGATCACAACATTGTAAGGCATGAATTTACCTAAGAATCCTTGACCTGATTAAGATTGGTACAAGACATGAGATGAGATTCTCACAGGACATAATAATAGAAGCATTCTCCATCTTACAGAATACAACGAAAAGACTTAAACTTAGAGGCACTACTTTCCTACGTCCCAAACACAAAATTACAAGTCTCATCATTTCCAACTTTCAATTCTCCCAATACACATCTAACCACATGAGTTTGAGTCCCACTGAATACTACTCCTATGTTGAAGACTAACTTGGAGAAAAGTGATTCTAGATTAAGCTATGGGACCCCATACTCAACATCCCTTTAAGAAAAAAAATTACTTCTCTTTATCACTACTGTCAAACACACTCATGTTTTTATTCAAAGAGTACTAACCATACAGCGCATTGGTTCGTATTTTCATCAATCACAACTCTCAAAACTACCATTACTACACCCACTCTGAGGATCTCCCGCTAAGACCAACAACTGAAAACACGCTTACATAGACTTTCGCCACATGTCTCTTTCCTAACTATTTCATATAAACAAAAGTTTGTCTCCTTCTTTCCTCTTCTCTTATAATTCTAGCTAAAGAAATCACATCAAAAATTATCACCTTCAAGAGCATCTCCTCCCCTACCTAAAACATAACCACCATTACGATAACATATGGAGGGTCATTGAGGGACTTGAGCATAAACATCATGAATGGAAGTAACACTATCAGACAATAACTTATACTCATTGCACTACACAAGGAGGGACATGAGGTGAAAATATGATAGAGTAGATACAAAGTACTTCATATATCAAGTGTCTGGATCATAAGTAAAGAGTTTGGCATAAGCACAACACAACATGATTTCTTAGGACTGACCACAGTGAGAAACATGGTGCATATATCACGAGTTACATATCATAAAGCCAAAATTTATGTAGGTAACAACTAAGACAAGGATTTTCCACTTGAAGTGATTGATCCTCCTTTAAAGAACTGAAATTTTTCCATGAGTTAGCATAAACTTTATTACTTTGGCCAATCCTGGCATAAAATGAATCGGTAACATATAGAAAACATTATTTCTTCGAACCAAGCATTATGTGAGACATGGATTTTTATGGATTATGAGCAACATGACATAGGGCTTGGATACTTGGAATATTGGATCACTGGGACATTATTGCTTCTAGTTTGGAGGTTAGAACATTACACGAGTTACATAGAGAATTTAGACCTTAGACATAAGCAGGACTTGAATACATAAGACATTGGTAGATGTCCATTTAAATCAATATAGGAGGAGTTTGCTTCAAGAGGAATTAATTTAACATGATTCTTACTTGAAATTTGACACCACAAGAAAATTCGAGAACTACTTTAATCCATCATCTTCCCCTTAGACCAAAGTCATACTTCTAGACTTGTGAACATAACCTCACATCAACATACTCTCAACACAAAAGCGACATCATCATATACTGACTCTAAACTCTCTCTGATGAACTATAACTATACTCTGAAGGCCTTACTTTTTCGTAAATGCTACTCTAAACTTTTGCTAGCCTCTACAACCATCACTCTATAACTCCCACTCTTATGAGTGTATGCATCCATATTCCTTATCATAAAAAATGTATCAGTATATATATGAACACAAACTCCTCTCATTAATTTCTAATACAAAGACACTAAATTATTTTAAGGACATCCCCTTTCAGGGATACTAATCCTAACCTTCTCTAACCCCCAAAGTCATCGACTCATGACTAACATTATCATGGGTATGGACATTCGTGCTTCTAAACACTTAAAACTCCACCTTCAGCTCCTTAGATTACTAGCATTACACTTCTAATCACATAACCTACAACTTAACAAAATTAGTACATCTACTCGAATAATGCATATTGCCTACCTATATTTCTGCAATTCAACTCTACACAACACCATACAACAACATCTTAGTCTTTCCCATACTAGAAAAACGATGAACACGAACTATGCACACATGACACACATACAAATATAAACCTTATCTAATAATATGCTATCTGGGGTTCAACTTATTCTTTTATACTTATGCTCTTATCCACTTAATAATTCAACCATAATTCATCAGTTTTAACACTAGTCCTCATGGTTAAATGCATAACACAATTGTCCATTCCTTATTCCATAAATTGCCAGCCTAGGATATTTTATACATTACACAAAACCAATTAATTCATCCCACAAAACATGTATCATTAACCTTAAGTTACTATTCTGACCACCACACTCCACATCTAAAGTTCAAGCCTATTCTTTAACAACACTAGTCATATGAAGCATGCCACATGCTATACTAATCAATCGAATAGAAATATCAACCTATGTCTCTTATTTCACTTAACCATGGCCCATAAGTTCATCCTCTCCACACATTACAACTACGCCTCAAAATCTAATTCGTACTTTCTCAAGTGTGCTACTAGTTTACAACTACTAGAGAAAAGACAAATCAAGGGGGTAAAGTTACATAATGGAGACAGTCAATCTTGATCTTATAATATAATCCATTACAATATTATTAACATATTCTACTTTCTCACATCATACATACTTACCCATGCATTCATCCACACATATAAAAACATGACATTCAAGTCTATCTTCATAACCATATATGCCCTTCTAAGCAAACACCCATAAAAGATATTCCTCATGTCCTCTAAACCTCTAATATTAACAGCATCCATACACTATTCAAAGAAAATACACATAAGATTTCAACTAACCAAGATGTGACTAAAGGTTGAAAATTAAAAAGGCCGTGTTAGAGCACGCGCTGTGGGCTCTAGTCCACTGTACAGGAGCACACGCTGCGGGCTTTGCCGTGGGCACCTCTATCAGTGGATTGGGACATATGACGCGGGCTTATCTTGGTGGTGCTACTATTTTGAAAGCCCACATACACCCTTATACTGGTCCAAAAATTTCAAAACTTACTCGAGATGTACTATTGACCACCTTGATCAAGATTCAACTTAAAAATTCATGTTTCAACATCAGGAAGGTCAAAAATAAAATCATCAAAGATTGGGAGCTTTAGAAATGACTAAGACCCAACACTTAGTGAAATTTTTTTTTCTAAGTCTTGGACCCCCTTTTTACATATAATAGTAAGCTAAAATGAGTTTGGTCAACAAGGAACGTTTACTCTCTCCCATATAGCAATTTATCATCACAACTATCATTTATAAGGAAAGGTCACTGAAAGGTAAGGACATAAGGACCTGAAGCATGAAAGAATAACTTTAACACTTAACTGAGGCCTGGGGAATAGAGTATCAATGACATGAATTCATCAAAGAGGTATGAACTGGGGACATACATGACATAAATCTAAATTTTGCTGATCATTAGAAGTATCGCATGGGTACTGGAACTGAACATACTGTAAAACATGAATACATGAGTCATGAGATGCATGACCTAAGTTTAGAGTTTCTAAATTTGTGGAACATGGTTCATACTGCTGAACAAACTAGAACTCCTTATACTAGGGACTGAAAGCGTATATGATTCTTTATGATGTACATGTGCATGAACATGAACTAAGATTATGGAACTGACATGTAAGGCATGAGTAGATATTGTGATCACTGAGAAACCTTGCACAGAGATAAGAACGGGTTGGGCATTATCCCCTCCTACTGCTTTTATACACATACTGCTACTCGAGTGGAAAAATTGTTCCAATATTCTGATATACATCACTACCCTTTAACATGTCATCTGTAACAAAAAATTTAAAAGGGACTAAATACACTTTATTCCTCAGGCTCAAATGCATGATTGATATAGCTATGGGCATAGGCTTAAATTAATACACTTTAAGGCACTTATGGACTCCTCTCAAGTCCTTGTGCAATTTCATACTTTATGGATAACTCAATTAGAGAGAACCATATTAATAGGGGACCTAGACTCTTAGACTTGTATCGCCTCTACAATGAGGCATGACCCTGGAAATTGAAGAAAGTAAGGAATTTAGACAACCTCCGTATGGATGATGCTATAGCACAAACTAAAATATGAAAGAATAAGAAACAACTCCTAAATGCCCGGCAGCCTTCTGATTATAAGTGTGGTGCACAATACACCCATAAGAAAGACTTTACTAGACACGAATTTGCAAACACCCTGGGACCATGAACCATGCTCTAATACCAAGTTCATCACGACCGAGCCAAGGCCCTAGCCGCGATGAGCATCCCGAACCATAAAGGCCCCGGGCGCCCATCTCTATCTGGCCATCATACACACCATTCAAATATTATTAAAAAATGCAGAAATAAGGGAGGCTTCACCAAAATAAAGGAGGCTCACCAGCTCATATTTCCAAAACATATGTCAAACTATGCAAAAATCCTCTCTTTTCAACATTTCAACAAATGGTGGTCAATTAATTTCTAGAAAATCATGCAACTCTTTAAATAATCTATTTCCATTTATATTTGCAAGAGACACCCTCTCTTCGGATCATAACAAAAATCAAGTCTTAAACAATAACAAAGATATTTGTTTCATGCTTCTCAATATGCGATTGAATAATTCATAACATATAAAATTGAGGTGCTTCATAACAAGAGAAGGGGTATAAATCTTCATGCTCTCAATTCAAAATTAAAACATCAAATACATACACTCACACACATATATATATATATATATATATATATATATATATATATATATATATATATATATATACGAGTAATAATCAATTTCAAGGGAAAGGCCTCAAGACCAAAACATTATTATCAAAAAGGGTTCACAATGCATAATTGGTAATGTAGATTCAAATCCTTCCATAAATACATGATTTCTCAATCTTAAAAACTTAATCAAAATAATTTCACCATGCCCATGTAGTTTAGGAAAACCCCACGTACCTTAGATTACTTAGTTCGAAGGATAAAACCTAAATCTTGATTCAGTTCTTAGAAATCTTGATCTAAGAGATTAATTCTTGATCTTTGGAGGTTTAGGATTTTCTTGGGGAGTAAGAGAGAATAATGTTGTAACAAAAGATCGTTGGAGGCTTAAATCTTGTGTTTTGGATAGTTTTGGGTACAGGGAAAGGATTGAAATACCCCTGAAAAAATGTGACTGAAATATGAAAACCTTAGGGGTGAAATGGAGCGTGCATTGCATGATCAGAAGTGCTGAAATGGAGCGTGCGTCGTATGCTAATCGTACGCAGCTACTACCTCCCTCACGAAAATAGCTATAACTTTTTGTGCGGGTATCGGATTAAGGTGAAATTGATATTATTGGAAAGTTGGCTCAATTATATACAATTTGGTGGGTCTTGAGCTACAAAATTCTACTTGTATCAAAAGTTATACACGTTTAAAATAAACCCTTGTAAAATCAAATACGAAGATTTAGCCGAATCAAAGGTTCTTAGCTCAACTTCGCTCTAAGCGACTCCTATGAAGATTTTTACCTCAAAATCAATTCAAAATCAAGGATATAGATCATGACACTTATTCTTATTTGGAATTTATTTCTATTAGAGCTTACACACGTAGGAACAACAGTTCGGCTTCCAGTTTAAAAATGCGGGGTGTTACAAATAATTAATTTTTAACAATAATTGTATTAATGTCGCTAAACTCTTTCATTGTTCTATATTTGTTAGGTACAATTATTAATCCAATTCTTGGTACCGTTTAGACAACTTGACCCTTTATGTACTCCTAAAAATTCAATATTTTTTCTCTATAATAACTTCTATAGAATAAAGTAGATAAGTACTACAACAAGTCAGTAAATAATATCTTGACTTATTTTAAATATATACATTTCATTTTTCATTATGGGTTTCAATTCTTTTGCGAAGTATAACCTCAAATATAATTTTTACTATCACAATTTTTTTTTCTTGAGATGCTTTCTTGTTAAAATGAATTAGTTGATCACATAGCTTAAATTCACAATTAATCAATTACTATTGCATTAGAGTTGTTTTACTGTTTCATTGAAATGAGGTAGTTAGTCAAGTTAGTTACTCGAGTTAGTGGCTGCTGATTGAGTTACTTGTTCAAGTTGTTAGAGCAAATTGTTAGAGGTAGTTAAGAATATTCTAGAAGCTCATGTGAAAAATATGTGAGTCTATAAATAACTACCGTGCATTCCTCATTATAACATAGCTTTATAATTAAATAAGAGTTTCTTAGATCCTCTTCTTCTCCTCTCTCCTCTCCCTCAATGGCTTCTATGAGTGTATGTGAGCATTGTAATAAAGTAGTTTAACATGGTATCAGAGCGTCGATCCATGGAGGTTCAGAGAAGCATCTAGCTTATATCCTTTGTCTCATCATTCCAATTTTTTGGATTCTATCCTGGAAGCAACAAGGAGAAATCAGATCTTTATTTTGTAAACTGGAGTTGGAAAGATTCTAAGTGTTTGTCTGAGTAGAAGTGTAATGGCGCCTAAAATTAATCCTAAAGATCCTTTATATTTGGGAGCTTGCATTGATACTAATTAACAATGTTGGGTCAGAAAATTATGGAATCTGGAGTAGATCCATGAAGATAGAATTACTAGGGAAAAGAAAATATGGGTTTATGACTGGCACATGCAGTAAGGATGTATACAGAATGGGAAATATGTAATGCAGTTGTATTGTCTTTGCTGATGAGTTCAGTAAGTGCTAAGTTACTAAGTGACATTGTGTATACTACAAGTGCATTTGAGGTATGGGAGGACCTCAAGGAAAGGTTTGACAAAGTTAATAGAATGAGATTGTATCAACTATACAGAGAAATCAATAATCTTCATCAAGGAACTGATTCTATTTCTAAATTTTTACTAAATTAAGGGATCTCTGGTGTGAGTATGATGCTGGGATTCCAGCTCCAATTTGTAATTATGCTAAATCTAGAGATTATGCATATCATTTAGTCTAATTAAGGTTGATACAGTTTCTGAGTGGGTTGAATGACTCTTATGATCAAGCTAAAAGGTATATACTCATGAAAGGGGTGACATCTATCTTAACCAAGCATCTGCAATGATAGTAGAGGATGAAATTCAATATCTAGCTTGTGTTGCAATAACCAGTGATAAGACTGACCCTATAGCTATGCAGGTAAATAGAACTTTTGCAGAAACTAGCCATGGTAGTCAAGGCTATAAATGAAAAAAGTGTGACTACTACCATCTCAGTGGACATACAAGAGATGGTTGCTATAAATTGATAGGATATCCTACAGAAATTTAATAAGAAAAGGAATTACGGTGGCAATTCACGGGGATCACATCAGTCTTTCACTAATAATCAATCTCATGGATGATTTGGTGGATATGGATACCAGCCTGCTGGTCAATCTAATAACCAGTTTTCAGCTCATAACTTTACTGGAAATCAGTCAGGAGAGGATACAAGTTCAGCAGGTCCATCTAATAGCCAAGGAAGCAAGGACATCAACAATACTGTGATAACCAAAGCACAAGGTTTCTCAAAAGAAGAGTACAAATAGATCATGACATTTCTAAATAAAGATGCACATGATTCCAACTAGGTCAACATGGCAGGTATAGTTACTTGTTTATCAAAACATGTTGTTCCACATGAATGGGTAATAGACTTTGGTGCCACATACCATGTTGCAGTACAAAAAGATATTTTCTCACAATGTCATAAGATAGTCAACACAAAAAATAAAATAGTGAATCTCCCTACTGGAGCCAAGGCATATATTTTACATATTAGAGAAGTACAAATTCTAAATGATGAAACTGTTAGAGACGTGTTATTTGTCCTTGAATTTAAGCTCAATCTATTGTCAGTATAAAAAATGACTAAATAACTTTCATGCTTTGTATCATTCTACCCTGTTTCTGTACATTTTAAGACCTTCACACTAGAAAGGTGAAGGGGATTGGTAAGGAGAAAGGAGGATTATACATCCTTAAGAAAGTTTGTGGATTGAATGATGTACATGGAGGAAGTCATCAAAAGTTTTTGGTTGCAGAAGTAGATGTGCAAGACTGAAACTTATGGCATAGAAGGCTTGGACACCCTTCTTCTCAGGTTTTACAGTCACTTATTTTACTAAGACACAAGACAGATTTAGAAATTCTAAATAATTCTCATGTTTGTCCACTAGCTAAACAAACTAGACTATTACCTACTAGTGATTCTAGAGCTGCGAAGTGCTTTGATGTAGTACATATAGACCTTTGGGGGCCTTATAAAGTCCCTACTTTTGATAAGAAACACTACTTTCTGACTGTAGTAGATGATCATAGTAGATACACTTGACTTTACTTGTTGCAGTTGAAATCTGAATATATTGTGGCTATTAAGAATTTCTTGAACGCGATACAAAATTAGTTTGGTGCTCAAATATAGGTTCTCAGATCAGATAATTGACCAAAGTTTATTAAATCACAGTGTAGAGAGTTGTTTTAATCCTTGGGTATAGTATATCAAAGTAGTTGCCCTTACACACCACAACAGAATAAGATTGTTAAAAGAAAGCACAGAAAAATACTGCATATTGCCAGAGCTATCAGGTTTCAGTCTCAAATGCCTATCAAGTTTTGGGGATTAAATGTCAAGGCTGCAGTCTATCTTATGAACAGGTTACCCTCTTCATTTATTAGAGGTAAGATTCCTTATGAGATGTTGTTCTGTAAAGTCCCTTCACTAACACACTTAAGAGTCATTAGCTATAAGTGTTATACTTCAGTGTTACCAAAAGGAGATAAGTTTTTTTGAAAAACCAAACCTGTAGTATTAATGGGATACTCTGCCTCTTAAAAAAGATATTTGTTGGTGGAGTTGCTTACTCACAAGTTATTTGTTACAGGGGATGTTGTGTTTCAAGAACACTTATTCCCTTTTTGCAGACAAATCTACTTCAAAATCATCCACTGACTTTCTTAGAATAAGTGAAAATGACAATGCAGACGCAGATGCAAATAATTATGCAGATCCACTTGAAATATCAGAGCCTTGTCATCAATTCCCCGTGCCTTCAGATAAGGATGTTCATTCTTCCTATGTTCTAGCTAGTATCCCAGTTGATGTTCCTTCTAGATCATCAGATGCCAATGCATCATCTTCACTACCTGCAGTGAATGCTCCAAGAAAATCAACTAGAATACATAAACAACCTTCTTGGATGATGGATTATGCAGCACCAAGAAATGGAAAAGGGACCAAATATCCCTTAGCCAACTATTTGTCTTATGTTAGAAGTAGTCCAAGTTACTAGTACTTTGTATCCAATTTGTCAGCATTGGTTGAACCTCAATCATATAGTCAAGCTATTAAGGATGAAAGGTGGATTGAAGCTATGAAGTTAGAGGTCAAGGCTCTTGAAAATAATCATACTTTGGAGGTGGTTGATATGCCACAAAATAAGAATATCATAGGATCAAGATGGGTATATAAGATCAAGTATAAAGCCAATAGAGAAGTGTAAAGATTCAAAGCAATTTTAGTAGCTAAAGGATACAGTCAAAAAGAGAGGTTGGATTATCATGACACCTTTTCACCTGTGGTAAAAATGGTTACAGTAAGAAGTGTCATTGCCTTGGCAGTTTCAAAAGGCTGGTGCATGTATCAAATGGATGTCTACAATGATTTTTTACAAGGCGATTTAGATAAGAAAGTATACATGGAATTGCCAGATGGATTCAAAGAAGAAGGGTCACACAAAGTATGTAGACTAGTGAAGTCCTTGTATGAACTTAAACAAGCCTCAATGCAATAGAACATTAAGGTTACTGTTGCTCTACATAAGACAAGCTTCTCTCAAAGAACATATGATTATTTTCTTTTTACTTTAAAAAAACCAGAATGAATGGTTGTGATATTAGTCTATGTGGATGATCTTCTTATTATAGGAAACAATGATTCTATGATAAATTAGGCAAAGGGAATATTGCATCAGCAGTTTAAACTCAAAGACCTTGGGGAGCTCAAGTATTTCTGTGCATTAAAGTGTTGAGGTCCACAAAAAGAGTTATGTAGAATCAGAGGAAGTATATTTTGGAGCTCATTGCTAACACATGACTCGCAGGTGCCAAATCAGCTCTTACTCCAATGGAAACCAATGTCAAGTTGACTTCAGTAGAAGTAAATAAGGCAGTAGAAGTTACAGAAGATGCTATCCTTAATGATATCATATCTTATCAAATATTGGTTGGAAAACTAATGTATGCAACTATTACAAGACCAGATACTAGCTATGCAGTGTAAACTTTGAGCCAGTTTATGCAACAACCTAAGAAATCCCATTTGGAAATTTCAAATAGATTTGTAAGATACTTAAAAGGGACTATGGGATAGGGTGTTTGGCTCAGGGAACAACCTACTACTAAACTTATGTGTTGGTGTTATTCAGATTGGGTTGCATACCCAAACGCAAGAAGATCTGTTACAGAGTATGTGGTGTACTTTGGTGGCTCCTTGATATCATGGAAGTCTAAGAAGCAACACACAGTGTACAAAAGTTCAGCTGAAACAAAATATAGAAGCATGGCTTCAACTTTATCAGAAATCACATGGTTGAGGGTTTGTTTTCAGAACTGAATGTACCTATCAGTAAGCCTACCACGGTGTTCAGTGATAGCAAATCTGCTATTCAGCTGACAGCTAATCCGATTTTTCATGAGAGGACAAAGCATATTGAAGTTGATTGTTACTTCATTAGAGAAAATATCAAGGAAGGATTGATCCAACCTGTGTATGTTCGAACTAACCATCAAGTTGCTGACATTCTTACTAAGAGATTAAGTCAAGACCAATATCTGCACCTTATGAGCAAACTTGGTGTGCTGAACATTTTTTACCCTTCAGCTTGAGGGAAGTGTTAAAATGAATTAGTTGATCATATATCTTAAGTTCACAATTAACGAATTACTGCTGCATTAGAGTTGTTTTACTGTTTCATTGAAATGAAGTAGTTGGTCAAGCTAGTTAGTCGAGTTAGTGCCTGCTGATTGTGTTAGTTGTTCAAGTTGTTAGAGCAAGTTGTTAGAGGTAGTTAGGAATATTCTAGAAGTTCATGTGACAAACATGTGAGTCTATAATTAACTATCATGCATTCCACCTTGTAACATAACTTCATAATTGAATAAGAGTTTCTTAGCTCCCCTTCTTCTCCTCTCTTCTCTGCCTCAATGGCTTCTGTGCGTGTATGTGAGCATTGTAATGCAGTAGTATAACATTTCTCAATAAATATCGTATAAAAATAAAGTTGATCGAGATATAAGATCTCTAATATTGATGAACTGTATGCAATGCAAATACACATTAGATAAACCTTAATATGAAAAATTAATACTAAAGAAAATCAAATAAAAGGAAGAAGATTTTACTAAGTTCTGCATTACATGCATAACTATGTTAGAAACATAATTAAAGTATTTTTATTACTCTAATGTATCCAAACATATTTTTATTTATTATATTACGGATCGAGTCGTTTATAAAAAAATCAAGTAGTTTATAGTCAATAAAACTTATAAGACCGTGACTTAATTTATATTTCTTTTAATACATTGCTTATTAAAATAATTCTCAACTAACGTAATCAATTACTCAAAAATATAAAATTTCGCGTGACACGCAAATAAGTACACTAGTAATGTCACAAAATAACTAAGATTAATTCTATTGTGGAACGGAAAGAAGTGAATGCACCGCCGCTGAACTGTGAACTGTGAACTGTGAACTGTGAAGAGCACAAGGGGTACCAGGAAAGCAGTAGAATACTGCTCGCTCCTTTATCTATCCAGCAGTTGCAGGTTCGCACTTGTCTATTATTGGCTAATATCTCAGAAATACCAGCCAATCAGGAAAAAATGGGACAATTGAAAGGGAAATAGGACAACAATTATTTATCAACGTAGGGTCCTAGTGTTCAGTTTATTCATTATTTAACGTATAATGTTTAATTAAATTTGGCCGTTTAACCCCAAAACTCGCAAGGTGATATGTTTGACATGGCTGCTAAGTAGAGGACCTTCGCTTTTCGGTTCAATTTTATTAAAATTCATTTTTGATTTTTTAGTTCTTTGTTTTGAAAAAGAGTGACTAAGCATTGAACTAAACTAATTTGATTTGATTTGATTTTATCAATTTTGATTTTGCATTTTTCAACGATTTTTTCGGTGCAAATGAGAAATAAAATAAGGAATAAATTGTCAAAAGACAACACACTAAAAAAACTTAAAAACATTTCAACCTTGTAGCCCAACACTCCAAAAGAAACTTGATAGAAGAGAAATTGGTAAAACCTAAGTTGCTTGGACTCTTCAAAAATGTGGTTGCACATGTATCGGATCCTTAAAAAATACACTACTTTTGAAGGATCCAACATGCATTCAATGAAATTGTTGAAGAGCCCGAGCAACATAGGGTAAAACTAGCTAGCTAGATTCACAAACCATGATAACACCATATTTTAAAGGTGAATGGTGCATGACAATAATTATAATACAGAAGCAGGACACATGATTATACAGACCATAAACCGTTTTTGGCTAACATGTTTTGCATATCTAGGCTCTTAAACTTCATTCACTATTTGCAGGTCACTTATTGCTGCATATGTGCTAGTTCTAAACTGTTATTGTTAGAAAACTTAAGTACTTCATTTGAGCTAGCTTTTGGGGTGAATTAAGTTCAAGATTTAATTTTATATGATATTAGAGCACGATGCATCTCCCTCAATATTGGGCCCCAAATTAAAAACTGTTCATGCATCAGATGTTCAGTCTTGAGCGTGAGGTGGAGTGTTGAAGAAAGAAAAAAGTCTCACATTAACGGTTAATGACGATGATCTCTTGATAAAGCTTGGACAATCCTCGAGCTAACTTTTAAAGTGTCAGTTAAGCCCAAACCTAATTATACTATAATACTAACGTAATTAATTTGATAGTTTAAAACATAACATGCCTGAGTTGCTGCTCAATCTCAGCGGTCGGCAAAGCTGCGGCGGGTGAGAAGTGACTAGTGAAAGTAGGCCGAGTTTTGGGCAACTCGGTCTAAAAAGGCAAAGCTGCTTCTAGAATTTATAAAAATTGCTAAATGGGCTTGTGTCTTAAAATACTTTAGGCCTAAAAATAAGTTAATATATTTTTTAATTTTTTTTTTTTAAAATAAAACTTCTATTCGTAGTTGTAGCAAACACCAAACATCGAATCAAACTTTTGAAAAAAAAAGAAGCCAAAATCGAAGGATCGAATTAGTTCAATTCGATTTTTTGTTATTTATGCCAACCCTACTGTGAGGTGTCAATTCTCATTAGCAAAAAGTTGCAAAATCTGTACTCTCTTCTTCAGATGTATATTAATGTTAGTGGTATTAAAGGAATTTACATAGATAGTGCTCTTTAATTTGTAATAATGTTTTTGTTTCTATTTCATAAGTTATTTATAATCACTTAATACTTGGCATGGTTGTATAATTATTTTTTGGGAAAAGACATCAAAAGTACATTAAATTATATTTGAAAAGTCGAAAACACACATAAACTATTGAAGTGACTTATAACATCCTTATACATATAAAATATTAAAAGTGAATTTAATACCATCCTGAAACGTATAAACCCCTCTCACAACATATAGTGTTTTATACACCCTTGCCACATCAGCACCACGTCAACACCATGTTAGAAGTTATTAGAGTTGTCAATATGGGCCAGCCCAACCCATCCGAGCTAGCCCACACGGGCTTTGGAGGTTGACGGTTCAAGCCGGACTGACCCATCAACATGACAAGTCAGAACATAGCAAGTTCAACCCATCACATTGTGGGCTACGGGCCCCCACGGGCCAACTCACTTTTTAAAATATATTATTTTTATAATCTTTATTTAAATATTAAATTGTTAATTACATAAATATGTACAATATAATATTACATGAAGTTACTACTTATTAATCAAGTCTCAAATTTATAAAAAAATTCAAATAATCTGTGAAATTAAATAACTTTTGACACAAAATTCAAACCAAATAGAGATGCTGAAAAACAAAGAAACTGTTAATGATTAACAATATAACTAGCTAAATAATAATATTAACCTATTTCTGTTTTAATTGATCACAATAAAACACAAAGAAATATCAATATTTAGTCCATTAAAAGTGAAAATGAACTCCGCAAAAAAAAAAATTTATCGCACTTATGAG
The DNA here is from genome assembly GCF_002878395.1 of Capsicum annuum. NCBI lineage: Eukaryota > Viridiplantae > Streptophyta > Magnoliopsida > Solanales > Solanaceae > Capsicum > Capsicum annuum. The sequence goes on from NC_061117.1 coordinate 131,432,596, forward strand.
TTATAGCGTGTTCAACATCATCACATTATCTTCATCAGACATATTTTATTCCTTAATAAATTTAGTCTTTTAATTATTTGTATATTTTATAAACATATTTAATAGTTAAATATATATGATGGTCCAAATAGACTTTGAGTTTGAAGCCTTTTTTTAATAGAAAATTACATGTTATAGCCTCAATAGTGGGTGACTTTGAATTTTTGACTCCCATAAGAAAAATCTTTAAAGACTAGCCTTCCTTTCCTTTTAAGTATAGTACAAGTGCAATTTTATCCTCTATATCTCAAATATTTTTAAACTTTCCATATTCATTTGTCACTCAAATTCTATTTTTATTTTTATTATTTTTGCTTCTTTTTTTTAATTTTTTTCTTTAATTTTATTTTCATTTTTAATTCATTTGTCTCAACCTTTATTTTTTCCCTTTTTTCCTTTTTCTCAAACATTATCTATTTCTTCATTTTTTTCTTTTTTTATTTCATTTATCTCAAACTTTATTTTTTTATCATTTATTTTCCCCCCCTCATTTTTCTCAAACTTTATTTTTATTTTTTCTTCTCATTTATATTTTTCTCAATTTTTCTAATTCTTCACTTTTTTCTTAATCTTTATTTTTTTCTTGTGTTTTTTTTCTCAATCTCTCTTTTTCTTTCTCTATTTTGTTTGATCGCTTTTTTCTTTTTTCTCAACTTCTATCATATTTTGTTAATAAATAAAAAACTGAATAATCCGCAAAAGGGATCTTTTTTTTGACATCAAAGCAAATTTTAAGGGCATGAATTGTTGTTATGAAGTTCTTTGGAATAAGTTTTGCCTCTCAGACAAAAATTATAAAACAACTCATAAATCAACGCATAATGTGGGAGTGTCAAGTCTTGCTTGTGGAGCATAACTTGTTGTTTGAAAATCCTTGAGTTAAGTCTTGCTTCTAAGACAAGAGTTATAGAATATCTCATAAATCAAAAACACAATGTGGTAGTGTCAACACTTGTTCATTGGACGTAACTTGTTCTTTTGGGAGGTTCTTGGGCTAAGTTTTGTCTTAGAGGCAAGACTAATAGAGCATCACATAAATCAAGATACAATATGATAGTATCAACTCTTGTCCATGGGGTGTAACTTGCCAGCTAAGTTTTGCCTCTAAGGCAAGAGTTATAGAATATCTCATAAATCAAGACACGTTGTGGTAGTATTAACTCTAGCCCATGGGGCGTAACTTGTTGTTTGAAAGTCCTTGGACTAATTTGAGCCTTTAATGCAAGAGTTATAGAGCATCTCACAGACCAAGACATAATGTAGTAGTGTCAACTCTTACCCATGGGGCATAACTTGTTGTTTAAAAGTTCTTAATTTATAAAACATCTCATAAATCACGACACAATGAAGTAGTGTTAAATCTTGTCCGTGAAGCGTAACTTGTTGTTTAAAAGTTCTTGGGCTAAGTCTTGTCTCTAAAGCAAGAGTTATAGAACATCTTATAAATCAAAATATAATTTGATAGTGTCAACTCTTACTCATGGGACATAACTTGTTATTTGAAAGTCCTTGGGTTAAGTCTTGCCTCTAAGGCAAGAGTTATAGAATATCTTATAAATCAAAACACAATGTAGTAAGGTCAACTCTTTCCTATGGGCACAACTTGTTACTTGAAAGTCCTTGGTCTAAGTCTTGCCTCTAAAGGAAGAGTTATAAAATATCTCATAAATCAATACACAATATGGTGGGGTCAACTCTTGCCCGTGGGGCATAACTTATTGTTTGATGGTCCTTAGGCTGAGTCTTACCTCTAAGACCAGAGTTATAGAGCATTTCATAAGTAAAAAATACAACGTGTTAGTGTTGACTCTTACCCAATATACGTAACATGTTTGAAAATTTTTGGGATAAGTCGTGCCTCTAAGGCAAGAGTTGTAGAACATCTCATAAATAAAGACATAACATGGTAGTGTCAACTCTTGCCCGTGAAGCACAATTTATTATAAGTCCTTGAGCTAAGTCTTGCATCTAAGACAAGTGTTGTAGAACATCTCATAAATGAAGACATAATGTGGTAGTGTCAACTCTTGTCCGTAAGACATAATTTATAGTTTGAAAGTCCTTGATGTAAGTCTTATTTCTAGGGCAAGAGTTGTAGAACATCTAATAAATGAAGACATAATGTGGTAGAGTCAACTTTTTTCCGTGGGGCATAATTTATAGTTTGAAAGTCCTTGAGCTAAGTCTTGCCTCTAAGGTAATAGTTGTAAAACATCTCATAAATGAAAACGCAACGTGGTAGAATCAACTCTTGCCCGTGGGGCATAATTTGTAGTTTGAAAGTCCTTGATCTAAGTCTTGCCTCTAAGACAATTGTTGTATAACATCTCATAAATGAAAACATAACGTAGTAGAGTTAATTCTTGCCCGTGGGGTATAATTTGCAGTTTGAAAGTCCTTGAGCTAAGTCTGCCTCTAAGGCAATAGTTGTAGAACATCTCATTAATGAAAACATAATATGGTAGAGTCAACTCTTGCCCGTGGGGCATAGTTTGTAGCACTACTAGAAAAAGCTTATTACCTGGGGATTTTCATAGGAATAATGTGGTAAAATCCCCAGGTAATTTGATTACCTGGGGATTTTCTTACCAATTAGAATCCAAAGAAAATACCTTCGTAGGTAATTATTACCTGCGGATTTAAACATCTTTAGGTAATTTAGATGCAAAAATAAATTCACAGGTATGTTATTTGCGAATTTACCTGCGGATTTCACCTGCGAATTTTCACAAAAGAAATTACAAATTATTCCACACAAATATTCTAAAGTAAATTCCTAGGTAATTTAGCTGCGGAAATAAATTCGTAGGTACATTCTTTGCAGATTTATTTGCGATTAAACATCAAAATTTTGCATGAATTATTTTGTAAAATTTCATGAAAAGGATTTTACCTGCGGATTTTCAGGAAAAAAAATCTCAAATTATTCCCCACGAAGATTTCCAAGTAAATCCTTAGGTAATTTAGTTGCGAAAATAAATCCGCAGGTATGTTATTTGCGAATTTATTTGTGATTAACCATAAAAATTTTTCATGAATTATTTGGTAAAATTTCTTGCAGATATTTATGAAACTATTCCACAAGAAAATTTGTATGAAATACCCCAAATAAATCCACAAGAACAAATTTTTTCAAGGAAATTTTCATAAATATTTAGCATGTACATCCCCATAAAAATTCTGAAATAATAATTCACACGTAAATTACTAAAAATATTTCACAATTAACTAAAAATCTATTCAAAACCTTCAATAATTCTCAAAAATATCATTCAATACAAATCTAATGTAAACCCTTACAACAAACAAAAAAATATAATTCAAAACATACATATCAATAATTAATGTATGATTCTTAAATAGTCCAAAATAAAATATTTTAAACTTGAATCCTCAATAAAACTACCAACCATTAGGATTAGATCATTTTCATTCACGTTATCAAAATTATCAATTTCATTCACGTCGTCAGAGTCACCATCACTTTCATCCTCATAAGCTTGGTTGTCTTCTTGAGATGGGCGTTCATCATTTGAAGATGATTTCTTGTATACATGCTTCATCAAGAAGTCTAATTCCTTTCTTATCCTCCTTCCACAAATGATGCACTTTGAGCAACTAATATTTCTTGTTTCTTTCTTTCAAACTCATTCTGCATAAGAATATGTTAATTCAGTTCATAAAAAGTGCTAAAAATACATTATTTAATATTATAGTATCAAATAAAATCATAACAATCAACAAATATAAATATGTATATATTAGCATTTTCAAGTAACTATATTTAACCATTTTCAAGTCACTAGTACACATTTCAAGTCACTACACTTGACCATTTTCAAGTAACTAATTCACATTTCAAGTCACTAAACCATTTTCAATTCACTAGTACATATTTCAAATCACTACACCTAACAATTTTCAAATAATTAATTCACATTTCAAGTAATTATACTTAACCATTTTCAAGTAACTATACCTAACTACTTTCAAATAACTAATTCACATTTCAAGTAACTATACTTTAAAAATTTTCAAGTCATTAGTACACGTTTCAAGTCAGTATACTTAATCATATTTTCAAGTAACTACCACTGCTAGAAAAAACAAGAAAAACGACCACAAAAACTGACCAAATGTGGTCGCTTTTTCTGTTTTCACTTCAAGTCGCTAATTCACTTCAGAAGTTACCAAATCAAAATAAATTCAAAATAAAAGTTCACATTTCAAATACCTATACTTAAACATTTTCAAGTCACTAATTCACTTCACAAGTTACCAAACTAAACTAAATTCAAAACAAAAGTTCTCATTTGAAGTACCTACACTTAAAGCATTTTCAAGTTGCTAATTCACTTCTCAAGTGACCATGTACTTCACTAAATTCAAAACAAAAGTTCACATTTCAAGTACCTACACTTAAAAATTTCAAGTAACAAATTCACTACACAAGGGACCATGTACTTTACTAAATTCAAAAATAAGTTCACATTTCAGGTACCTACACTTAAAACATTTTCAAGTCACATTCACTTCTCAAGTAACCACACTTTACTAAATTCAAAGCACAAATTCACATTTCATGTACCTACACTTAAACATTTTCAAGTCATTAATTCACTTCTCAAGTGACTATGTGCTTTAATAAATTCAAAACACAAGTTCACATTTCAAGTACCTACACTTAAACAAAT